>NC_069507.1:163691291-164056291 GCF_027579735.1 Bombina bombina | reverse complement strand
TTACATAGCATACACTTACACATGCAGATACACACACACACACTACATAGCATACACATACACATGCAGATACACACACACTACATAGCATACACATACATGCAGATACATACACACACATTACATAGCATACACTTACACATGCAGATACACAAACACATTACATAGCTTAAACTTATACATGCAGTTACACACACTACACAGCATACACTTATACATGCAGATACACACACACTACACAGCATACACTGATACATGCATATACACACACTACATAGCTTACACTTATACATGCAGATACACACACACTACACAGCATACACTGATACATGCACATACACACACTACATAGCTTACACTTATACATGCAGATACACACACTACAAAGCTTACACTTATACATGCAGATACACACACAACATAGCTTACACTTATACATGCAGAGACACACACAACATAGCTTACACTTATACATGCAGATACACACACAACATAGCTTACACTTATACATGCAGATACACACACTACATAGATTACACTTATACATGTAGATACACACACTACACAGCATACACTTATACATGCAGATACACACACTACATATCTTACACTTATACATGCAGATACACACACTACATAGCTTACACTTATACATGCAGATACACACACACAACATAGCTTACACTTATGCATGCAGATACACACAACATAGCTTAAACTTATACATGCAGATACAAACACTACATATGTTACACTTATACATGCAGATACACACACTACATAGCTTACACTTATGCATGCAGATACACACACAACATAGCTTACACTTATACATGCAGATACACACACAACATAATTTATATTTATACATGCAGATACACAAACTACATAGATTACACACACACACTACACAGCATACACTTATACATGCAGATACACACACACATACACCCTACATAGCTTACACCTATACATGCAGATACACACACACTACACAGCATACACTTAAACATATAGATACACACTACAATACACAGCATACACTTATACATGCAGATACACACACATACACACACTAAATAGCTTACACTTATACATGCAGATACACACACTACATATACATGCAAAAACACACACACAACATAGCTTACACTTATACATGCAGATACACACACTACATAGCTTACACTTATACATGCAGATACACACACTACATAGCTTACACTTATACATGCAGATACACACACTACATAGCTTACACTTATACATGCAGATACACACACTACATATCTTACACTTATACATGCATATACACACACTACATAGCTTACACTTATACATGCAGATACACACACAACATAGCTTACACTTATACATGCAGATACACACACAACATAACTTACACTTATACATGCAGATACACAAACTACATAGATTACACTTAAACATGCAGATACACACACACACTACACAGCATACACTTATACATGCAGATACACACACACACTACATAGCTTACACCTATACATGCAGATACACACACACTACACAGCATACACGTATACATATAGATACATACGTACAATACACAGCATACACTTATACATGCAGATACACACACATACACACACTTAATAGCTTACACTTATACATGCAGATGCACACACTACATATACATGCAAAAACACACACACAACATAGCTTACACTTATACATGCAGATACACAAACTACATAGATTACACTTATACATGCAGATACACACACACTACACAGCATACACTTATACATGCAGATACACACACACAAACTACACAGCTTACACTTATACATGCAGATACACACTCACTACACAGCATACACTTACACATGCAGATACACACACTACATAGCTTACACTTATACATGTAGATACACGCACACTACACAGCATACACTTATTCATGCAGATACACACACTACATAGCTTACACTTATACATGCAGATACACACACTACATAGCTTACACTTATACATGCAGATACACACACAACGTAGCTTACACTTATACATGCAGATACACACACAACGTAGCTTACACTTATATATGCAGATACACACACAACATAGCTTACACTTATACATGCAGATACACGCACACTACACAGCATACACTTATTCATGCAGATACACACACTACATAGCTTTCACTTATACATGCAGATATACAAACTACACAGATTACACTTATACATGCAGATACACACACACAACACATCATATACTTATACATGCAGATACACCACACACACACACACTACATAGCTTACATGTATACATGCAGATACACACACTACATAGCTTACACTTATACATGCAGATACACACACACACACACACACACTACATATCTTACACTTATACATGCAGATATACAAACTACATAGATTAAACTTAAACATGCAGATACACACACACACACTACACAGCATACACTTATACATGCAGGTACACACACACTACATAGCTTACACTTATATATATGCAGATACACACACACTACAAAGCATACACTCATACATACAGATACACACGTACAATACACAGAATACACTTATACATGCAGATACACACACATACACACTAAATAGCTTACACTTATACATGCAGATACACACACTACATATACATGCAAAAACACACACACACAACATAGCTTACACTACAATTATACATGCAGATGCACAAACTACATAGATTACACTTATATATGCAAATACACACACACACTACACAACATACACTTATACATGCAGATACACACACACACTACATAGCTTACACTTATACATGCAGATACACACACACTACACAGTATACACTTATACATGCAGATACACACACACACTACATAGCTTACACTTAGATATGCAGATACACACACTACATAGCATACACTTATACATGCAGATGCACACACACGGTACATAGCTTACACTTATACATGCATACACACACACACTACATAGCTTACACTTATACATGCAGATACACACACTACATAGCATACACTTAAATTTGCAGATACACAATCTAGATAGCTTACACTTATACATACAGATACACACACTACATAGCATACACTTATACATGCAGATTTACATACACACTTATACATACGAATACACACAAACACACACTACATAGCTCACACTTATATATGCAGATGCACACACTACATAGCATACACTTATACATGCAGATACACACACTACATAGCTTACACTTATACATACAGATACTCACACACACTACATAGCTTACACTTACACATGTAGATACACACACACTACATAGCTTACACTTAGACATGCAGATACACACACTACATAGAATACACTTATACATGCAGATACACACACACTACATATACATGCAAAAACATACACACACACAACATAGCTTTACACGTATACATGCAGATACACACACACTACACAGCATACACTTATACATGCAGATACATACACACTACATATACATGCAAAAACACACACACAACATAGCTTACACTTATACATGCAGATACACAAACTACATAGATTACACTTATACATGCAGATACACACACACTACACAGCATACACTTATACATGCAGATACACACACACAAACTACACAGCTTACACTTATACATGCAGATACACACTCACTACACAGCATACACTTATACATGCAGATACACACACACTACATAGCTTACACTTATACATGCGGATACACACACATTACACAGCATACACTTATACATGCAGATACACACACACATACACTACATAGCTTACACGTATACATGCAGATACAGACACACCACACAGCATACACTTATACATGCAGATACACACACTACATAGCATACACTTATACATGCAGATTTACATACACACTTATACATACATATACACACAAACACACACTACATAGCTTAACTTAGATATGCAGTTACACACACTACATAGCATACACTTATACATGCAGATACACACACACAGTACATATCTTACACTTATACATGCATATACACACTACATAGCTTACACATTTATATGCAGATACACACACACTACATAGCTTACACTTAAGATGCAGATACACACACTACATAGCATACACTTATACATGCAGATGCACAATCTACATAGCTTACACTTATACATGCATATACACACACTACATAGCACACTTATACATACAGATACACACAAACACAAACTAGATAGCTCACACTTATATATGCAGATACACACACTACATAGCATACACTTATACATGCAGATACACACACTACATAGCTTACACTTATACATGCAGATACACACACACTACATAGCTTACACTTACACATGTAGATACACATGCACTACATAGCTTACACTTATACATGCAGATACACACACACTACATAGCTTACACTTATACATGCAGATACACAAACTACATAGAATACACTTATACATGCAGATACACACACACAACATAGCTTACACTTACACATGTAGATACACACGCACTACATAGCTTACACTTATACATGCAGATACACACACACTACATAGCTTACACTTATACATGCAGATACACACACTACATAGCATACACTTATACATTCAGATAGACACAAACTACATCATCTGTAATTCATTGTATGTGGTCCTGGGGTTGGCAAGCACATTAGCTGGCAGTCTGAGGCTGCCACTGATTGTTACCCTGGTGTTAGCCATATAAAACTGAAGGCATGCTAGTATTATCACCAGGGGTTAGACGTCATCACTACCAGAGGTTAGAGGTCACTATTACCTGAGGTCAGAGGGTACACAGCCTTCATCACTCCTGCTTAACCCACACACCATTCCTTTTCCACAGGGAATCTTACAGGTATCTAACCCTGGGAGAGAAAAGCCAGCTGCTTCTGAGTATGGGCACAATAGGATTTAGAAAAAAAAATTGAATGCATGGGGCAATGCGGGACAGATGGCAAGCAGCCCGGGACAGTGGGATAGACCCCTAAAATCTGGACTGTCCCACAAAAATTGAGACAGTTGGGGGGGTATAATGGTGCCCTCATTGTTTTTTCCTTAAATGTTTTCATGGAAAGCAGCTAAGTTTCCACAAAAGAATCCTTAAAAGACCCACGCTTGCCTCCTTTAAGGCACAGTAAAGTAAAAATTAAACTTTCATGATTTGGATACAGTGTGCAATTTTAAACAACTTTTCAATTTACTTCTATTATCTAATTTTCTTCATTTTCTTGGTATCATTTGTTGAAAAGCATACCTAGGTAGGCTCAGAAGCAGCATTACACTACTCGGAGCTAGCTTTAAAGGGATATGAAACACACCATTTTTCTTTCATGATACAGACAGATCATGCAATTTTAAACACCTTTCCGATGTACTTGTATTGTCAAATTGAATTTTCTTGTTATCCTTTGTTGAAGGACCAGCAATGTATTACTGGGAGCTAACTGAACACATCTGGTGAACCAATGACAAGATGGAAATTGTGTGCAGCCACCAATCAGCAGCTATCTCCCAGTAATGCTTTGCTGCGCCTGAACCTACCTAGATATGCTTTTTAACAAAGAATTCCAAGAAAACAAATTGGATAACAGAAGTAAATTAGAAATTTTTGAAAATCACATGCCCTGTCTGAATCATGAATGAAAATGCGGGGTTTCATAACCCTTTAAGTAATTCAGGAATTCTGTTTCAAGCCAATAAATACTTCTCTTTATTCTTAAGATTAAATAGCACATGATCAGGGCAATCCATGAATGCTTGAAAGAACTAGAAATCCGTGGAGGGAGAGGACAGACATAGATTAATATTATAATACCTTGTCATGCAGTCAAGTCTTGAGCTTCCTGAAAATAATTTTCTCCTGATATGCTGCATCCAGGAACTTCTAAAACATTGGAAATGGTCATAGGATAATTTTAGATGTCAAAAAACTTATTGTTTCATCTCTTTTGGTAAAACATTTTTTTAGAGGTGCATCACGTAGATGTCAGTTCTCTGAGATGGAAAATCATCAAGAAGATCAAAAATGCAGAATGGGGTAGGGATTGCAGTAGGTTACTCTTTAAGAGAGAGAACTTCTGGATCTTCACCCTGGACACTAGGTCACCAAAAGGCTTTAACTCCCAGTTTGATTTAATCAATTATTGGTAGTAAACCCTGGATATAGAGAGAGTGCATCCTTCACAGCTCTACATCTTTATACATTCCCTAGTATTTATTCAGAATTTTATTTAGAATGTATTAATCATTTAGACATTTGTCACAAAGAAATATTTCCTAATATGGACATATGCCACCTGTATACATCTACTTGCAATTGGGTATTTGTTCACCAGTAGCATTAAAAACATAAATAAGCAGTGGAAATCAAATTCTGTGGTGAGCGCCACAATGTTTTAATTTTTAATTTATTAATTAATGAATCACTTATTCTACAATTGAATAGAATAAGTTGGAACATTGTTTAAATTATCTCCTACATGTGTAAACTCGTTTCACTGTATGTATTTGATCTAATATGATTTTGCGTAATAACTTATGGATATCTTATAGCTACATTGTAATTTGAAATATGCTACATTATTCTTGATAATATGAATCATATGGTCCAATACATATACATATGTTTTCCTGTATATTGCGCTCTCGTATATAGATCAGAAAATGTTTAGCTATTATTTTTACTTTTGTTACTAATAATTTTGTGTTTGTTTGGGGCATACTGTTCAGTTTAATTTAGTTTTATCTTAGGTTCACAGTTGCCAGTGCACCTTTTTCCATGTACTTTTTTTCTAGTAAATTAAGCAATGAGGCTTTTACTTTGTTTAATCATGTGATCTGAGTTTATCCAATGGTTCGTAGTTTTTTTATCTTAAATACACCTGTGCTTGCTAATGTGAATGAGCATCTATGACTAAGGCATAAAGCCGAAACGCGTAAGATGTGTGTTTTATTTCTGCTCCATTGAAGGAGATTTTAGAAGGTTTTAAATTTTAGTTGAAGTGCCAGACTTTTTTTCTTCATATACCCCCTAAATTAATCCCAATTACTACTAAATTACAATTAAAATAAAAAAATCCTAACATTAAATTACAAAAAAAGTAATTTAACATTACAAAACATAAAAAAGTCTAACATTACAGAAAAAAATAAACAAAATTATCAAAAATAAAAAAAATTAAACCTAATCCCGACGAAAATAAAAAAGCCACCCAAAATAAAAATACCCCCTAATTTAAACTAAACTACCAACCTTTTGTAGGGCATTGCCCTAAGTTAAACAGCTCTTTTACGTTTAAAAAAGTTTACTACGTTTACGTTTACATTACGTTTAAAAACCCCACCCACCAAACCCCCCAAAATAAAAAAAACTAACACTAAAAATAACCTAAACTACCCATTGCCCCTAAAGGGGCATTTGTATGGGTGTTGCCCTTAAAAGGGCAATTAGCTCTTTTACAAGCCCATTAAATCTCTAATCTTAAAAAAAAAAAAAAAAAATTAAACAAATCCTAAATCTAACCCCCAAATAAGTACTCACCATTCCTGAAGTCTGGCAGAGAAGGTCTTCTTCCAGGTGGCTCCATCATCTTCTATCTTCATCCAGAGTGAAGGCGGTACAGAGCTGGCTTTCCCGATGCACAGATCCTTAGCTGCGTTTTTTTATTTTTAATATTAGGGATTTAATGGGCTGTAAAAGAGCTGATTGCCCTTTTAAGTGCAGTAAAAGAGCTGAATGCCTTTTTAGTTGAAATAATTTTTATTAATTAACTCCACATCATTTCCACCTTTCTTAGAACATACATGTACATTTCACCATTGAAATACATCAGGTAACATAACATGACATTTACTTAACAAAAGCATCCCCGACTCTAGGGTATTCTCCTTATTTAGAGTTTGTGTATTGCACTCTTTATTTACTCTCATAAAGAGTTTGGCAGATGTACGTATTTTTCTTCTTTTCTCTGAGGTGAGAGTCTTGAACTAGAGGTCATCATGCTGAAGTGTGGAGATATTTTCAGTAGTAAGTCCTCCCCCCTTTATTTCTCCTTTGCAATCTTATTCAGACTAGCATTCTTAGTGAGGGATCGGGTAATTTTTGGGGGTCTTTTCCTTTACATTTTCAACATAAACTATCAACAACTTTTAATGTAAACATATTAAACTAACAAATCAACAATATATGTGTTTTTTTCATAGAGTCATGTTCAGGCACTACATATTTTATCTTTACAGCATCTAAAGATTATTAGCTCATCCGGGGGAGCCTCCGTCCGAGTCCCCTTCATCATCCATCCTCCACCCATTCCCTATATTTCATTCTTTATTATTTTCCATTATCCAGTAGAGCCAGACTTTTTGAAACCAAGGCTCTATATCTAACTCTCTTGCTGCTGATTCGTACAATGAGAATGTCATCTGGATTCTGGATAGGACCTCCGTCCATGACGGTATTTCCGTCTTCCAGTATTTAGCAATGGTTATTCTCGTTGTGGTACAGAGAATCCTAATAAACACGTTTATGTGTGTATTGTATCTAGCTATGTTTTCGTGTAGTAGTGCTTGGGCTGGGGTGAGAGTTATCTGTTCATTTAACACCTTACTCAATAGGTTGGACAGTCTCTGCCATATATCGCTTACCTTAGTGCATTCCCACCACATGTGGATATAGGACTGAATGCCTTTTTAAGGGTAATGTCCATACAAATGCCACTTCAGGGGCAATGGGTAGCTTAGGTTTTTTTAGTGTTAGGTTTTTTATTTTGGGGGGGTTGGTTGGGTGGGGGGTTTTACTATTAGGGGGTAATTGGTAATTTTCTTAAGTAAAAGAGCTGTTTAACTTAGGCCCTACAAAAACATAATTTATGTAAGAACTTACCTGATAAATTCATTTCTTTCATATTAGCAAGAGTCCATGAGCTAGTGACGTATGGGATATACATTCCTACCAGGAGGGGCAAAGTTTCCCAAACCTCAAAATGCCTATAAATACACCCCTCACCACACCCACAATTCAGTTTAACGAATAGCCAAGAAGTGGGGTGATAAAAAAGTGCGAAAGCATATAAAATAAGGAATTGGAATAATTGTGCTTTATACAAAAAAATCATAACCACCACAAAAAAGGGCGGGCCTCATGGACTCTTGCTAATATGAAAGAAATGAATTTATCAGGTAAGTTCTTACATAAATTATGTTTTCTTTCATGTAATTAGCAAGAGTCCATGAGCTAGTGACGTATGGGATAATGATTACCCAAGATGTGGATCTTTCCACACAAGAGTCACTAGAGAGGGAGGGATAAAATAAAGACAGCCAATTCCTGCTGAAAATAATCCACACCCAAAATAAAATTTAATGAAAAACATAAGCAGAAGATTCAAACTGAAACCGCTGCCTGAAGTACTTTTCTACCAAAAACTGCTTCAGAAGAAGAAAATACATCAAAATGGTAGAATTTAGTAAAAGTATGCAAAGAGGACCAAGTTGCTGCTTTGCAAATCTGATCAACCGAAGCTTCATTCCTAAACGCCCAGGAAGTAGAAACTGACCTAGTAGAATGAGCTGTAATCCTTTGAGGCGGAGTTTTACCCGACTCAACATAGGCAAGATGAATTAAAGATTTCAACCAAGATGCCAAAGAAATGGCAGAAGCTTTCTGGCCTTTTCTAGAACCGGAAAAGATGACAAATAGACTAGAAGTCTTTCGGAAAGATTTAGTAGCTTCAACATAATATTTCAAAGCTCTAACAACATCCAAAGAATGCAACGATTTCTCCTTAGAATTCTTAGGATTAGGACATAATGAAGGAACCACAATTTCTCTACTAATGTTGTTGGAATTCACAACTTTAGGTAAAAATTCAAAAGAAGTTCGCAACACCGCCTTATCCTGATGAAAAATCAGAAAAGGAGACTCACAAGAAAGAGCAGATAATTCAGAAACTCTTCTGGCAGAAGAGATGGCCAAAAGGAACAAAACTTTCCAAGAAAGTAATTTAATGTCCAATGAATGCATAGGTTCAAATGGAGGAGCTTGAAGAGCCCCCAGAACCAAATTCAAACTCCAAGGAGGAGAAATTGACTTAATGACAGGTTTTATACGAACCAAAGCTTGTACAAAACAATGAATATCAGGAAGAATAGCAATCTTTCTGTGAAAAAGAACAGAAAGAGCAGAGATTTGTCCTTACAAGGAACTTGCGGACAAACCCTTATCTAAACCATCCTGAAGAAACTGTAATATTCTCGGTATTCTAAAAGAATGCCAAGAAAAATGATGAGAAAGACACCAAGAAATATAAGTCTTCCAGACCATATCTCTCTAGATACAGATTTACGAGCCTGTAACATAGTATTAATCACAGAGTCAGAGAAACCTCTTTGACCAAGAATCAAGCGTTCAATCTCCATACCTTTACATTTAAGGATTTGAGATCCTGATGGAAAAAAGGACCTTGAGACAGAAGGTCTGGTCTTAACGGAAGAGTCCACGGTTGGCAAGAGGCCATCCGGACAAGATCCGCATACCAAAACCTGCGAGGCCATGCCGGAGCTACCAGCAGAACAAACGAGCATTCCTTCAGAATCTTGGAGATTACTCTTGGAAGAAGAACTAGAGGCGGAAAGATATAGGCAGGATGATACTTCCAAGGAAGTGATAATGCATCCACTGCCTCCGCCTGAGGATCCCAGGATCTGGACAGATACCTGGGAAGTCTCTTGTTTAGATGAGACGCCATCAGATCTATTTCTGGAAGTTCCCACATTTGAACAATTTGAAGAAATACCTCTGGGTGAAGAGACCATTCGCCCGGATGCAACGTTTGGCGACTGAGATAATCCGCTTCCCAATTGTCTATACCTGGGATATGAACCGCAGAGATTAGACAGAAGCTGGATTCCGCCCAAACCAAAATTCGAGATACTTCTTTCATAGCCAGAGGACTGTGAGTCCCTCCTTGATGATTGATGTATGCCACAGTTGTGACATTGTCTGTCTGAAAACAAATGAACGATTCTCTCTTCAGAAGAGGCCAAAACTGAAGAGCTCTGAAAATTGCACGGAGTTCCAAAATATTGATCGGTAATCTCACCTCCTGAGATTCCCAAACTCCTTGTGCCGTCAGAGATCCCCACACAGCTCCCCAACCTGTGAGACTTGCATCTGTTGAAATTACAGTCCAGGTCGGAAGCACAAAAGAAGCCCCCTGAATTAAACGATGGTGATCTGTCCACCACGTTAGAGAGTGTCGAACAATCGGTTTTAAAGATATTAATTGAGATATCTTTGTGTAATCCTTGCACCATTGATTCAGCATACAGAGCTGAAGAGGTCGCATGTGAAAACGAGCAAAGGGGATCGCGTCCGATGCAGCAGTCATAAGACCTAGAATTTCCATGCATAAGGCTACCGAAGGGAATGATTGTGACTGAAGGTTTCGACAAGCTGCAATCAATTTTAGACGTCTCTTGTCTGTTAAAGACAGAGTCATGGACACTGAATCTATCTGGAAACCCAGAAAGGTTACCCTTGTCTGAGGAATCAAAGAACTTTTTGGTAAATTGATCCTCCAACCATGATCTTGAAGAAACAACACAAGTCGATTCGTATGAGATTCTGCTAAATGTAAAGACTGAGCAAGTACCAAGATATCGTCCAAATAAGGAAATACCACAATACCCTGTTCTCTGATTACAGACAGAAGGGCACCGAGAACCTTTGAAAAAATTCTTGGAGCTGTAGCTAGGCCAAACGGTAGAGCCACAAACTGGTAATGCTTGTCCAGAAAAGAGAATCTCAGGAACTGATAGTGATCTGGATGAATCGGAATATGCAGATATGCATCCTGTAAATCTATTGTGGACATATAATTCCCTTGCTGAACAAAAGGCAAGATAGTCCTTACAGTTACCATCTTGAACGTTGGTATCCTTACATAATGATTCAATATTTTTAGATCCAGAACTGGTCTGAAGGAATTCTCCTTCTTTGGTACAATGAAGAGATTTGAATAAAACCCCATCCCCTGTTCCGGAACTGGAACTGGCATAATTACTCCAGCCAACTCTAGATCTGAAACACAATTCAGAAATGCTTGAGCTTTCACTGGATTTACTGGGACACGGGAAAGAAAAAATCTCTTTGCAGGAGGTCTCATCTTGAAACCAATTCTGTACCCTTCTGAAACAATGTTCTGAATCCAAAGATTGTGAACAGAATTGATCCAAATTTCTTTGAAAAAACGTAACCTGCCCCCTACCAGCTGAGCTGGAATGAGGGCCGCACCTTCATGTGGACTTAGAAGCAGGCTTTGCCTTTCTAGCAGGCTTGGATTTATTCCAGACTGGAGATGGTTTCCAAACTGAAACTGCTCCTGAGGACGAAGGATCAGGCTTTTGTTCTTTGTTGAAACGAAAGGAACGAAAACGATTATTAGCCCTGTTTTTACCTTTAGATTTTTTATCCTGTGGTAAAAAAGTTCCTTTCCCACCAGTAACAGTTGAGATAATAGAATCCAACTGAGAACCAAATAATTTGTTACCCTGGAAAGAAATGGAAAGTAGAGTTGATTTAGAAGCCATATCAGCATTCCAAGTCTTAAGCCATAAAGCTCTTCTAGCTAAAATAGCTAGAGACATAAACCTGACATCAACTCTAATAATATCAAAAATGGCATCACAAATAAAATTATTAGCATGCTGAAGAAGAATAATAATATCATGAGAATCATGATTTGCTACTTGTTGCGCTAAAGTTTCCAACCAAAAAGTTGAAGCTGCAGCAACATCAGCTAATGATATAGCAGTCCTAAAAAGATTACCTGAACACAGATAAGCTTTTCTTAGAAAGGATTAAATTTTCCTATCTAAAGGATCTTTAAACGAAGTACCATCTGACGTAGGAATGGTAGTACGTTTAGCAAGGGTAGAAATAGCCCCATCAACTTTAGGGATTTTGTCCCAAAATTCTAACCTGTCAGACGGTACAGGATATAATTGCTTAAAACGTTTAGAAGGAGTAAATGAATTACCCAATTTATCCCATTCTTTGGAAATTACTGCAGAAATAGCATTAGGAACAGGAAAAACTTCTGGAATAACCACAGGAGATTTAAATACCTTATCTAAACGTTTAGAATTAGTATCAAGAGGACCAGAATTCTCTATTTCTAAAGCAATTAATACTTCTTTAAGTAAAGAACGAATAAATTCCATTTTAAATAAATATGAGGATTTATCAGCATCAATCTCTGAAACAGAATCCTCTGAACCAGAAGAGTCATCAGAATCAGAATGATGATGTTCATTTAAAAATTCATCTGTAGGGAGAGAAGTTTTAAAAGATTTTTTACGTTTACTAGAAGGAGAAATAACAGACATAGCCTTCTTGATGGATTCAGAAACAAAATCTTTTATGTTATCAGGAACATTCTGCACCTTAGATGTTGAAGGAACTGCAACAGACAATGGTACATTACTAAAGGAAATATTATCTGCATTAACAAGTTTGTCATGACAATTAATACAAACAACAGCCGGAGGAATAGCTACCAAAAGTTTACAGCAGATACACTTAGCTTTGGTAGATCCAGCACTAGACAGCGATTTTCCTGTAGTATCTTCTGACTCAGATGCAACGTGAGACATCTTGCAATATGTAAGAGAAAAAACAACATATAAAGCAAAATAGATCAAATTCCTTATATGACAGTTTCAGGAATGGGAAAAAATGCCAAAGAACAAGCTTCTAGCAACCAGAAGCAATGAAAAATGAGACTTAAATAATGTGGAGACAAAAGCGACGCCCATATTTTTTAGCGCCTAAATGCTTTTGGCGCCAAAATGACGCCACATCCGGAACGCCGACATTTTTGGCGCAAAATAACGTCAAAAAATGACGCAACTTCCGGCGACACGTATAATTTTTGCGCCAAAAAAGTCCGCGCCAAGAATGACGAAATAAAATGAAGCATTTTCAGCCCCCGCGAGTCTAACAGCCCACAGGGAAAAAAGAGTCAAATTTTTGAAGGTAAGAAAAAATGAATAATTCAAATGCATAATCCCAAATATGAAACTGACTGTCTGAAAAATAAGGAAAGTTGAACATTCTGAGTCAAGGCAAATAAATGTTTGAATACATATATTTAGAACTTTATAAACAAAGTGCCCAACCATAGCTTAGAGTGTCACAGAAAATAAGATTTACTTACCCCAGGACACTCATCTACATGTTTGTAGAAAGCCAAACCAGTACTGAAACGAGAATCAGTAGAGGTAATGGTATATATGAGAGTATATCGTCGATCTGAAAAGGGAGGTAAGAGATGAATCTCTACGACCGATAACAGAGAACCTATGAAATAGACCCCGTAGAAGGAGATCACTGCATTCAAATAGGCAATACTCTCCTCACATCCCTCTGACATTCACTGCACGCTGAGAGGAAAACCGGGCTCCAACTTGCTGTGGAGCGCATATCAACGTAGAATCTAGCACAAACTTACTTCACCACCTCCATCGGAGGCAAAGTTTGTAAAACTGAATTGTGGGTGTGGTGAGGGGTGTATTTATAGGCATTTTGAGGTTTGGGAAACTTTGCCCCTCCTGGTAGGAATGTATATCCCATACGTCACTAGCTCATGGACTCTTGCTAATTACTATTAGGGGGTAATTGGTAATTTTCTTAAGTAAAAGAGCTGTTTAACTTAGGCCCTACAAAAGGTCGTTTTAAGGGCTATTGGTATTTTAGTATTAGATTAGGGGGTGTTTTAATTTTGGGGGGGATTTTTTATTTTTATAGGGGTATTAGTTTAGGTTTAATTTTTTTATTTTGGATGGCTTTGTTTATTTTTTTCTGTAATTTTACTTTTTTTATTTTTTGCAACATTAGCTTGGGGGTTTGTATTTTTTAAACATAGACTGCCCTCTGGGCAGGCTTATCGCTATATATATATATATATATATATATATATAAAACAAGCCTCTGGGCCTGTCTAGATTTGTTAATGAACTACACAATGAGTTATTTTGTCTATATATATATATATATATATATATATATATATATATATATATATATATATATATATATATATATATATATATATACACACTGTGTATTAATATATATATATATACAGACTACAAGATAGGCTGGGTTGACCGTATCTAGAAAAAGACTACATATATAGCACTCAGGGGAATTACTCTATTGGATCAAATTGAGATAACATAGAGATAGTCCAAACAAGGGTGTGCAAGAACAAAGACACAATTGTAGGTTATAACTATTATGGATTAAAAATTAACTTTTATTAGAGGCAAAATAAAATTGGAAAACACACACTTAAAATCACACTCAGGAGCCTTGAGATTCTTGTAATCTTGTTCGGATTATGTAATACTGGGTAAAGCAGATATGTATCACCACCAATATAATTAATATATGGTATTAAGACCAACAACAAACAGTATCATATTATGTACATTGTTTGTTGTTATATCTTGTGAAGTGGGTTAATATATCACTGCTAGTGGGTTAACAAATATATTCTCCTTTGTGAAGTAGGAGAAATAATTGGGACTTTATGTTAGAATCCCCTCCAGGCTATATTTTCATTTATTTGTATCAGAGTAGGTGTGAATATACAGCTCTGGTTCAACCAATGGAGGGGTTATAGTAGCTAAATAGCAAAGGTTGAATATATATGTATATTACATGAAATACATTTTATATATATATATATATATATATATATATATATATATATATATATATATATATATATATATATATATATATATATATATATATATATATAGGGAGAGAGAGAGAGAAATATATATTTAAAAATAAAAGGAACATTTTCTTCTATATGAAGAACATTGGAATGTAAAATATTCATAATTATATTCAGGTTTGCACTGTAGGTTTAACTCCTGTTGGATTTGCACTCTCTATTGAAGTCTATGGGGGGAAGAAGTTAGCGCAGTCACAATATCTGAAGTCCTGAACTTTTACTTTCAACCTACGTGCGATAGCCTGTGCCTGTGAATAGTTTACTTCTGGCGAACGAAAGCGCTACATAGTGCGCCACTTGTAATCTAGCCTGTTTTAACATCACTTGTATGTTTCATATGGAAATATTAAAATTATATTTGTAATGTCAAGGGTCCTCCTAATGTGATGGAGGTCTCTTGATAGAGCTCTTTAAACTGTAACTATATAACTTTAAGGGGGTATCAAACTATGGGTATATAAATTAGATTATGCATTGAGAAAATGGGTTAGTAATACTTAAGCAAGAGCCACCTTATATTAATTAACTGAGTAACATCAAAAGAATGGCTGTTCGCTACCATCTGCTCTGTGTAACGTATTAAAAAACAATAAAACCACAATTTATAGTAGTGGCTAACTCTAAACTAGAAAGTCTAGGGGACAGGTATGTCCCTCTAACTAATGAGGATAGGAAATAATTGTATAAATAGGCCATACTGACATTGAGCAGTACCATTGTAGAGACCTATGAAGATACCTGAGGTATAGCCAATATATATATATATATATATATATATATATATATATATATATATATATATATATATATATATACTTATATGGTGTTAAAAGTTTAGTAGATCTAACTTTTTTAGTAGCTTTTATCCTATACTTCAGCGTATGTATTTAGTAATTTAAAGGACCAGTCAACACATTAGATTTGCATAATCAACAAATGCAAGATAACAAGACAATGCAATAGCACTTAGTCTGAACTTCAAATGAGTAGTAGATTTTTTTATAACAAATTGCAAAGTTATGTATATTTCCACTCCCCTTGTACCATGTGATAGCAATCAGCCAATCACAAATGCATATACGTATAGTCTGTGAATTCTTGCACATGCTCAGTAGGATCTGGTGACTCAAAAAAGACTGTGCACATTTTTTTTAATGGAAGTAAATTGGAAAGTTGTTTAAAATGACATGCTGTATCTGAATCATGAAAATTTAATTTAACCTGAGTGTCCCTTTAACCAAACAATCCTAGGCAGGAACAAAGAGGTGCTTTGTTCCTGCCTAGGATTGTTTGGTTGATTCTGTTTCGTTGGAGAGAGCAGCCTCTGATCTTCGATCGAAATTTGGATTCCGGACTGTGTGAACACTTAGCGCACCTCCAGAGGGTGCCTTATCATCCTTTTTCATTTGTATTTAGTAATTTAGCTGATAAGAGGTGTCTACTTTACAAGTCACTGACAGCAATTTAAGCTGAGATTGCCATGCCCCTCCGGCCACAAGAAGCACAGCAAAAACTATTCTGGTTAGCATAGTAACTATGGTATTTGTACTGCAATATAGTCTGATACTTGCTCTAGGTGTGCCTATAGAGCACACATACAAAACTATTATTATTAGATGGCACACTACATTAAGACTAATGTAATAGCTAGGAAGAACTACTGGTATCTATCCTCCTCAATGAAAGTATACTAAATGAGGTCTGTATTATTATAAGTATAGCATATTAACATAGTGTGATACTGAAAGACTTGTTTACTAACAAATGCCTTAGTGTAGACAGAATACTGCATAACCTTCTAAGTATAAGACATAGGGGCCGATTTATCAATGTCTGGCGGACATGATACGCTGAGTATTATGTCCGCCAGACATCGCTGAATGCTCACAGCATACGCTGTCGGCATTTAACATTGCACAAGCAGTTCTAGTGAACTGCTTGTGCAATGCCGCCCCTTGCAGATTTGCGGCAAATCGGCCGCTAGCAGGGGGTGTCAATTAACTGGATCGTATTCGATCGGGCAGATTCATGTCCGCAGCCTCAGAGGCAGTGGACGAGTTACGGAGAAGCGGTATTAAGACCGCTGCTTCTTAACTGCTGTTTATAGCGAGCCTGAAGGCTCGCACAGAAACGGGAGCATCAGGGGCCATTCGGCCCTTGATAAATCTGCCCCATAATATCTTCATATAAAAATCTAATGCAGCAACTCTGTGGATCATAGGAATTCACTGTTTCTGACAACCACAAGACACCAAAGGGAGAGAGAAGATAAAATAAGCAAATACAGGCAGCAAGAGTGGTAAAAGGTTGTCAATAGACTCCAAACATCCTATATTGAGTCTAAGAATGTTCTGGTAAGATGTAGTTAGACTTATGTCCTTACAATGATATTTGACCTGAGCAACCTGATGATTATTGGGGTAACATAAGCCTGTTTAAAGGATTTACCCTGTCCCCACTTTCCTATATAAGACAAGGAGAAAAGGCCAAGCTCCAATAACTCTCAGTCTGCGTAATTCAGAGAATCTTACCTAGCAACACAATGACTATGGCATATATAGCAATAGAGGGTAATATCTGCTCTAATTATGTCCATAGAGTACATAAGTGTATGCATAGTTATGTGGTGATACAAATTGCTAGAAACAACTAATAGTGATCATAATCCTTCCTGAAAGTATAATTTATAAGGCTTGCAAAATTACAACCAGTATATAGTAGCACATTAACACAGAATAATAGTAAAAGACTGATTGCTTAATAATGTCATAGGATAAACAGCATGCTAAATAACTCTCTGATTATCAGACATAACATCTTCATTTAAATACACTTATTCAGCACTACTTATATTCATACACACTCACTATCTCTAACAGTAACAATTCTCCAGAGGGGGGAGAAAACATGATCAGTAAGTACAGGCAGCAGGGATGATAACAGGTTAAACGTAGACTCCAGATCATCCTATATCATGACTAAGAATGTACTGTTCATAGGAATGGAATCAGTCTTATGTCCTTTCAGCAATATTTGTTCTGTGCAGGTTGATGAATGTTAGGGTAGCACAGGCCCACTTGAGGGATCTATCCTATCCCCAATTTCCTATACAAGACGTTGATCTCCAAATACTGGTCAATCTTTGTGATTCAAAGCATCTTACCGTTGTGGATTTAAGTATAAAGGAGGGATGCTGTAAGAAGTAGAAAAGTGTGATTTTCTTTAGTTCCCTTCAAAAGGCTGCCACATTGATTAGGGATCGTCCCAAATCCAGGTCTCAACACTGCAACAGTAAAACATACTCAGCCGACTAAGACCTCATGTTTATGTACGAAATTACTGTGGGCCTATCTACCCGTAGTTCCGATGTTGCTGTGCTCAGATGAGGGATATGAAAGACCGGTAGAGCTATAGCCCCTCTAATATGGGTCTTCTCCCGGTTACTGCTCACAACCACTAGGCAAGGGGTCAAAATTGTAGGCTTTTCCTCCTTAACAGTCCTCTCCATGTGTGGGGAAATGTTAGTTTGCCCTAAAGTAGTGCTCAGCAGGTCCTATAGCATAAGGCCCATCAGCATCAAAACAGCAATCAATCAGCAAATGGAGCTGCCTAAATTGGTCCTCCAATAGGACAAGAATCGTGGCTTCTGTTTCTTTTAGGTTCAGCGCCAATGTTTCAGATTAGGTGGTTCTATTACTTCTTCTTAATTGCAGTCACCGTAGAACTGCTTTACCCAGGAAATCCGGGGGGAGTGTTAGCAGAACTGTTGTAGGCCGCTGCCTCAATCTCTAACGGCCCAGTCCAGAGCTCCAAATAGGATTATCACCTTGATATTAGTATCAATTAACTTGTCCAGGACTCCCCTACACCTAAGGTGGTCACACAATCGTGGATGTTGATCTGGTTTTAAGATAATCAGCGGCTTATCTGTGCTATGTTTGGATGCCGCCTGGGCACGCCCCCCCCAGTTCATACAATTTTAAACAACTTTGCAATTTACTTCTATTATCAAATTTGCTTAAAGGGAAAGTAAAGTCAAAATTAAACTTTCATGATTCAGATAGACCATGCTATTTTAGTCAACTTTCCAATTTACTTCTGTTATAAGATTTGCTTCATTCTCATGGTATCTTTTATTGAAGGTTAAAACTAGGTAGGCTCATAAGAGCTTAGGAATGTGCCTTTAGTACTCTAAGGCAACAGTATTTTGCAACATTGAGTATTAAAAAGCCGTGCACACTCCTGAGGGCTTATAAGCCTATCTAGTTTTACTTGATTAAAATATTTTTTTTCCCTCTGTGATTACCATGTATCTACGCCTGTGCAGACTGCCCCCTTATTTCAGCTTATTTGACAGACATGCATTCTAGCCAATCAGTGTCCTCTCATAAGTAACTTCACGGACGTGAGCACAGTTATCTATATGGCACACATGAACTAACGCACTCTAGCTGTGAAAAACTGTCAACTGCATTCAGATAATAGGCGGCCTTCAAGGGCTTAGAAATTAGCATATGAGCCTATATAAGTCTAGCTTTCAATTAATAAATAAGCAACACATCTCTGGATATATTTGTGAAATAAACTCTGCAGTATTATTCTCACTTTGGGATTGTTTCCTTTTTGCACCCCCAATGCTTCCATTAAATAAAGTGATGAAATAAGATATTTTGCATTTAGCATAAGAAATCTGTATTTTGTATTTAAATGACAACATTAACATTGTCTTTCTCATTTTAAAATAGCTAAAGAAAATATTGCTGATGTATCAAGAAGCAAAGAAGTTACTGGTCAGGATGGAAGCAGGTTATTAGTCTAATCAGCAATACACACATTCACAGTGTTTACCAATCTGCTGGATATATGTACAGATGAAAGATTTGTGGAAATTTCCACCTCTGTGAACACAGAGTAATGTATGTATTTTTATTTATATTGCCTAGTATAGGTACACATCCCTTTGCCATGGAAATAACTCATTGGTATCATTATATTTACAGAAATAGAATGATGTGCGTGTCTCAGGTCTATATTTATACAGTATAAACAGTTTTATGTGTTTCTTAGGATTTATGTCTGGCAGTATAATTAAGTCCCTGCTCACATGTTAAAATCTTAAATGGTCAATTACTTATTCTTAAAGGACCATTAAAGTAATTTACATGTGCATAGTATACATCAGCAATTAAAGGGACACTATACCCAAAAAAAATGTCTTTCATGATTAAGGTAGATAATACAATTTTAAACAACATTCCAATTTACTTCTATTATCTAATTTCCTTCATTATTTAGATATCCTTTAATGAAGAAATAGCAATGCACATGGTGAGCCAATCACAGGAGGCATCTATGTGCAGCTACCAATCAGCAGCTACTAAGCATATCTAGATATGTTTTTAAAGCAAAGAATATCAAGAGAATGAAGCAAATTATATGATATAAGTAAATTAGAAAGTTGTTTATAATTGTATGCTCTTTCTAATTCATGGAAGAAAAAAAATTGGGTTTCATGTCCCTTTAAGTACTGCATTGTAAAATACCTTCATACAAAAAAAATAATAGTTTAAAGATTTTACATTACTAATGATTTGTAAAATGGTTTTAAAACTCTGGTTAGTATCTTTAGTGTATTTCTTTTAATTGTGGCCAATTAAGGTTAGCTTTAAATGAGCTATGTGCAACCTAGGTTACACAATTTGTTTTTCTCTAGAGAGTGTAGGGCAAGCACATTTTTTACACAAAAGAAAGAGGTGATTCATTTCCTACATTTTATACTGAATTTATCATTTTTAAAATGACACATTTAGTGTAATCAACCCCAAGTCTATTTGATCATTAATTATACATTTAGGGCTCTCAAAAATATTTAAAAAATATTTAACAAAAAAGTTCAGGTTGGTAGCTTGTAAAGAGATTTTAAAGGGACAATCGAGCAAAAATGGAACTTTTATGATTCAGATAGGACATGCAATTATAAACAACTTTATATCATGAATAAAAATTACTTTAATGTCCATTTAACATTACTTCTACAACTTAAATGTTTCAATATACTTAACATTTGACTATCAAATGTAACACTCAAGGGTTTAAATACAATAAAAGCATTGAATATTTCTCAATATAATTTGATAGCATCAAATCTATCCCAAAATTTGTTAGGAATCAAGGGCATCGTTGAATTTAAAATATAAAGGTCTCATATCTACTATAAATACATATTCTAGTGTTGCATCTAGTATTACACTGTCTCAAAAACATCTGCGCAAGAACATTCAAAATAGATTTCCTAATGTGTTGGTTTGAAAACAAAGCATGTTCTGAATGTGGACATACATTGATTCTTCCCATAGTCATTTTTGTCTGTCAGCAAGTACTGTACTTGTATGTGTTTTTATTTTATGGAATTTTGTAAATACACTGCTAATAGTACATCAGGTATACCTAGGAAATAAAGTGTATGAAATCATCAAAGAGATGGGAGCGTTATCATATGTTCCTACAGGTAGGTGTGATAACTAAAGCAATAAACCAGTATGACAATGGCTCCATTCAAAGTTAGAATTGTGAAAACATAACCTCTCACAACAATGCTTATTGGGTGTGTGACTTAGGGGTCGATGATATAAACTGCTCAAAGCTACTTTTTCTTGCCGACTCTCGCAGAGCTGTCCCGATGGAATGATCGTAAAAAAGGGGCACACCCTGCGAGTGGCGAGATGGCTCCTATTAAAAGTAATGGAGCTTGCTGGATAGGGACACTTGACTCCTTAGAGCGAAGTTAGCAGGGAGCAGGGGGCGCACTTTAAAAATTAAATCCTGCAGCCAATATAAATCACATTAAGCTGCTTTCTGCGTATAGCATCTTACATTTGCCTATATTTTCGTATGCATTTGTTTTTCTATTAGGGTATTAAAGGGACACTGAACCCAAATTTTTTCTTTCATGATTCAAATAGAGCAAGACATTTTAAGCAACTTTCTAATTTAATCCTATTATTACATTTTCTTCATTCTTTTGGTATCTTTATTTGAAATGCAAGAATGTAAGTTTAGATGCCGGCCCAAATTCACCCACCAATAAAAAAGTGCTGTCCAGAGTACTGAACCAAAAAAACACAGCTTAGATGCCTTCTTTTTCAAATAAAGATAGCAAGAGAACGAAGACAAATTGATAATAGGAGTAAATTAGAAAGTTGCTTAAAATGGCATGCTCTATCTGAATCACAAAAGAATAAAATTGGGTTCAGTGTCCCTTTAAGTTTTCGGATTGTTTTGAGAAAAGCTGGCCACCATTTAGTTGGCGAGAAAAAACTGTGAGATCTGCAGTGCGAAAATCTTTATAGAATTACGCTGAGATTAGAGAGACATTTTCACATACACCTATGGAACTCCCATGTTCAGCCCATTTTACGAAAAAACAATTACACTTTGCATTTTGTATTTATAAGTACATATCTCTGTGTGATTTCTGCACATCCAGTGTACTAAAATTATGATGTACGCTGCGCATATTTAATTTGATTTATTCCTGTGTAAATTAAATACAAATTTGATATTTTTGTTAAAATACGATTTTTGGTGAAGAATTTCGTTACGATTTTTGATACCCCTTAACAATACAATTTTTGGACAAACAAAGGGTATCTCACTAGGATAACCTAATAGGAGGTGCTCTAGGTCAATAGAATCTAAACAAATATAATATGTTGAGATAAATGATATGCAAATATGTACAAATAGATCATATGTAGCAAATGTAACAAATGAATCACATAACATTCATAGGACATAAGGATACATGATATGATAAAGTCTCTTTCAAATAAAAAGTCCCAATGATAAATCCAAACCAAATGGGAGATGAGAGATGGGAGGGATCAAACCATGGAAGGCAATGGAAGACAATCAGAAGCTGCACTCTCCTCACATCAAAACAGGTAAGACGTCTATAAAAAGAAGGGAGAAAAAAGAGAGGCGCTTGTGTGTACCAGTGGAAGCAGATTAAAAGACTTGTATTCACCCACACAGGGTACTCACATTAGGATGAAGCACTCAGACAGTGCTATTAGGCGCAGAATGGGTGATCAACAGCAACCCAGCTTGCTGTGCTCTCCAGCAAATGTACAGGAACACCTTTGGCTCTAATCCTTTAGAGCTGGAGATGGAACCGCCAAACGAGATCCCTTTAAGCAGGACACAGCAACCAGCATGCAAAAAACACACAAAGGGACCTCCACAAATCGCGGAGCCAGTCCCAATGCAAATGATTGGTAGGGGGTGGTGATTAATGATCAGAGGAGGTTCCGATAAAAATTATAATTTATTAAAACAATAGAAATGAGTAAAAACAGGAACCAAGAGGTAGGGCATATAGTGACCCTCTCTTAGATATAACATGCGACGCGTTTCTCGGCACCAGTGCTGTTTCAACAGGCATATCAAATACAATTTTTCCCTGCTTATTTTTGTTTGAATGGTTCAAATATTTGTTGTGTATGATGTTTAAAATACATATTTTATTGTGCACTTTTCATATGAAAATGCAGTATACGCCCCTTAGCGAGGCACCCTGTTTTCAGGATAATAAATTGATTTAGATCATTCCACCAGGGAAATAGAAGGACTGGGCATTCTTTAATAATCTCACCCCTTAGAGTTTTTACTGATGTTTAGCCAAATAATTGTTTTCAAGCCCCCAATAAGATGGAAACATGAAAAGAAAGCGATCCAAGATATTCAAGGAACTTTCTAAATTTCTTTTTCCATGGAGGATAATTTAAAGGGATAGTAAACACCAAAAATGTTATTGTTTAAAAAGATAGATAATCCCTTTATATACCATCCCCAGTTTTGCATAACCAACACTGTTATAGAAATATACTTTTTACCTCTATAATTACCTTGTATCTAAGCTGTTGCTGACTGCCTCCTTATCTCAGATCTTTTGACAGAGTTGCATTTCAGGCAATTAGTGCTGACTCATAAATTACTTCACGTGCATGAGCACAATGTTATCTATAAGAAACACATGAACTAATGCCCTCTAGCTGTGAAGAACTATCAAATGCATTCAGAGAAGAGGCGGCCTTCAAGGGCTTAGAAATTTGCATATGAGCCTACCTAGGTTTAGCTTTCAACTAAGAATACCAAAAGAACAAAGCGAATTTGATGATAAAAGTAAATTAGAAAGTTGTTCAAAATTACATGACCTATCTGAATCATGCACGTTTAATTTGGACTTTACTATCCCTTTAAGCAGGTTCCCCCACAAGATATTCTTATGAACTGTCCAAAGTATATATGGAATTATTAATTGTGCCTAAATTTTGCTAGAAAAATGATAAAGTAGAAAATACTTCCTGAAAATTGGATTGGGATGTTAGTAACTGTAACATTATAATACCAGCTGACTAGACACAAGAAGCACATTACACCCTAAAATATGGCTTAAAGGGACACTGAACCCCAATTTTTTTCTTTTGTGATTCAGATAGAGCGTGCAATTTTAAGCAACTTTCTAATTTACTCCTATTATCAAATTTTCTTCATTCTCTTGGTATGTTTATTTGAAAAGCAAGACTGTAAGTTTAGATGTTGGCCCATTTTTGGTGAACAACCTGGGTTGTCCTTGCTGATTGGACAGCACCAATAAACAAGTGCTGTCCATGGTTCTGAACCAAACATTTGCTGGCTCTTTAGCTTAGATACCTTCTTTTTCAAATAAAGATAGCAAATGAACAAAGAACAATTGATAATAGGAGTAAATTAGAAAGTTGCTTAAAATTGCATGCTCTATCTGAATCACAAAAGACAAACGGCTAGATTTAGAGTTTTGTCGGTAACGACCCGCGTAGCTAACGCTGGCTTTTTTCTGGCCGCACCTTTAAAATAACTCTGGTATTGAGAGTCCACAGAATGGCTGCGTTAGGCTCCAAAAAAGGAGCACACAAACCACCAAAAACAATCAGCGCAACAGTCACTCAGCAAATATATGAATATGTGTATGGGAGATATTAACTAAAGATATATATAGCAATAGAATGGACACAGCACTAAAAAAGCACAAAAAATGGCAATAAAAATGGATCTAAATATTACTTAATAAAGGTGTTATATCGGTAGCGAATAGTCCAAAATAATAAAAGTCCAAAACAGGTTATAAACTCAAATTGAGAACAGTCTTACTAATACTGAAAGATGGTGTCTGGAGAATTCTTTTTGAAAACGCAGTTGCAGCTGCTTGAAAAACACTGCTTGTCCTGCAGCTGATACACAGTAACTCCAATCCCACAAAAGACAGCGCAATCTGTGAAGGCAAACAGATAGACTCCAATAGTGCAATATTGTATGTAAAAAAACAGCACTTTATTGACAAACACTTTAGCCAGAATACTCACAATATGCGAGATAAAAACATGCACAAAAAGGTATCTTTGTGTAGCGATATAGCCCGGTGATTGTGTGGTCAAAGGAAGCTTGGGAGAAAAGCAGCAGATTTTCCGGTCGGCGTGTGACGTCAACACCCGACAAACAGCTGATCGATGTTTCCCTTAGTCCCAATACACACAGGCTTGCCGAGCTTGCAGAGCTTGTTGCCTCAACGCGTTTCTCGCCCCCTACTGGGCGCTTTCTCAAGAGGAATAGTGATCTGCCGGACTGTCTCTTCCTTGTTAATTTATATCCAGTGCAACAGCACCATCTATCTAAAGAATCAATTATTGCACTTAATATTGGAATAATATTAGATGAAGATTTGTAACCACTCAATATATTATCCTATTCTAATATCCAAAACAGTTAGTAGTCTAAATTTTTTTAAAAGTAATAATTTAACATGAGTAGACATATATTCTTATATACACAAGATTAATAAATACATGATTAGTTGGGTCCTAAAAACAGTATATTATACTTATTACTAACTTAATTAAAAAAAATTTTAAAAATACATTTTTTTAAAATAAATACATAATACATTAATATAAAAATTTTTTCTTTTATATCCATTTTCAATTCTAAAAATTAAATTAAATTGCTTGAAAACCTTTATTATTATTAATAATATTATTAATTGTTCACTAATGTTACAATTTATGTTATGTATGCTGCCACATCTAAGTCGACATTTAGACCCCTAGGCGCAAGAGTTCCCAATTTGTATATCCAGAATGTCTCTCTGCGCCTAAGGGCCAAAAGTCTGTCACCACCCCTGGAACTTGGTTTAATCATTTCTATGCCCATCACAGTAAGGCATTTCGGATCACAAGCATGTTTTTGAGAGTAGTGAATTGGTACACTATGTTTTAAGATAGGCTTCTTTATATTATAAATATGTTCACTAAATCTCTTGGATAGGCATCTCTTCGTACGACCTACATATTTCAATCCACAGCTACACTCTAAAAGATATACTACATAAGAGGTTTTACACGTAATAAATTGTTTGACTGTATATTCCTGTCCTGATGTTGATGTGAAAGCTGATCTTTCTTTATTAATACATTTACACATGGGGCACCTAGCTTTGTGACATCTATAGGTACCTTTTAAATTTAAAAAATTGATATTATGCTTGACTGGTTTTAGTTCCTTCAACTTACTTGGGGCCAGTATGTTTTTCAAATTAGTATTTTTTCTATATACAACATTTGGCTTTGTATCTAATTCATTTTTTATCAGAGGGTCCCCTTTTAGAATAGGCCAAAATTTATTAAGTATTTTTTTAACATTCATAATACCTTCTCCATATGTAGTAATAAATGTAACTGTTTGTGTATTTGATTTTAAAGCTATTTCTTTTTGTTTGTTTAATAAGCATTCTCTATCTATCTGATCCACTTCATTCATAATATGTGTTAAATGATCTCTATTATGTGATTTGCATATCAATTTTTCTTTTAAAATTTCTGCCTCACTATTATAGTCATCTATTTTCGAACAATTTCTTTTTATCCTAACAAATTGACTTTTGGGGATATTTTTAACCCATTTTTTATAATGGCCACTAGTGGCGTGTAATAGACTATTGCTGTCTACCGATTTTCTATAATTTTTGGTGTATATATTATTGTCCTCTATAAACACCAATAGGTCCAAAAATTCAATTTTCTGCTGTTGGATATTGCCCACAAACTGTACATTAAAATCATTGGTGTTAATAAATTCAATAAAATTGATTGCTTCAGTTTCAGGGCCCTCCCAAATAATAAAAACATCATCTATAAAAAGTCTATAAAAAATTAAATTGTTTTTGAAAGGGCTGTCTTTCCAAATAAAATTCTCTTCAAAAAGACCCATAAATAAATTGGCATACGATGGGGCAAATTTCGTCCCCATCGTCGTGCCACATATTTGGTGAAAAAAATCCTTCTCAAAAACAAAATAATTATGTTCTAAAACAAATTTAATACAATATTCTAAAAATCGTATTTGATTGTCTGGAAACATCCCCTTTTCCTTTAAAAAATGAGAACAAGCTTTAATTCCAACATTATGTTGGATAATTGTATACAGTGAGGTTACATCACAAGTGATGAACCTCATCTGACTGTTCCATTTGATATTTTGAAGTTCATGTATTAGGTGTACCCCATCTTTTAAGTAAGATTTTAATTTCACAACAAGGGGTTGAAGGAAGTAATCAATATAACTCGACAGATTTGCTGTCAATGAGTCGATACCCGAAATAATGGGTCTTCCTGGTGGGTTTGAGATCGACTTGTGTATTTTTGGCAAGTGATACATGATTGCCAGTTTGGGATGTTCATTATATAGGAATTTATACTCATCTTTAGTTAGAATATTCTCTTCCATCCCTACATTCAACATATTTTTTAACTCATGTAAAAAGATCTTAGTTGGATCACCTTTTAATTTAATATAAGTAGATGAATCACTTAATAATCTCAATGCCTCATTTATATAAACTTCTCTGTCTTGAATTACTATGCCTCCACCTTTATCCGCTTGGCGAATAGTAATATTATTATTATTAGTTAAAGAATTCAACGCTTTTCTTTCAAAGGTGTTGAGATTATCTTTAAAATCAATATTGGCAGGTAATGTTTCTAGTTCTTTTTCAACCAAATTCTTAAAACTTTTAATATATTCTCCCTGTGCACTGATCGGATAAAAGGTAGATTTGACTTTCTTGTTACTATGTATATAGATATCATTTAATGTATGTGAGTCATCATCATCTAGTAGAGAATTCATATTTTCCAGAGCTTCAAGATCATCAATTTGTAATACACTCTTCTGTCTATTCCCTGATTGTTTTTCATTGGAAGCAAAAAACCTTTTTAAAGTTAGATTTCTAATAAATCTTTGGAAATCTATAAACACTTGAAATTTATCTAAATTCTTTTTAGGGGCAAAGGATAGACCTTTACTCAATAGTGCCAGGCTTCCACTATCAATTACATATGATGATAAATTGTAAATGCTTGCCTCATTTTTCTCTCTTATTGAATTCTTGCACTTTTGTAATTGCTTTCTCTTCCCTGATCTGCATCCTCTCTTTCGCTGAATCTTCTTTTCCGTTGATTGTACCCCTCTACTGGCATTTGTGGTTCCCTCTCTATTCTCCAGTTCTGATTCCACCTCTGGTTCCTGTCTTCCCTCTCTATTGAGTGGGGTTTCCATCTCGTTTGTCTCCATGGAGATTCTAAAAAATTAGGTTCAGAAGCTCTACAATGATCATTCTCAAAAGAATTTCTTGATAATGATTGGTCAGAAGGAACCTTCGGTCTAGCTCCTTCAATTCTTGGATCTCTCTCTCTAATTTCTAATACTTCATACCTATTCGTATGATTGTAATTTGAATGTTCTTTATGTTTATTTTCTCTTTCAAATCTATCATAATAATAGTCATCTTTACTCTTTTTTGTTTCAATAAATTTTCTATTATTAGAATTAAAGTTATTATTACCTTTACTTTTATTATAAGGTTGCGGTTGATAATGGGCTTCTACATCATTCTTGTTGGTACTTAAACTATTATTGGATTTTGGATCTTTCTTATCATTATTGTTATTACTTCCAATAGCATAATATTGATTAACTTTCCTATTATAGAAAGTTCTAGGCTTCCAATTGTATTTCTGTTCATTCTTGTAGTCTAACTTATCTCTTCTTAATTTATTTGATTTACTTATACTTAATTCCTTTGTTAGTTTTTCAACACCTTTAATAATGTTATCATAAAGTTTTTTATATTCTTCATTTGTTAAGAAACTATTAACTTTAGTTTCAATTTTTTCAATCGCAATCTGAGTTGTTTCTAATCTTCCTTCCCTGTATTTGATTAATAACTTAATTAATTTGAAGGAGCAATCATCTAGAGCTGCCTCCCACTCTGTCATAAACTCCACCTCATCTAAAGCAAAGGCTGGCTTTTTTAATAACCTTAACCCTCTAGGAATAATTTAAATGCCAATTTATTTATGGGTCTTTTTGAAGAGAATTTTATTTGGAAAGACAGCCCTTTCAAAAACAATTTAATTTTTTATAGACGTTTTATAGATGATGTTTTTATTATTTGGGAGGGCCCTGAAACTGAAGCAATCAATTTTATTGAATTTATTAACACCAATGATTTTAATGTACAGTTTGTGGGCAATATCCAACAGCAGAAAATTGAATTTTTGGACCTATTGGTGTTTATAGAGGACAATAATATATACACCAAAAATTATAGAAAATCGGTAGACAGCAATAGTCTATTACACGCCACTAGTGGCCATTATAAAAAATGGGTTAAAAATATCCCCAAAAGTCAATTTGTTAGGATAAAAAGAAATTGTTCGAAAATAGATGACTATAATAGTGAGGCAGAAATTTTAAAAGAAAAATTGATATGCAAATCACATAATAGAGATCATTTAACACATATTATGAATGAAGTGGATCAGATAGATAGAGAATGCTTATTAAACAAACAAAAAGAAATAGCTTTAAAATCAAATACACAAACAGTTAAATTTATTACTACATATGGAGAAGGTATTATGAATGTTAAAAAAATACTTAATAAATTTTGGCCTATTCTAAAAGGGAACCCTCTGATAAAAAATGAATTAGATACAAAGCCAAATGTTGTATATAGAAAAAATACTAATTTGAAAAACATACTGGCCCCAAGTAAGTTGAAGGAACTAAAACCAGTCAAGCATAATATCAATTTTTTAAATTTAAAAGGTACCTATAGATGTCACAAAGCTAGGTGCCCCATGTGTAAATGTATTAATAAAGAAAGATCAGCTTTCACATCAACATCAGGACAGGAATATACAGTCAAACAATTTATTACGTGTAAAACCTCTTATGTAGTATATCTTTTAGAGTGTAGCTGTGGATTGAAATATGTAGGTCGTACGAAGAGATGCCTATCCAAGAGATTTAGTGAACATATTTATAATATAAAGAAGCCTATCTTAAAACATAGTGTACCAATTCACTACTCTCAAAAACATGCTTGTGATCCGAAATGCCTTACTGTGATGGGCATAGAAATGATTAAACCAAGTTCCAGGGGTGGTGACAGACTTTTGGCCCTTAGGCGCAGAGAGACATTCTGGATATACAAATTGGGAACTCTTGCGCCTAGGGGTCTAAATGTCGACTTAGATGTGGCAGCATACATAACATAAATTGTAACATTAGTGAACAATTAATAATATTATTAATAATAATAAAGGTTTTCAAGCAATTTAATTTAATTTTTAGAATTGAAAATGGATATAAAAGAAAAAATTTTTATATTAATGTATTATGTATTTATTTTAAAAAAATGTATTTTTAAAATTTTTTTTAATTAAGTTAGTAATAAGTATAATATACTGTTTTTAGGACCCAACTAATCATGTATTTATTAATCTTGTGTATATAAGAATATATGTCTACTCATGTTAAATTATTACTTTTAAAAAAATTTAGACTACTAACTGTTTTGGATATTAGAATAGGATAATATATTGAGTGGTTACAAATCTTCATCTAATATTATTCCAATATTAAGTGCAATAATTGATTCTTTAGATAGATGGTGCTGTTGCACTGGATATAAATTAACAAGGAAGAGACAGTCCGGCAGATCACTATTCCTCTTGAGAAAGCGCCCAGTAGGGGGCGAGAAACGCGTTGAGGCAACAAGCTCTGCAAGCTCGGCAAGCCTGTGTGTATTGGGACTAAGGGAAACATCGATCAGCTGTTTGTCGGGTGTTGATGTCACACGCCGACCGGAAAATCTGCTGCTTTTCTCCCAAGCTTCCTTTGACCACACAATCACCGGGCTATATCGCTACACAAAGATACCTTTTTGTGCATGTTTTTATCTCGCATATTGTGAGTATTCTGGCTAAAGTGTTTGTCAATAAAGTGCTGTTTTTTTACATACAATATTGCACTATTGGAGTCTATCTGTTTGCCTTCTATCAGCTGCAGGACAAGCAGTGTTTTTCAAGCAGCTGCAACTGCGTTTTCAAAAAGAATTCTCCAGACACCATCATTCAGTATTAGTAAGACTGTTCTCAATTTGAGTTTATAACCTGTTTTGGACTTTTATTATTTTGGACTATTCGCTACCGATATAACACCTTTATTAAGTAATATTTAGATCCATATTTATTGCCATTTTTTGTGCTTTTTTAGTGCTGTGTCCATTCTATTGCTATATATATCTTTAGTTAATATCTCCCATACACATATTCATATATTTGCTGAGTGACTGTTGCGCTGATTGTTTTTGGTGGTTTGTGTGCTAGTAGTAATTGTTTTAGATCAGCTGCACTAACCACTTGGCAATTATGAGTAGTTTGAATTTCAGAACAAATAGGAGAAGATCCTTTGATTTATTAGAAGTTGACACTATGGAGGGTGCATGTGATGAGAACCCACAGGATACCCTAAGGGAATATGAAAAGTTATTAATTTTGGATGCTAAGGATTGGCAGGACATAATATTATTAGAAAATTATATCAAGCATAAAATTATTCCTAGAGGGTTAAGGTTATTAAAAAAGCCAGCCTTTGCTTTAGATGAGGTGGAGTTTATGACAGAGTGGGAGGCAGCTCTAGATGATTGCTCCTTCAAATTAATTAAGTTATTAATCAAATACAGGGAAGGAAGATTAGAAACAACTCAGATTGCGATTGAAAAAATTGAAACTAAAGTTAATAGTTTCTTAACAAATGAAGAATATAAAAAACTTTATGATAACATTATTAAAGGTGTTGAAAAACTAACAAAGGAATTAAGTATAAGTAAATCAAATAAATTAAGAAGAGATAAGTTAGACTACAAGAATGAACAGAAATACAATTGGAAGCCTAGAACTTTCTATAATAGGAAAGTTAATCAATATTATGCTATTGGAAGTAATAACAATAATGATAAGAAAGATCCAAAATCCAATAATAGTTTAAGTACCAACAAGAATGATGTAGAAGCCCATTATCAACCGCAACCTTATAATAAAAGTAAAGGTAATAATAACTTTAATTCTAATAATAGAACATTTATTGAAACAAAAAAAAGTAAAGATGACTATTATTATGATAGATTTGAAAGAGAAAATAAACATAAAGAACATTCAAATTACAATCATACAAATAGGTATGAAGTATTAGAAATTAGAGAGAGAGATCCAAGAATTGAAGGAGCTAGACCGAAGGTTCCTTCTGACCAATCATTATCAAGAAATTCTTTTGAGAATGATCATTGTAGAGCTTCTGAACCTAATTTTTTAGAATCTCCATGGAGACAAACGAGATGGAAACCCCACTCAATAGAGAGGGAAGACAGGAACCAGAGGTGGAATCAGAACTGGAGAATAGAGAGGGAACCACAAATGCCAGTAGAGGGGTACAATCAACGGAAAAGAAGATTCAGCAAAAGAGAGGATGCAGATCAGGGAAGAGAAAGCAATTACAAAAGTGCAAGAATTCAATAAGAGAGAAAAATGAGGCAAGCATTTACAATTTATCATCATATGTAATTGATAGTGGAAGCCTGGCACTATTGAGTAAAGGTCTATCCTTTGCCCCTAAAAAGAATTTAGATAAATTTCAAGTGTTTATAGATTTCCAAAGATTTATTAGAAATCTAACTTTAAAAAGGTTTTTTGCTTCCAATGAAAAACAATCAGGGAATAGACAGAAGAGTGTATTACAAATTGATGATCTTGAAGCTCTGGAAAATATGAATTCTCTACTAGATGATGATGACTCACATACATTAAATGATATCTATATACATAGTAACAAGAAAGTCAAATCTACCTTTTATCCGATCAGTGCACAGGGAGAATATATTAAAAGTTTTAAGAATTTGGTTGAAAAAGAACTAGAAACATTACCTGCCAATATTGATTTTAAAGATAATCTCAACACCTTTGAAAGAAAAGCGTTGAATTCTTTAACTAATAATAATAATATTACTATTCGCCAAGCGGATAAAGGTGGAGGCATAGTAATTCAAGACAGAGAAGTGTATATAAATGAGGCATTGAGATTATTAAGTGATTCATCTACTTATATTAAATTAAAAGGTGATCCAACTAAGATCTTTTTACATGAGTTAAAAAATATGTTGAATGTAGGGATGGAAGAGAATATTCTAACTAAAGATGAGTATAAATTCCTATATAATGAACATCCCAAACTGGCAATCATGTATCACTTGCCAAAAATACACAAGTCGATCTCAAACCCACCAGGAAGACCCATTATTTCGGGTATCGACTCATTGACAGCAAATCTGTCGAGTTATATTGATTACTTCCTTCAACCCCTTGTTGTGAAATTAAAATCTTACTTAAAAGATGGGGTACACCTAATACATGAACTTCAAAATATCAAATGGAACAGTCAGATGAGGTTCATCACTTGTGATGTAACCTCACTGTATACAATTATCCAACATAATGTTGGAATTAAAGCTTGTTCTCATTTTTTAAAGGAAAAGGGGATGTTTCCAGACAATCAATTACGATTTTTAGAATATTGTATTAAATTTGTTTTAGAACATAATTATTTTGTTTTTGAGAAGGATTTTTTTCACCAAATATGTGGCACGGCGATGGGGACGAAATTTGCCCCATCGTATGCCAATTTATTTATGGGTCTTTTTGAAGAGAATTTTATTTGGAAAGACAGCCCTTTCAAAAACAATTTAATTTTTTATAGACGTTTTATAGATGATGTTTTTATTATTTGGGAGGGCCCTGAAACTGAAGCAATCAATTTTATTGAATTTATTAACACCAATGATTTTAATGTACAGTTTGTGGGCAATATCCAACAGCAGAAAATTGAATTTTTGGACCTATTGGTGTTTATAGAGGACAATAATATATACACCAAAAATTATAGAAAATCGGTAGACAGCAATAGTCTATTACACGCCACTAGTGGCCATTATAAAAAATGGGTTAAAAATATCCCCAAAAGTCAATTTGTTAGGATAAAAAGAAATTGTTCGAAAATAGATGACTATAATAGTGAGGCAGAAATTTTAAAAGAAAAATTGATATGCAAATCACATAATAGAGATCATTTAACACATATTATGAATGAAGTGGATCAGATAGATAGAGAATGCTTATTAAACAAACAAAAAGAAATAGCTTTAAAATCAAATACACAAACAGTTAAATTTATTACTACATATGGAGAAGGTATTATGAATGTTAAAAAAATACTTAATAAATTTTGGCCTATTCTAAAAGGGAACCCTCTGATAAAAAATGAATTAGATACAAAGCCAAATGTTGTATATAGAAAAAATACTAATTTGAAAAACATACTGGCCCCAAGTAAGTTGAAGGAACTAAAACCAGTCAAGCATAATATCAATTTTTTAAATTTAAAAGGTACCTATAGATGTCACAAAGCTAGGTGCCCCATGTGTAAATGTATTAATAAAGAAAGATCAGCTTTCACATCAACATCAGGACAGGAATATACAGTCAAACAATTTATTACGTGTAAAACCTCTTATGTAGTATATCTTTTAGAGTGTAGCTGTGGATTGAAATATGTAGGTCGTACGAAGAGATGCCTATCCAAGAGATTTAGTGAACATATTTATAATATAAAGAAGCCTATCTTAAAACATAGTGTACCAATTCACTACTCTCAAAAACATGCTTGTGATCCGAAATGCCTTACTGTGATGGGCATAGAAATGATTAAACCAAGTTCCAGGGGTGGTGACAGACTTTTGGCCCTTAGGCGCAGAGAGACATTCTGGATATACAAATTGGGAACTCTTGCGCCTAGGGGTCTAAATGTCGACTTAGATGTGGCAGCATACATAACATAAATTGTAACATTAGTGAACAATTAATAATATTATTAATAATAATAAAGGTTTTCAAGCAATTTAATTTAATTTTTAGAATTGAAAATGGATATAAAAGAAAAAATTTTTATATTAATGTATTATGTATTTATTTTAAAAAAATGTATTTTTAAAATTTTTTTTAATTAAGTTAGTAATAAGTATAATATACTGTTTTTAGGACCCAACTAATCATGTATTTATTAATCTTGTGTATATAAGAATATATGTCTACTCATGTTAAATTATTACTTTTAAAAAAATTTAGACTACTAACTGTTTTGGATATTAGAATAGGATAATATATTGAGTGGTTACAAATCTTCATCTAATATTATTCCAATATTAAGTGCAATAATTGATTCTTTAGATAGATGGTGCTGTTGCACTGGATATAAATTAACAAGGAAGAGACAGTCCGGCAGATCACTATTCCTCTTGAGAAAGCGCCCAGTAGGGGGCGAGAAACGCGTTGAGGCAACAAGCTCTGCAAGCTCGGCAAGCCTGTGTGTATTGGGACTAAGGGAAACATCGATCAGCTGTTTGTCGGGTGTTGATGTCACACGCCGACCGGAAAATCTGCTGCTTTTCTCCCAAGCTTCCTTTGACCACACAATCACCGGGCTATATCGCTACACAAAGATACCTTTTTGTGCATGTTTTTATCTCGCATATTGTGAGTATTCTGGCTAAAGTGTTTGTCAATAAAGTGCTGTTTTTTTACATACAATATTGCACTATTGGAGTCTATCTGTTTGCCTTCTATCAGCTGCAGGACAAGCAGTGTTTTTCAAGCAGCTGCAACTGCGTTTTCAAAAAGAATTCTCCAGACACCATCATTCAGTATTAGTAAGACTGTTCTCAATTTGAGTTTATAACCTGTTTTGGACTTTTATTATTTTGGACTATTCGCTACCGATATAACACCTTTATTAAGTAATATTTAGATCCATATTTATTGCCATTTTTTGTGCTTTTTTAGTGCTGTGTCCATTCTATTGCTATATATATCTTTAGTTAATATCTCCCATACACATATTCATATATTTGCTGAGTGACTGTTGCGCTGATTGTTTTTGGTGGTTTGTGTGCTAGTAGTAATTGTTTTAGATCAGCTGCACTAACCACTTGGCAATTATGAGTAGTTTGAATTTCAGAACAAATAGGAGAAGATCCTTTGATTTATTAGAAGTTGACACTATGGAGGGTGCATGTGATGAGAACCCACAGGATACCCTAAGGGAATATGAAAAGTTATTAATTTTGGATGCTAAGGATTGGCAGGACATAATATTATTAGAAAATTATATCAAGCATAAAATTATTCCTAGAGGGTTAAGGTTATTAAAAAAGCCAGCCTTTGCTTTAGATGAGGTGGAGTTTATGACAGAGTGGGAGGCAGCTCTAGATGATTGCTCCTTCAAATTAATTAAGTTATTAATCAAATACAGGGAAGGAAGATTAGAAACAACTCAGATTGCGATTGAAAAAATTGAAACTAAAGTTAATAGTTTCTTAACAAATGAAGAATATAAAAAACTTTATGATAACATTATTAAAGGTGTTGAAAAACTAACAAAGGAATTAAGTATAAGTAAATCAAATAAATTAAGAAGAGATAAGTTAGACTACAAGAATGAACAGAAATACAATTGGAAGCCTAGAACTTTCTATAATAGGAAAGTTAATCAATATTATGCTATTGGAAGTAATAACAATAATGATAAGAAAGATCCAAAATCCAATAATAGTTTAAGTACCAACAAGAATGATGTAGAAGCCCATTATCAACCGCAACCTTATAATAAAAGTAAAGGTAATAATAACTTTAATTCTAATAATAGAACATTTATTGAAACAAAAAAAAGTAAAGATGACTATTATTATGATAGATTTGAAAGAGAAAATAAACATAAAGAACATTCAAATTACAATCATACAAATAGGTATGAAGTATTAGAAATTAGAGAGAGAGATCCAAGAATTGAAGGAGCTAGACCGAAGGTTCCTTCTGACCAATCATTATCAAGAAATTCTTTTGAGAATGATCATTGTAGAGCTTCTGAACCTAATTTTTTAGAATCTCCATGGAGACAAACGAGATGGAAACCCCACTCAATAGAGAGGGAAGACAGGAACCAGAGGTGGAATCAGAACTGGAGAATAGAGAGGGAACCACAAATGCCAGTAGAGGGGTACAATCAACGGAAAAGAAGATTCAGCAAAAGAGAGGATGCAGATCAGGGAAGAGAAAGCAATTACAAAAGTGCAAGAATTCAATAAGAGAGAAAAATGAGGCAAGCATTTACAATTTATCATCATATGTAATTGATAGTGGAAGCCTGGCACTATTGAGTAAAGGTCTATCCTTTGCCCCTAAAAAGAATTTAGATAAATTTCAAGTGTTTATAGATTTCCAAAGATTTATTAGAAATCTAACTTTAAAAAGGTTTTTTGCTTCCAATGAAAAACAATCAGGGAATAGACAGAAGAGTGTATTACAAATTGATGATCTTGAAGCTCTGGAAAATATGAATTCTCTACTAGATGATGATGACTCACATACATTAAATGATATCTATATACATAGTAACAAGAAAGTCAAATCTACCTTTTATCCGATCAGTGCACAGGGAGAATATATTAAAAGTTTTAAGAATTTGGTTGAAAAAGAACTAGAAACATTACCTGCCAATATTGATTTTAAAGATAATCTCAACACCTTTGAAAGAAAAGCGTTGAATTCTTTAACTAATAATAATAATATTACTATTCGCCAAGCGGATAAAGGTGGAGGCATAGTAATTCAAGACAGAGAAGTGTATATAAATGAGGCATTGAGATTATTAAGTGATTCATCTACTTATATTAAATTAAAAGGTGATCCAACTAAGATCTTTTTACATGAGTTAAAAAATATGTTGAATGTAGGGATGGAAGAGAATATTCTAACTAAAGATGAGTATAAATTCCTATATAATGAACATCCCAAACTGGCAATCATGTATCACTTGCCAAAAATACACAAGTCGATCTCAAACCCACCAGGAAGACCCATTATTTCGGGTATCGACTCATTGACAGCAAATCTGTCGAGTTATATTGATTACTTCCTTCAACCCCTTGTTGTGAAATTAAAATCTTACTTAAAAGATGGGGTACACCTAATACATGAACTTCAAAATATCAAATGGAACAGTCAGATGAGGTTCATCACTTGTGATGTAACCTCACTGTATACAATTATCCAACATAATGTTGGAATTAAAGCTTGTTCTCATTTTTTAAAGGAAAAGGGGATGTTTCCAGACAATCAATTACGATTTTTAGAATATTGTATTAAATTTGTTTTAGAACATAATTATTTTGTTTTTGAGAAGGATTTTTTTCACCAAATATGTGGCACGGCGATGGGGACGAAATTTGCCCCATCGTATGCCAATTTATTTATGGGTCTTTTTGAAGAGAATTTTATTTGGAAAGACAGCCCTTTCAAAAACAATTTAATTTTTTATAGACGTTTTATAGATGATGTTTTTATTATTTGGGAGGGCCCTGAAACTGAAGCAATCAATTTTATTGAATTTATTAACACCAATGATTTTAATGTACAGTTTGTGGGCAATATCCAACAGCAGAAAATTGAATTTTTGGACCTATTGGAGTTTATAGAGGACAATAATATATACACCAAAAATTATAGAAAATCGGTAGACAGCAATAGTCTATTACACGCCACTAGTGGCCATTATAAAAAATGGGTTAAAAATATCCCCAAAAGTCAATTTGTTAGGATAAAAAGAAATTGTTCGAAAATAGATGACTATAATAGTGAGGCAGAAATTTTAAAAGAAAAATTGATATGCAAATCACATAATAGAGATCATTTAACACATATTATGAATGAAGTGGATCAGATAGATAGAGAATGCTTATTAAACAAACAAAAAGAAATAGCTTTAAAATCAAATACACAAACAGTTAAATTTATTACTACATATGGAGAAGGTATTATGAATGTTAAAAAAATACTTAATAAATTTTGGCCTATTCTAAAAGGGGACCCTCTGATAAAAAATGAATTAGATACAAAGCCAAATGTTGTATATAGAAAAAATACTAATTTGAAAAACATACTGGCCCCAAGTAAGTTGAAGGAACTAAAACCAGTCAAGCATAATATCAATTTTTTAAATTTAAAAGGTACCTATAGATGTCACAAAGCTAGGTGCCCCATGTGTAAATGTATTAATAAAGAAAGATCAGCTTTCACATCAACATCAGGACAGGAATATACAGTCAAACAATTTATTACGTGTAAAACCTCTTATGTAGTATATCTTTTAGAGTGTAGCTGTGGATTGAAATATGTAGGTCGTACGAAGAGATGCCTATCCAAGAGATTTAGTGAACATATTTATAATATAAAGAAGCCTATCTTAAAACATAGTGTACCAATTCACTACTCTCAAAAACATGCTTGTGATCCGAAATGCCTTACTGTGATGGGCATAGAAATGATTAAACCAAGTTCCAGAGGTGGTGACAGACTTTTGGCCCTTAGGCGCAGAGAGACATTCTGGATATACAAATTGGGAACTCTTGCGCCTAGGGGTCTAAATGTCGACTTAGATGTGGCAGCATACATAACATAAATTGTAACATTAGTGAACAATTAATAATATTATTAATAATAATAAAGGTTTTCAAGCAATTTAATTTAATTTTTAGAATTGAAAATGGATATAAAAGAAAAATTTTTTATATTAATGTATTATGTATTTATTTTTAAAAAATGTATTTTTAAAAATTTTTTTAATTAAGTTAGTAATAAGTATAATATACTGTTTTTAGGACCCAACTAATCATGTATTTATTAATCTTGTGTATATAAGAATATATGTCTACTCATGTTAAATTATTACTTTTAAAAAAATTTAGACTACTAACTGTTTTGGATATTAGAATAGGATAATATATTGAGTGGTTACAAATCTTCATCTAATATTATTCCAATATTAAGTGCAATAATTGATTCTTTAGATAGATGGTGCTGTTGCACTGGATATAAATTAACAAGGAAGAGACAGTCCGGCAGATCACTATTCCTCTTGAGAAAGCGCCCAGTAGGGGGCGAGAAACGCGTTGAGGCAACAAGCTCTGCAAGCTCGGCAAGCCTGTGTGTATTGGGACTAAGGGAAACATCGATCAGCTGTTTGTCGGGTGTTGACGTCACACGCCGACCGGAAAATCTGCTGCTTTTCTCCCAAGCTTCCTTTGACCACACAATCACCAGGCTATATCGCTACACAAAGATACCTTTTTGTGCATGTTTTTATCTCGCATATTGTGAGTATTCTGGCTAAAGTGTTTGTCAATAAAGTGCTGTTTTTTTACATACAATATTGCACTATTGGAGTCTATCTGTTTGCCTTCACAGATTGCGCTGTCTTTTGTGGGATTGGAGTTACTCCAAAAAAGGAGCGTAGAGCAAATTTAACGCAACTGCAACTCTCGATACCAGAGTTGCTTACGGAAGCGGCCAGATTAAAAAACGTGCTCGTGCACGATTCCCCCATAGGAAACAATGGGGCTGTTTGAGCTGAAAAAAACCTAACACCTGCAAAAAAGCCGCGTTCAGCTCCTAACGCAGCCCCATTGTTTCCTATGGGGAAACACTTCCTACGTCTGCACCTAACACTCTAACATGTACCCCGAGTCTAAAGACCACTAACCTTACACTTATTAACCCCTAATCTGCTGCCCCCGCTATCGCTGACCCCTGCATATTATTATTAACCCCTAATCTGCCGCTCCGTAAACCGCCGCTACTTACATTATCCCTATGTACCCTTAATCTGCTGTCCCTAACACCGCCGACCCCTATATTATATTTATTAACCCCTAATCTGCCCCCCACAACGTCGCCTCCACCTGCCTACACTTATTAACCCCTAATCTGCCGAGCGGACCGCACCGCTATTATAATAAAGTTATTAACCCCTAATCCGCCTCACTAACCCTATAATAAATAGTATTAACCCCTAATCTGCCCTCCCTAACATCGCCGACACCTAACTTCAAACATTAACCTCTAATCTGCCGACTGGAGCTCACCGCTATTCTAATAAATGTATTAACCCCTAAAGCTAAGTCTAACCCTAACACTAACACCCCCCTAACTTAAATATAATTTAAATCTAACGAAATAAATTAACTCTTATTAAATAAATGATTCCTATTTAAAGCTAAATACTTACCGGAAAAAAAAATCCTAATATAGCTACAATATAAATTATAATTATATTATAGCTATTTTAGGATTTATATTTATTTTACAGGTAACTTTGTATTTATTTTAACCAGGTACAATAGCTATTAAATAGTTAAGAACTATTTAATAGCTAAAATAGTTAAAATAATTACAAATTTACCTGTAAAATAAATCCTAACCTAAGTTACAATTAAACCTAACACTACACTATCAATAAATAAATTAAATAAAATACCTATAATTATCTACAATTAAACCTAACACTACACTATCAATAAATAAATTAAATACAATTCCTACAAATAAATACAATTAAAAAAACTAACTAAAGTACAAAAAATAAAAAAGAACTAAGTTACAAAAAATAAAAAAAATATTTACAAACATTAGGAATATATTACAACAATTTTAAACTAATTACACCTACTCTAAGCCCCCTAATAAAATAACAAAGCCCCCCAAAATAAAAAAATGCCCTACCCTATTCTAAATTACAAAAGTTCAAAGCTCTTTTACCTTACCAGCCCTGAACAGGGCCCTTTGCGGGGCATGCCCCAAGAAATTCAGCTCTTTTGCCTGTAAAAAAAAACCATACAATACCCCCCCAAACATTACAACCCACCACCCACATACCCCTAATCTAACCCAAACCCCCCTTAAATAAACCTAACACTAAGCCCCTGAAGATCTTCCTACCTTATCTTCACCATACCAGGTTCACCGATCGATCCAGAAGAGCTCCTCCGATGTCCTGATCCAAGCCCAAGCAGGGGGCTGAAGAGGTCCATGATCCGGCTGAAGTCATCATCCAAGCGGGAGCTGAAGAGGTCCATGATCCGGCTGAAGTCATCATCCAAGCGGGAGCTGAAGAGGTCCATGATCCGGCTGAAGTCATCATCCAAGCAGGAGCTGAAGAGGTCCATGATCTGGCTGAAGTCTTCTATCAACGGCATCTTCAATCTTCTTTCTTCCGGATCCATCCTGCAGACCTCCGACGCGGAACATCCTGCTGGCCCGACGGACTACCGACGAATGAAGGCTCCTTTAAGGGACGTCATCCAAGATGGCGTCCCTCGAACTCCGATTGGCTGATAGGATTCTATCAGCCAATCGGAATTAAGGTAGGAAAATTCTGATTGGCTGATGGAATCAGCCAATCAGATTGAGCTTGCATTCTATTGGCTGTTCTGATCAGCCAATAGAATGCGAGCTCAATCTGATTGGCTGATCGGATCGGCCAATCGGATTGAACTTGATTCTGATTGGCTGATTCCATCAGCCAATCAGAATTTTCCTACCTTAATTCCGATTGGCTGATAGAATCCTATCAGCCAATCGGAATTCGAGGGACGCCATCTTGGATGACGTCCCTTAAAGGAGCCTTCATTCGTCGGTAGTCCGTCGGGCCAGCAGGATGTTCCGCGTCGGAGGTCTGCAGGATGGATCCGGAAGAAAGATGATTGAAGATGCCGTTGATAGAAGACTTCAGCCGGATCATGGACCTCTTCAGCTCCCGCTTGGATGATGACTTCAGCCGGATCATGGACCTGTTCAGCTCCCGCTTGGATGATGACTTCAGCCGGATCATGGACCTCTTCAGCTCCCGCTTGGATGATGACTTCAGCCGGATCATGGACCTCTTCAGCCCCCTGCTTGGGCTTGGATCAGGACATCGGAGGAGCTCTTCTGGATCGATCGGTGAACCTGGTATGGTGAAGATAAGGTAGGAAGATCTTCAGGGGCTTAGTGTTAGGTTTATTTAAGGGGGGGTTGGGTTAGATTAGGGGTATGTGGTTGGTGGGTTGTAATGTTGGGGGGGGTATTGTATGTTTTTTTTTACAGGCAAAAGAGCTGAATTTCTTGGGGCATGCCCCGCAAAGGGCCCTGTTCAGGGCTGGTAAGGTAAAAGAGCTTTGAACTTTTGTAATTTAGAATAGGGTAGGGCATTTTTTTATTTTGGGGGGCTTTGTTATTTTATTAGGGGGCTTAGAGTAGGTTTAATTAGTTTAAAATTGTTGTAATATTTTTCTAATGTTTGTAAATATTTTTTTATTTTTTGTAACTTAGTTCTTTTTTATTTTTTGTACTTTAGTTAGTTTATTTCATTGTATTTATTTGTAGGAATTGTATTTAATTTATTTATTGATAGTGTAGTGTTAGGTTTAATTGTAGATAATTATAGGTATTTTATTTAATTTATTTATTGATAGTGTAGTGTTAGGTTTAATTGTAACTTAGGTTAGGATTTATTTTACAGGTAAATTTGTAATTATTTTAACTATTTTAGCTATTAAATAGTTCTTAACTATTTAATAGCTATTGTACCTGGTTAAAATAAATACAAAGTTACCTGTAAAATAAATATAAATCCTAAAATAGCTATAATATAATTATAATTTATATTGTAGCTATATTACGATTTATTTTACAGGTAAGTATTTAGCTTTAAATAGGAATAATTTATTTAATAAGAGTTAATTTATTTAGTTAGATTTAAATTATATTTAAGTTAGGGGGGTGTTAGTGTTAGGGTTAGACTTAGCTTTAGGGGTTAATACATTTATTAGAATAGCGGTGAGCTCCAGTCGGCAGATTAGGGGTTAATGTTTGAAGTTAGGTGTCGGGGATGTTAGGGAGGGCAGATTAGGGGTTAATACTATTTATTATAGGGTTATTGAGGCGGATTAGGGGTTAATAACTTTATTATAATAGCGGTGCGGTCCGCTCGGCAGATTAGGGGTTAATAAGTGTAGGCAGGTGGAGGCGACGTTGTGGGGGGCAGATTAGGGGTTAATAAATATAATATAGGGGTCGGCGGTGTTAGGGGCAGCAGATTAGGGGTACATAAGGATAACGTAAGTAGCGGCGCTTTGCGGTCGGCAGATTAGGGGTTAATAAGTGTAGGCAGGTGGAGGCGACGTTGAGGGGGCAGATTAGGGGTTAATAAATATAATATAGTGGTCGGCGGTGTTAGGGGCAGCAGATTAGGGGTACATAAGTATAACGTAGGTGGCAGTCGGCAGATTAGGGGTTAAAAATATTTAATCGAGTGGCGGCGATGTGGGGGGACCTCGGTTTAGGGGTACATAGGTAGTTTATGGGTGTTAGTGTACTTTAGAGCACAGTAGTTAAGAGCTTTATAAACCGGCGTTAGCCCAGAAAGCTCTTAACTACTGACTTTTTTCTGCGGCTGGAGTTTTGTCGTTAGAATTCTAACGCTCACTTCAGCCACGACTCTAAATACCGGAGTTAGGAAGATCCCATTGAAAAGATAGGATACGCAATTGACATAAGGGGATCTGCGGTATGGAAAAGTCGCGGCTGAAAAGTGAGTGTTAGACCCTTTCCTGACTGACTCCAAATACCGGCGGTAGCCTAAAACCAGCGTTAGGAGCCTCTAACGCTGGTTTTCACGGCTACCGCCAAACTCCAAATCTAGGCCAAAATGTGGGGTCAGTGTCCCTTTAAATGGGATAATAATCTGACCATAACAGTAGGTGTATCACTGCTGATGATGGCTGCCCTTAAAGAATGCATTCCTAAATTAAGTACTAAATATGCAATAAATAAAAAATATAGCCTGTATTTTAGAATTTACCAATCTTCAAGTATCAGATTATTTTTGAAAATAAAATCCTTAAAGACTTTTGCAAGGGAGAAAACCGCCCCACTTTTCTGTTTCTGTGGATTAAACGGTATGTAAAAGGGATATGAAAGTCAAAGTTTAACTTTTATGGTTCAGATAGAGCATGCAATTTTAAGAGATTTTTTAATTTAGTTGTATTTTCAAATTATTTCATTCTCTTGAAATTCTTTGTGTAAAAGCATACCCAGGTAGGCTCAGCAGCAGCAGCAATACACTACTGGGTGTGCTAGTTGGTGATCAGTGGCTATATACCTTTGCCTCTTTTACAGTTTACTAATTTGTTCAAGGTAAGGAGAATGCTAGGAGTATACATGTTACACAAAACCAGTACCTTGGTGATTTCCTTTTACTATTGAATATCAACCACATTTATCTCTCTCAGGATCTTCTCCTCAGGGAAATTTAAAGGAGAACAAACTAGAAATGAAATCACAATAACTTCTTGCACAGAATATCATCTATCCACGTCCAGGATACTCTTCCCTGGGTCAGGGGTCGGTGTCTCCAATTCCCTATCACTGGCCCGAGGGTCTGTGTCCTGAGCGCATATACACAGGAACATGACAGTGAGTGACAAACAATGATGGGTTTGAATAAAGTCCCTATCCCAACTTGTGAGAGGTATGAGAGAATTTGTGACAGTTAAACTTGTTGGAGGGGATGAGGTGAAAATTATTTTGTACTGAAGAAAACAACATATTGAACTTATTAGTTGAAAACAGTGCATTGTTCTTTAGAACAACTGACACTTCCAACTGCAAGAACCAATGTGAAAATGTTGAATTGGTCTCAAGGGGCTTTAAGGCCATTTTATCAGAATATTAGAGTGGACCTTCTAGTTTCCATGAAGATTTCAAGGAAGAATGAAGGTTGGAGATAAGTTGTCAATGAGAGGAATTCTAGGAAAATAACATGAAAGTGATGGACATGGCTTTTTGCTTCTTGTCCTAAGAAAGTAAGGACCCCTTGCCTCCCATGATATTCTTTATAACAGCTACTAGCGCTGCGGAACCTGTTGGCGCTCTACAAATACCTGATGATAATAATAATAATAGGTTTCATGCATACAATAGTTTGCCTTTAAACAATCGTAAACTTCTACTGCTGGAGTAATTCTGTGTAAAAATCCTGATAATTACTGAAAACTCTTACTCCACCAGGGGTAGCCACAAAGGGGAAGATAGTTTGACCACTTCACAAAGTTTGCCTATGAATTCAGATTTTCACTCTATAAGGATAGGAGGTGGAGGGGGTGTTTCCTGTTGAAGTTCTGCCTTCCTCCAGATAGAAGGCTTAACGACAAAATAAAGTAATTAATCAGAAATGAATCACTGCATTTCAAAAGAGCTACATACAAAATATATGTTTGATAGCAGTTACAACTTTAACTTTGTAAGCAAACTGCATTGTTTTGCATTCCAAGGACACACTCCATTGCTTTGGTTATTTAAGGGCAACTATAAATGAGTCAGTTGTCTGGATTCTATATGATATATTCCTGTCTCTCTGAAGGTAGTAAAAAAACAACACAATTTATATATCTGCAATATATTCTATTCCAGTTAAGACACTGCATCATTTTCTTTCTTTTTTTAAATATCACTTTAGACATTAATGGATAAGGTGCATAGTCTATTTTATGTGCTGTATACCACTATGTAAATGTGACTATTTTCTACTAATGTTTAGAAGTGCAACAAAATAAGAAATTAGAGATGCAAAGTGCAAATTTGAAGTTTTTATAATGCTTTCTTGCTTGCTGACATTTTAAGAGTTTGAAGAGCATGTGGGAGATACAGTGAGAGGCGTTAGTACAATACTTAATGCGTAAAGGAAAATGTCAATCAGAAACTGTCTAAAGCACAAGAAAACTATAGGAACAATTAGACTTTCTTCTATACCATTATAAAAAATATCAAGGAACAGTTACAGAGCTGGAAGTATAAGCAGAATGATTAAATGGACGTACAAGTGCAAAAACAATATGCTTTTATGTGTTTGAACATTTTTTTATTGCACTGGTGCTTGCGTATAACTAATAACTTTGAGTTTAAACACATAGTTAAAGTCAGCTCCAGAGCAGCAATGCCTTGCTGAACACAGCTGGTGAGTCAATGGAAAGAGGCATATGTGTGTAGCCACAATCATCAGCTAGCTCTTAGCAGTGCATTGATGCTCCTGAGCCTAACTATGTATTATTTTAAAAAAAGGATACCAAGAACACAAAGTAAATATGATAATAGAAATACATTGATTTGTCTCCTAAAACTGCATATTCAATATGAACCATAAATGTTTAATTTTGACTTTTGTGTACCTTTAAAAAGTTGACAAATTCATCAAACGCAAAGCTGCACAAATAACAGGGAATGCAAAACTCTTATTCATTTGGTTAGATTCCCTAAGGATTTAGTTATTCAGGTTTCTGGTGCCAAAAAACGGTATTGTATTGTATTGCTCCAATGTTGTCTTTAAAAACAGATCCAATAAGATATATTGCTAGCTTATGTCTTTTAGAAATGTAAGAACTGGAGAACCCATATTACTAAAGGTTTCTATGAATCCTTAGTTAATCTAGCACAGTGAAAATCATCACTTAAAGGGACAGTCTACTCTAGAATTGTTATTGTTTAAAAAGATAGATAATCCCTTTATTACCCATTCCCCAGTTTTTTTTATAACCAACACAGTTATTATAATACACGTTTTACCTCTGTGATTACCTTGTAGCTAAGCCTCTGCAGACTGTCCCCTTATCTCAGTGCTTTTGACAGACTTGCATTTTAGCCAATCAGTGCTAACTCAAAAAAAACAATGTTATCTGTATGGCACACATGAACTAGGGATGTCTAGCTGTGAAAAACTGTAAGAGGCAGCCTTCAAGGGCTTAGAAATTAGCATATGTGCCAACCTAGGGTTATCTTTCAACAAAGAATACCAAAAGAACAAGTATGGTACAAAAAGGGCTGTATCAGTGCAAATTCCACTTTCTGGTATATCCGGGGATGGTCCCCTTTAGTTATACACTTACTTGGAGAAACTTTAATCAGTATGAGGTAAGTGGCTCATATGTGGTGTATATCCCCATTGTAGTGATGTAGCAATCAATGGGGCCCATTTATCAAGCTCCGAACGGAGCTTGTGGGCCCGTGTTTCTGGAGAGTCTTCAGACTCGCCAGAAACAGCAGTTATGAAGCAGCGGTCTAAAGACCGCTGCTCCATAACCCTGGTCGCCTTGACACCTCCCTGGTGGCAGCTGATTGGCCGCGAGTCAGCAGGGGGCGGCGTTGCACCAGCAGCTCTTGTGAGCTGCTGGTGCAATGCTGAATACGGAGAGCGTATTGCTCTCCGCATTCAGCGAGGTCTTGAGGACCTGATCCGCACTGTCGGATCAGGTCCACAAGACCTTTGATAAATTGGTGCCAATGTGTTGAATATTGAATTGTCAAGGTTCAGAACCACTACAGCCTCTCTGAGGAAGTTGAATTACAGTAAAAGCTGCAAAATAAATAATAAAACCACACTGCAGAGGCTCCTTTTTCTTACTACACATAAGTATTTATGGTGAAGTCTCTCTCATTTAATTTTTTGAGTCTTATTTTATAAATGATATATGAGAAATCTGAAAAGAGATTTATGGTATCCTATATAATAAAAGGCCTTACAACTGACGGGTGTGATGTTGGCGTAGCCGGACGGGTGTGGTGGCGTGGTCTGGTGTGACACAGGCGGGGCCAGATGCCGGGGCGACTGCAGAGGGACAGAGAGCTCTAAAGAGGGTGGATAGAGAGAGCAGAAGAGGGGTGATAGAGAGAGGGAGAGAGAGACAGGAAAAGAGAGAGGGAGAGAGACAGCAAAAGAGAGGGTGGAGAGAGACAGCAAAAGAGAGGGGGGAGAGAGACAGCAAAAGAGAGGGGGGAGAGAGACAGCAAAAGAGAGGGGGGAGAGAGACAGCAAAAGAGAGGGGGGAGAGAGACAGCAAAAGAGAGGGGAAAGAGAGACAGCAAAAGAGAGGAGGGAGAGAGACAGCAAAAGAGAGGGGGGAGAGAGACAGCAAAAGAGAGGGGGGAGAGAGCACAAAAGAGGGGGAGACAGCGCAAAAGAGAGGGGGGAGAGAGTGCAAAAGAGGGGGAGAGAGCACAAAAGAGAGGGGGGAGAGAGCGCAAAAGAGAGAGGGAGAGAGAGGACAAAAGAGAGGGGGAGAGAGAGCAAAAGAGAGGGAGAGAGACAGCAAAAGAGAGGAGAGGAAGAGCAAACGAGAGGGGGAAGAGAGAGAGCAAAAGAGGGGGAGAGAGAGAGCAAAAGAGAGGGAGAGAGACAGCAAAAGAGAGAAGAGAGAGGGGGAGAGAGAGAGCAAAAGAGAGGGGGAAGAGAGAGCAAAAGAGAGGGGAAAGAGAGAGCAAAAGAGAGGGGGGAGAGAGAGCAAAAGAGAGGGGGGAGAGAGAGCAAAAGAGGAGGGGGAGAGAGAGAGAGCAAAAGAGATGGGGGAGAGAGAGAGCAAAAGAGAGGGGGGAGAGAGAGAGTAAAAGAGAGGGAGGAGAGAGAGAGTAAAAGAGAGGGGAGAGAGCAAAAGAGAGGGGAGGAAGAGAGAGCAAAAGAGAGGGGGGATAGAGAGAGAGCAAGGGGTGGGACCGCTGTACTGTAAAAAATGGCCGTGCACACGGGCTTTAGGACTAGTAGTATACAGTATATTCAGCAAATCCAAAGAACCAGGGATTGCTTCTAAATATATACAGTGAACACCATCATTCATTCAGATAATTAGCTTGGGTTAGTTTTAAACCTTATTGTCACCTACATTGCTTAACAGACATTATTTAAAACCAGGGGTAATCAAGTTCAGGCCTCAAGGGTCAACAAGAGGCCAAGATTGCAAGAAATAAAGTCCATTGCTGCAAAAAACAAACATAAAAACAAAAGCAGTAACTGGCCTGGACATTGATTGAACCATTGCTAATTAGAGGAACCAGGTAAATGCTGGATAATCTATTTTCTCAGCTTACTACAAACAGGCAACTTCATATACATAAATATAACAATGCTATCATAAAACACCTTGGTTTCTAGAAGGAGTTAAAGCAGAGTGACGCATGTCCTAAAGCAGAGTGACGCATGTCCTAAAGCAGAGTGACGCATGTCCTAATCCTCTGTGAGGAAGTTGATTGGTAAGGAGGGGAGAGTCACACTGATTGGTTCCACCTTTTGTTTCTTTCAAAAACTGCATTGTTATCTAAAAAATAGATCAATAGCGTTTCATAAATACATTATCGGTGCATTTCTTATTTTTTTATAACAGTGATGTATAATGTACAAGACACTGATTTGTGTATTTTGTAGGACATTTGTTTTTTTATAAATAAATAGCTTGTTATTCCACCTGCATCTGATGCATAATGTCAGTATAAAGGGAAAACTGCAAATGAAGTCGCTTAATATGGAAAAAGAAAATTGCTAGTACTAAATGTCACATGTTGCACTTGCAGGCCATCAGAAAAAATAAGTAGTAGTTACATTTTTATTGTAAAAGTCATGTATCAGAGCTCTGATAGTTAATATGGCTAATCATGCAGAGAAACAAATGAGCAGTAGACATGATTTACATAGAGTATAAGTATGGTTGCCATATTGCCTCTTTAAAGGAGGACACACATGAAAAATACATATGTCAGGGTTTTTATAAAGGAAAATTATTCAAAACAGTTCTTTAAATATCTATATGTATTTTTCATAAGTGTGTTCCCTTAAAGCAGCAATATGACAACCATAAGCATATGCTTATGAACAAATTTAACTTGTGTTCATGATGAACTCTTCACTGTATGTTATCAATATGAAATGTAAAAATACAAAGGGCTAGATTACAAATGGAGCGGTATTTTTAATTTCCGCTAGAGCGATAACTCCGCCAGAATTAAGATTCTGGCGCTAGTCGGGTTGCACTCATATTACAAGTTGAACGTAAACTATTTTTGCTCTAGCGGTAAACTGACTGGCTCAAAAATTAGAAATTATAATATTGCGTGTGTACGTTCACATATTCCCCCCATAGAAGTCAATGGAGAAAAAAAAGTGGGAAAAAAACACGCTACTCTCATGCAAACACCATCATATATTCTCATTAGCGCTAACCCGACATGAAAATATGAATATTTCATATTCCCATGTTCTTTACGTAACGGAATATGTTCTATTTATTCATAATTAAATATTTCTACATATTCATAATCAAATATTTCTACTTATACAGGTAGCTGATGTTTTTTAAACAAATATAAATTTATACCTATATATATATATATATATATATAAAAAGATGATTATATATAAGTATAGATATATACATATATATAAAGGAATATCTATTTAAAAATACAAAGAACATATTATCCTATGTACAGAACATTGTAATGTGAAATATTTACAGTAAATACATAGTTAAAAGCTTTACTAAATATGAATATTGCATAAATATGTTTTTACATATTTTCATATATCAAAAGGCTCTTATGTACTTTTATATATATATATATATATATATATATATATATATATATATATATATATATATATATATATATATATATATATATATATATATGTCTGTATATGTGTACATATATATTTATGTGTATATAGGTCTGTAAATACATATATACACATATAAATACATAAATGCATATGTACACATAGACATATACATACATATACATCTTTAGACATGTATATGTATGTATGCATCTCTATATTAAAGCGCTTTGGCGGCTTTTTTTTTCCTTCTAACACCCGAGATCTCATAACTTAGAGCCCTTATAACTTTTTTGTGCGATATTTTTTTTAAATAAGTTTTAATAGACAGTGTTATTATAAGTGTAACTGTACTTTGTAATGTATTTTTGAAGTGCTTTGTGCAACTTTTTATTTTTGCCAAACAGGTAACCACAGCTCTGAAATCACGGTAATGATTCTAGTGTAAATCATGATTGCGTTTATGCGATCACGTTTACTTTCAACTTGTAATATGAGCAGTGAGCCCAATGAGTGCCAACCCTCGGATATACCCCTTATTGATATGGCGCAAAAGATTGCGCTTCACTTGTAATCTAGCCCTAAATGGGGTATTAAGAATATACGGCTAGATTGCGAGTTTTGCTTTATGGGTGAAAAAGCCTCATAACACTGCTTTTTCACTACCGACGGTATTACGAGTTTTGCAGGTATAGCTGTACCACCCACCTTTTTTAGCCGTAACGCAACATAACTACCGCAGCTTTCAAAAAGTCCTTTTTCAATGGGACTCCCATAGCGCCGGTATTACGAGTTTGCCTGTCCAGCCAAAAAGTGAGTGGTACAGCCTATAACTACAAGATTCGTACCGTAAACTTAAAGTCAGTAGTAATGGGTTTTACGCTACAATGCCGTAACATAAAACTCATAACTAAAGTGCTAAAAAGTACACTAACACCCATAAACTACCTTTTAACCCCTAAACAGAGGCCCTCCCGCATCGCAAACACTAAAATAAAATTATTAACCCCTAATCTGCCACTCCCGACATTGCCACCACTAGAATAAACATATAAACCCCTAAACCGCTGTACTCACGCATCACAAACACTAGTTAAATATTATTAACCCCTAATCTGCTGTCCCTAACATCGCCACAACCTATATTACTGTTATTAACCCCTAATCTGCTGCCCCCCAAATCGCCGTCACTATACTAAAGTTATAAACCCCTAAACCTAACCCTAAGTCTAGCCCTTACCCCCACTAAATGTAACATAATTAAAATAAATCTAAATAAAAATTACAATTAATACCTAAATAATTCCTATTTAAAACTAAATACTTACCTATAAAACAAACCCTAAGCTAGCTGCAATATAACTAATAGTTACATTGTATCTAGCTTAGGTTTTATTTTTATTTCACAGGTAAGTTTGTATTTATTTTAACTAGGTAAACTAGTTAGTAAATAGTTAATAACTATTTACTAGCTACCTAGCTAAACTATATACAAATTTACATGTAAAATAAAACCTAACCTGAGTTACACTAACACCTAACCTTACACTACAATTAAATAAATTAGATTAATTAAATACAATTAACTAAATAAAAAAAAACCACTAAATTACACAAAATAAAAAAGAAATTATCAAATATACTATACTAAAAATACTAATTACACCTAATCTAATAGATTTTTTTTTGCCACCATTAGATATGATGAAAATAATAGTATCTTTAGAAAGTCCATTTAATGATGAGAAAAATTGTGTATAATATGTGTGGGTACAGTAAATGAGTAAGAGGAAAATTACAGCTAAACACAAACACAGCAGAAATGTAAAAATAGCCCTGGTCCTTAAGGGAAAGAAATTGAAAAATGGCCTTGTCCTTAAGGTGTTAAAGGAACCTTCATTCTTTGTTTGCCGTCATCAGAAGAGGAAGCTCCGCACCGGATGTCTTGAAGATGGAGCCGCTCCGCGTCGGAAAGATGAAGATAGAAGATGCAGTCTGGATAAAGACTTCTGCCCGCCTGGAAGACCACTTCTTGCCGTCTGGATGAAGACTTCTCCCGGCTTCGTTGAGGATGGATGTCTGGTCTTAAAAAACTGTAAGTGGATCTTCGGGGGTTAGTGTTAGGTTTTTTTAAGGTTTTATTGGGTGGGTTTTATTTTTAGCTTATGGTTTGGGCTGAAAAAGAGCTAAATGCCCTTTTAAGGGCAATGCCCATCCAAATGCCCTTTCAGGGCAATGGGGAACTTAGGTTTTTTTTAGATAGGATTTTATTTGGGGGTTTGGTTGTGTGGGTGGTGGGTTTTGCTGTTGGCGGGTTGTTTGTATTTGGGCTATTGGCAGATTAGTTTAGGCTAGGGTTTTTTTTAATTTTGGGGGCGCTTTTTTATTTTGATAGGGCTATTAGATTAGGTGTAATTAGTTTAAATATTTGATAATTTCTTTTTTATCTTGTGTAATTTAGTGGGTTGTTTAGTTTGTAATTTAGTTAATTGTATTTAATTAATGTAATTTATTTAATTGTAGTGTAAGGTTAGGTGTTAGTATAACTCAGGTTAGGTTTTATTTTACAGGTAAATTTGTATTTATTTTAACTAGGTAGTTAGTAAATAGTTAATAAATATTTACTAACTAGTCTACCTAGTTAAAATAAATACAAACTTAGCTGTGAAATAAAAATAAAACCTAAGATAGCTACATTGTAACTATTAGTTATATTGTAGCTAGCTTAGGGTTTGTTTTATAGGTAAGTATTTCGTTTTAAATAGGAATTATTTAGGTATTAATTGTAATTTTTATTTAGATTTATTTTAATTATGTTCAAGTTAGTGGGTGTTAGGGTTAGACTTAGGGTTAGGGGTTAATAGCTTTAGTACAGTGGCGGCGACGTTGGGGGGTTAATAAGTGTAGGTAGGTAGCGACGACATTAGGGGTGGCAGATTAGGGGTTAATAAATGTAGGTAGGTGGCGGCGATGTTAGGGGCGGCAGATTAGGGGTTAATAAGTGTACTGTAGGTGGTGGCAATGACGGGGGCAGCAGATTAGGGGTGTTTAGACTCTGGGTTTACGTTAGGGTGTTAGGTTTAAACATAAATTTTGTTTCCCCATAGGAATCAATGGGGCTGCGTTACGGAGCTTTACGCTCCATTATTGCAGGTGTTAGGCGTTTTTTTTTAGCCGGCTCTCCCCATTGATGTCTATGGGGAAATAGTGCACGAGCACGTAAAACCAGCTCAAAGCAGCGCAGGTATTTGGGTGCGGTATAGAGCTAAATTTAGCTTTACGCTGCAATATTGCCTGATAACGCCGGGTTTTTGCAAACCTGTAATAGCAGCGATATAGGGAGGTGAGCGGTGACAATAACTTGCAAGGTAGTACCGAGCCGCTCATAACGCAAAACTCGTAATCTAGCCGATAGATAGCTGATTACATAGAGTTTCTTGGTCTTATGTTAAAGTTTACAGGAAAAAATGTTAAACATGGAGTTTCTTGTTGTTAGCCAAACTGCTTGGGACCAGAAAAGGTTTGGATTTTGGAATAGTTTGGATTTTGGAATATTTGCAACTGTAAAATGAGACAGTTTGTAAATGGAACCAAGTGTAAGCAACAATATCTTATGTAATTTAGGCAATATGTTCATATCATAATACAGCTTATACATGCAACCTAAAGGTAGTTTTATATTAATACTTTTGTATACATAGTACCCTCAGAAAGATAGTACAATACTTTAATCAGAAAGGTAATATTTATTGTTAGATAACAAAAAAACATTATTCATGCTTACCTGATAAATTAATTTATTTCATGGTGGTGAGAGTCCACGATTCATTACTCCTGGGAATTATTATTGTCTATCACTAGGAGGAGGCAAAGATTCCCAAACCTTTAGAGCCCTATAAAACCCCTCCCATCTCACACATACCTCAGTATAATTTATAGCCAAGCAAAGTGAGTTAAGAAAAAGGAATAAGAGCCATAAAAGGAGCAGGAAAAAAGATGTGCTAAAGAAAAAATTAACCCTAAAAAACATGTGTGTGGTCTCCTGGACTCTCACCACCATGAATGAAATGAATTTATCAGGTAAGCATAAATTATGGTTTTTTTACATGTGAGAGTCCTCGATCCATTACTCCTGGGGACTAATACTCAAGCTGTGGAGTCCACGAGTAATAACATAAAGGGAGAGATTTAAAAACATATTTTCCACTAATAAATCGGCAACCACAATAAAAACTTTTTTTATTATTATTATTTTTTTGAATGTGCTTCAAATAAATCAAACAGGCAAAAAATCAAACTGAGACAACTGCCTGAAGAACCTTCCTACCAAACAAAGGCTGCTTCAGAAGAAGCACAAATATCAAAATGGTGGAATTTTGTGAAAGTATGCAAAGAAGGCTAAGTAGCTGCCTTGCAAATCTGGTCAACTGAAGCCTCATTCTTGAAAGTACAAGAAGGGACATATGAGTTCGTAGAATGAGCATTAATCTGCTGTGATGGAGGCTGACCTGCCTCCAAGTAAGCCTTGTGGTCAAAAGTTTCAACCAAGAGGCCAATGAAACAGCAGAAACTTTCTGACCTTTCCTAGGACCAGAAAAGTGAATGAACAAACTAGAAGTTTGTCTAACATCCTTACTAGCATCAATGTAATATTTCAATGCACTAACAATGTCCAAAGTATGCAAAGATCTCTCTGAAGCTTCTTGGGATTAGGGCACAAAGAAGGAATAACAATCTCTCTGCTAATGTTATCTGAAGACACAACCTTGGGCAAAAAGTCAAAAGAAGTCTGTAAAACTGCCTTATCCTGATGACAAATCAGATAAGGAGGATCACAAGAAAGAGCATATAATTCAGAAATCTTCTAGCAGAAGAGTTCGCCAAAAGAAATAACACTTTCCAAGAAAGCAGTTTAATATCCCCTTTATGCATAGGTTCAAAAGGAGGAGCCTGTAAAACCCTTAACACCAAGTTAAGATTCCATGGAGGATAAATTGGCTTGATTACAGGTTTTATACAGACCAGAGCCTGAACAAAATCATGAATATCAGGATGTTTAGCAATCTTCCTATGGAACAAAACTGAAAGAGCAGAAATCTGCCCCTTCGGAGAACTGGCAGATAGGCCCTTATCCAGACCATCCTGTAAGAACTGCAAAATCCTAGGAATTCTGAAAGAATGCCAGGAAAAACCATGTTCTACACACCAATAAATAAAGGCATTCCAGTAATTATGATAGATTTTCCTAGTTACAATCTTACGAGCTGGACATTTGAACCAGATCCATATACCAAATCCTGTGAGGCCAAGCTGGGGCAATTAGGATTACTGATGAATTCTCTAGGCTTATATTGGAAATCATTTTGGGTAGAAGTACCAGAGGAGGAAACAGATAAGCAAGCTGAAATGACCAAGGAGCTACTAGAGCACAACTTCTGCTTAAACGGACAGTCAAGTCCAAAGAAAAATTTTCATGACTTAAATAGGGAATGTAATTTCAAACAACTTTCCACTTTACTTTTATCACCAATTTTGCTTTGTTCTCTTGGTATTCTTAGTTGAAAGCTAATTCTAGGAGGTTCATATACTAATTTCTTAGACCTTGAAGACTACCTCTAATCTAAATGCATTTTGACCACTAGAGGGCATTAGTTCATGTGTTTCATATAGATAACATTGAGTTCATGCACGTGAAGTTACCTAGAAGTGAGCACTGATTGGCTAAAATGCAAGTCTGTCAAAGGAACTGAAATAAGGGGGCAGTTTGCAGAGGCTTAGATACAAGGTTATCACAGCAGTAAAAAGTGTATTTCTATAACAGTGTTGCCTATGCAAAACTGGGGAATGGGTAATAAAGGGATTATCTATCTTTCAACAACAACATTTTTGGTGTTGACAAGTACTTGGAAAGTTTGTTGTTCAAATGAGAGGCCATCAGATCTATCCCTGGTAGACCCCAAAGGTCCACAATTCGATTGAACACATTTTGGTGAAGAGACAACTCCCCTGGATGTAGATTGATGACTGAGAAAGTCGACTTCCTAGTTTTTCACCTCAAGAATATGAATCGCAGAAACTAGGCAAGAGTTGATTTCCGCCCATGAGAGAATTCTAGACACCTCCCTCATGGCTAGAAACTGTGAGTTCCCCTGATGGTTGACATAAGCCACTTCTGTGACATTGTCTGTCTGAAAACGGAGATGAGATTTTCTTTTCAACAGAGGCCAAATTGCACAGAGTTCTAGAACATTTAAAGGTAACCTCACATCCTGAAGATCCCAAACTCCCTGTGCACTCAAAGGCCCACAAACAGCTCCCCAACCTGAGAGACTTTCATCTGTAGTGCTCACAGTCTAGTTAGGACAAGAAAAAGAAGCTCCCTGAATAATAAACAGACGATCCAGCAACCAAGTCAGAGACTGACTTGTATTGGGATCCAAAAATATCTTATGAGACAGCTGAGTATAGTCACTGCACCATGGACGAAGCATAAAAACTGAAGAGGTCTCATGTGAAAATGATCTAAAAGAATTGCATCTGAAGCTGCAATCATAATACCTAGAACTTCCATACAAAGAGCAACCAAGGGGGGATAAAGAGACGAGCTTTAGACAAGCTGACACCAATTTTAACCTTCTCTGCTCTATCAGAGAAAGACTCATGGAGGCTGAATCTATTTGAAATCCCCAAAAAGTTACCTTTGTTTGAGGAATCAAAGAACTTTTTGGAAAATTGATCCACCCACCATGTTGTTGAAGAAACAACAAGAGTTGGTTGGTGTGAGATTCTGCTAAAGGAAAAGACGGAGCTTGAACCAAGATGTCGTCCAAGTATGGAAACACTGCAATACCCTGAGTTCTGATCATAGACAAAAGGGCACCAAAAGCCTTTGTGAAAATTTGTTGGCTGTAGCCAGACCAAATGGTAGAGCAACAAACTGAAAATGCTTGTTCAGAAAGGCAAACTTCAGAAATTGGAAATATTCTCTCTGAATTGGAACATGAAGGTAAATATCGTTTAACGCTAGTAATAATAATTCAATATAAGATGGTATGTAACAATACAGGTGACAAAGTAACAACTTGCTTACAGTGTTTACGCATATACTGTCTTTAATATATAGGTTAGGAGTGGGAGATGTATAATTGTATAACCAGGCAGCATATACTAAACTCTCCAAGATGCTTCCTAAGCCTATTGTATAAAATAAAGAAATAGGTACCTTAAATGTTACGGTAGGAGAAGGTATTAGTCCTGATCGTCTGTTAGCAACTGCAGTGCTATAGTGAAGCTTTGAGATCTTTTATCCAGCACAGTGGTGAGAGTTTTACGGAACCGGCAGGAGCAGTGAGGACAGAGCCAGGGATCTGCTTCAGTGTAGCGGAGACTGCCACGTCCATAGCTGATAACGTCAGTACTATCTGTGTGCTGTGACTGCCGTGCAGGAGGAGACAGGGTGAACCAAGCTGTTGGTTCAGTGTGTGAAGTGTGGATAGCTTGTGTTCAACAGAGGAGAATAGCTGATACTGGAACAAACAGGATCCACTTTAGATTATGCGGTAAGATTTAGAACTTGTAATGAAGTCCAATATACGTGGAGAGTTGCACAAAAGGAAAGCTGCATACAAACAGAACGTGCCCTCAGGTAGACTTGATATAATGAGCTGCAAAATTACCATGCACTAAGAATAGGGTGTGGAAAGATTTTATAGGATGGTAATAGAAAGAACACACCCACAACAGGTGAGAACCATGACAACGTATTGGTCCCACAGGGAATGTTCCTTTAGTAGATTGTGATATATCAATGTTTTTTTTTTCCATAAGCTTTCAATTCAATAGTTGTCTGAAAAGCTTATATATCTTGTACATAAAAAATAGAAAAACAGTTTCCCATGAAGGCTACCTTCAGATGTAGTAGGCAGGGATGGAAGTGTAAAAACAGCAGACTAGATGGCTAGCATATTTAATAGTTTCACACCTCTTCTTAGGGCTTGATTTATCAAGCCCTTCTCCCCCCTTTGACTGCAGGTTTGCACAAGCGAATCAGACCGCTGCTTCCCTACCCTGTTCTCCACCTCTAAAGTGGAGAATTTAAATCTCCCCGGTCTCATCTGACCGCAGAGATTGACAGCTCCTGCCTGCTCGTGATTGGCTGTGCGCAGGCAAGGGGCGGGGTTTCACACGAGTGCAAAGGAGCGATCATGTACAATGTAAAATGTGGGCAGCAGATTGCTGCTCCCCAGAGGAGAATGAGTCCGCCGCTGTCTGCCCATGGATGATAAATGCAGCCCATAGTGTGTCTTAAGTCTTGATTCACTGGAGTTAAAAGGTTTGATATATTTCCCTTTAAGATTAATATTTTTAAATGCTTTATAGAGTGTCCAGCTTGTGAGAAGTGTTTTCTCACTGGGGTTCCTGTATCTGGGTGATGTATACAGTGTGGCGATTAATCCTTTTGTGTAGAGGTTGTTTCCTTTCACCTATATATTTCGTATGAGGGCACTTTTTGCACTAAATAAGATATGTTAAATTCCTGGATTTGCATGTATAAAATCCTTTTATGAGTACTGGCTTTTGATATGCTGTCTGGTGAGTGGTTTGATTACTTATGTGTTGGCATGTGACACATTTCCTCCTGTTGCAGGATTTAGTGCCAGGGGTGTCTGTTTACCATTCAGTCTGTTCTTGATAGTAGTCTGTGTAGGTTAGTGGGTTGCTTGTATGATAAGATTAATGGTTTAGTGAATATGTTTCTGATCCTTATTTAATATAGGTTGTAAATCTTAAACAATTTGTTTGAGTGGTGTTTTTGCTTTGTTGTAAGTAATAACCAGGGGGACTCTGTTGGTCTATTTTCTTTCTGTATTTTAAAAGGTTGTTTCTGGGTATTTTTATGGCACACTCAATGTCTGTTTATCCTGCTCAATGTTCTTGGATCATGAACCCTATCTACTACATCTGAAGGTAAAATTCCCTAGTTTCAAGACTCAAAGGCTGTAAGAGGTCGATAGATACAGGTAGCCATCAGTTTACGCCGGGGTTAGGTTCCAGAAGGAATGGTTGTAAATCGAAACCGTTGTAAATTGAAACCCAGTATATAATGTAAGTCAATGGGAAGTGAGGGAGATAGGTTCCAGGCCCCTCTCAAAATTGTCATAAGTAACACCTAATACATTATTTTTAAAGCTTTGAAATGAAGACTTTAAATGCTAAACAGCATTATAAACCTAATAAAATAATCACACAATACAGAATATATAATTAAACTAAGTTAAATGAACAAAAACATTTGCTAAACAGCATTATACACCTAATAAAATAATCACACAACACAGACTTCACTTGCATTTTTCTGCAAACAGTTATTTCTATGCATTCTAATCTGGACTGATTTATAGACAGGAAGATCTTGTTCCTTTGAAATCTGCTCGATAGCTCAGGTCTGGTTAAACTGATTAATTTCAGCTTGCTTGGCTTTGCTGCAACACAAGCGGACAGCTCCACCTACTGGCTATTTTAATAAATGCACTGCTTCTCAATGCTTTTCAATAGCAGTCACATGACTGGAAAAAAAGGTTGTTATTCTGAATCAGTGTAAATTGAACCATTGTAAAACGAGGGCCACCTGTATATTTTTTTTTATCAGTATGGGTAACGATAAAATGTGCTAATTGTAAATATCTAAACCATTGACAGAATACGCCATCATGAATATCTTGTAGATCTATCTTAGGTTTTATTTTACCATTCTGCAGGACCGCATAACAAGGTATAACTGATTGGAGAGTAGTAGGAGTCAAGGGTCTATTGGTAATAATAGTGAGCAAATTTGGGTTGTCAAGTAAGGGAGTTAGTGGAGAAGGGATTGTAGAGATATTTGGGATCTTTAGGATATGTTTATCCAATAGTCTATGTTTCATTGATTAAAATAGTAGTGTGAGGTCCGAACTTTCTTTGTGAGCCAGAAATAACCACCTAATTGTTCCACGTCTACTAATATATGTTCTAAACCCACCCATTTTTTATGTCAGGACTTTTTGTACCAATCAATAATTCTCATCAGGGAAACTGCCTATCTCTAATATTTCAGGTTTAGGACTCCTAAACCTCCTGTATCTCTTGTTCTATATAATGTTACTTTCACTATTCTTAGCCTTTTGTTCTGCCATATATAAGTATTTAAATAGCTTTGTAATTTATTAAGGAATTAATCTGTAAGTGTAATTGGGACAGTTTGGAAAATATATAAACTCTTAGGCAAGATATACATTTTATTTGTATTTATCGTGCCAATCCACAATAGCGTCTTATGCTGACAAGAATCTAATTCTTGTTGAATGTTCTTTGATAAAGTGTTATAGTTCAGTGAGAATAAGAATTGCTGATCATTGGATAAGTAAATAGCCAGGTATTTTATAGAGTCCTTCTGCTATTTAAATGTATATATCTTTTCAATCTGACAAATTTCAGCATAGAATTGGGCTATGCTCATAAATTCAGATTTTGTGGCATTTACTTTGAAATTTGAGTATTTGCAATAAAGGCTTAATTCCTCATTAAAGGGACAGGAAACCCTAAAATTTTCTTTCCTGATTTGGATAGAATATGTAATTTTAAACAATTTTAAAATTTATTTCTATTATCACATTTTCTTCATTATCTTGTTAGCCTTTGCTGAAGGAACAGCATTGCACTAATGGCAGCTAGCTGAAAACTAGTTAGCCAATCACAAGAGAAAAATGTGTGCAAACACCAATCAGTAGCTCAACAAGGGATACCAAGAGAACAAATCAAATTTGACAATAGAAGTGAATTTAAAAGTGTCTTAAAATTAAACTTGCATGATTCAGATAGAGCATGTAATTTTGATTTTCCTATCCCTTTATTAAGCTTAGGAAGGGAGAGTATTGGTAAAGCCATTGTTAAGAATATGGCATCTGCATAATTGTATCAATGCAATGTTTTGTGGACCCAGGACATACTTGAAAACGAGAGAAATCTCAATGTATCCTTCCTGGTAAAATATTTTATAAATATTTTAAATAAAGGGTGATTTTGTATTCTGTTGGACCTATGGAGATTCAGTTTATTTTATTATTATATCTAATTCTTGGGGCTAAAACCTTCATGGTGAGTATAAATAGTAAAGGTGACAATGGCTATATTGGCCTAAAGTTTGGAGAGGAGTTGAGAATTTTTCCGGGTTTATGTAAAACAGTGACAAGTGCTTCCAACATGGAAGCTGGGAAAGGTTTAGTGAAAGAGGTATTGTTAAACATATTAAGTAGATGGGAAAGTAAAATAGGAGTGAATAATTGGTAATATTGAATTGATAGGCCATCTGGGCCAGGACATTTTCATAAATTAAGATTTTTAATAGCTGTAGCAATATGGGAGAGCTGAGTTCATTTGCCTGTGAAATTAAAGTAGTCTAAATATTTGTTAAAGTTTGGTTTGTTTTCTAATGTATGGCATTGTGATAGATATTATATATGAGAGAATAAAAATAGGGACACTGCTTTAAATTCCCTGGAGTAGTTTTTACAGTGGAATTATAAAGTGTTTAAAGGATTTTAGGTTTTTCCATTTAAGTGTTCTGGCAAGGAGTTTACCTGTTCTATTTTCTTCATACTTGAAGAAAAAATGACAGATCCGGAACCAGGTAGCCAGTGCCAACAGTGTTTATTCATACGAGTGATAGACAAGAGGTACAGCTCTTTCTATCTGACATGTTTCACGCATGAGTACATGCGCTTTCTCAGAGATAGATTTTTTTCATAGTAGAATAGTTGTTTAGTTCTCAAGGATGATTTGTGGTATTCAATGGATAAAAAGTCGTTAAGTTGTTTACAGAGTTGAGTGAGTTCAGTAAGAGATTGAGTATTGGATAGGTCTTGTTTGTGGTTATATTCTGTTTGGGTTAGTTTTGAAGTCAATTCCGTATATGTTTCACGGACTAATCGTTGGATTCAGTTTTAAGTTTGATAAATTCTCCTCTAATGGTGCATGTATATGCTTCCCACAGGGTTAATGGGTCTTGGACTGAATTAATGTTGAAGGTGAAGTATTCAGTCAATGCTTTATTGATTATTTCCAAGGAAATAGAGTTTCCAAAAAGGGAATAGTCTAATTTCCAATTAAAGGAGCCTGTTGGGACCTTAGTCCATGGAAACCGAGTACTGACTGCAGAGTGGTCAGACCATGAGGTTGGGGATATAGAGGAATAGGCCAGCCATTCGTCAGTATATATTTAATCCAACTGTAAGTGTTAGAGACGTGGGAAAAGAAGGTGTAGGGATGGATACATCTCCATATATCATAAAGATTATGATCCTTAAGTGCTTTCCAAAGATACTAAGTGTTTTTTTTTTATATTTTGGAATTGGGATTTGAGTTATCTATGTCAGATTGCAGAGGGCAATTAAAGTCTCCTCCGATAAATACTACGCCCTTGGCTATTTCCAAGAACCTACAGAATAATGATTTAAAAATGGGTAGATGACTAGTGTTAGGTGTGTAAATGTTTTTAATGTTATTGTCCTTCCAAAATCAGGCCTGAGATACTCAAGTATCCACCTTCGTTATCCCTGGTTATTCGTATTAATTTAAAAGGGATATTTCTCTGTAAAAGAATGTTGACTCCCACCTTTTTAACCCCAGCAGAACTGTAGTAGTGTTGGGTGAATTGGTTACCAAGATATTTAGGTTCTTTTGAGGGTTTATAATGTGTCTCCTGTAAAAAAAGAATATCAGTGCCTCTCTTGGCTAGGGCAGATAGTGCTTTATGTCATTTACTAGGGGAGTTGAACCCTTTGACATTTTGGGTTAGAATACATAGATTACGTGACTTGTTCCAATAACTGATAGAAGTAATAGACAACAAGAATAGCATCTGTTAGTGTGGATTAAGTAATAATCATAAAAACAATTGACTGAAAATAGCAAATGAACATAACAATAAGTTGTACACTATAAACAATGATTGGAACATAGCCTGGCTAATAAAGCCAGTTGAGATGTGGCAATAAAACACAAGCAGTCATACTCATATCCAACCGCCACATCATATAATCTAAAAATGTAGGGGTAGCTGTAGTGGCCTAAAATTTCACAGTAAATAGAAACAATTATGACAATACGTGAGGCATTCCTTTAAACAGAAAGGGAGTATATCTAAAAAGGGTCCTTGAAAATGAACAATCTTATAATTTAGGCTTAAATTATATAGCCGGTAATGGGCTTGGCACAGCAATACAAAAATAATATATAAGACGAAATTTATAAAGCTGAGAGATGCAGCTTTTTTAGCTTTGGTGCAGGCTCCCATAAGCGAACCTGCAGCCTATAGTTAAGATGCAGCGGTCATTAGACTGCTGCTTCCTAACCTGCACGCCAGCTCTGAGTTGTCGGACCAAAATCCCCCTGGGAAAGTCAGAATGGAGTAATTGACAGCTTTTGCCGCTGTGCGATTGGCAATACTAGCAAGGGGCAGCATTGCACCAGCAGCTGCTGGTGCAATGATAAATGCGGGGAGCGTATTGTTGACCCGCTGGCCGCGATACTGGGCGGACAGGTTCGCTGGACCAAGCCTTGTCTGCCCGGGGATTCTTAAATATCGGCCATAGCATCAACAGGCCATATGTTTCATTAGTAAATCGGCCCCATTGTCTCCCATCTATTGCGGTTTCCATGGGATTTTGATATTGGTGGATCAGTCTCTACTTGAGGTGAAATAATTGGGACTTCTAGATCTAAAGCTTTGCAAAATCCTGGGACCTCAGAAGCATTTTAATATACAAACACTTGATGAAATGAGGGCCATCTGATTGTATTTATCTTAGGTTGTTATTGAGAGTTATGAGTTGTTTTTTGAATTTCAAACGTCTCACAATTGGTCCATCCTAAGACTCAGTGTCATTTGTGCATTTGATAGATTCAACCGCATGTATATATATGTATTTATACACTTGATCAGTTTCAGATTCAATGACATTTCCAGGTTCTTCTGACTTAATAGGGTTACATAAAATGAAAACACTTACAAATTGGCAATGATTTGCAGTTGATAATGTCAGTGTCTAAAACTAGACATAAAATAATGTGACATACTACAACAGCCCTTATGATTTAGCTTTATTCTAACAAGCTTGTATACAGAGTTTAACCCAGGAAATATGTTATTTAACATGTTATTTTTGTTTTTCTATACCCTTGTTGCAAAAGAGTGTTTCACTGTAAACTGAGTAAAGGTTTAAACACACCTATTGTTTTTACACCAATCACAGCTCAGGAGGGCCTTTTTAAAGTGAATAGCTTAGTGAGTGTGATACTGGCTATGAGTAAGGCTACGGCCGAAATGCGTAAGCCATTGCTTTAGGTGCTTTGATATTTCTCTTCTGTTCCCATGTTGGACTTTTAATATTTTGGAATAAAGAATCTACTTTTTAAAATCTGACCCCGGACCAGCTCTTTCTTTTTGGATTATATTGCCGTTACACTACGGGGTTCAGATTCAAGGAGCGTGTGCTGGTACGTTCTGTCCAATGGGAGACAGGAGGGTGTGTAACAGTTAGCCACTCATGGTCCGCATCGTCAGGAGTGAGTCACGCCAGGGCCTGTGTGCAGCCGGATCTGTACCTTAGAGAGGAGCTTCACAGCGAGGGGTGTTAGGCATACCCGCAGTTTACCCCAAAGGAAGGGAGGCGAGGCAGCCCAGGATCACCGGAGTCGCTGACTCCCTCTGGCATCACAGTGAGTAAAGAAAAACACAGTTGTTGGGCTGTGAATGTAATCAAAACTACACTGCATTGTAGCAAAGCGATTTTAGCCCAGTTCATTAGTATTCCTGCACGGACTGTACCGTATGAGGTTGTTTTTATTGAACTCACTTGACTGTTGACATTTTCGCTTAAGACACACAGGCGGGATTTTCAAGGAGGATTACTTACATCAGCCTTTGCATATTGCTAACAGAATTAACCATTTGTGTTACATCCACTCTCTCCACATAACTAATACTCCCTTCGTACCAGCACACTCTATCCCCACATAGTACACATATCCTATGGGGATTTGTATGGTTGGGAGTTTCTGTCTACTACACCATTCTCTTTTTTGTATTTATTAGACACAAATCGGCTGTGTCTTAGTAGACAGTATCCTAGTCATACATTATAGCAAGTTTTTTCTACACTTGTGCTCCTTATTAAACATGGAAGAACAGAATCCAATTTACTACTCCCTCATTCCAGTGACTGAGAGGGATTGTCTCCAGCAGGACATTGACAAGGTTTTTTCTATGGACAGGACTATTATGACACTGAATACTTTATTTATGGAGATGGAAGCTAATTTAATTAAAGAACACAAACTACAATGGGACATTTGGACTCTTGAGAGATACTATTCCCAACAGATGGTACCAAGGGGTATGAGAATACAGAAGTTCCCATCTTTTGACACAAATGACAAGTCTTTTATAGACTCTAACTGACAGTTCCTTGAAATTGATGATGCTGCTTATTGGGTATAAAATTCATCTGCTTAAAATGCTTAGGATAGATATTGCAGAAATCCAGAATGAGCTTAACAAAAGAAGTCAGGACAGTCAGTTTAGGGGGTTTGATGAACAGCTCCAAAAGGTAGTAGCTGATACCAAGTTACAGATAATGGAACACACACATTCTAAATTTATCAGGGATAATAGTGACTATCAAGCTAATACTGTTTACATATGGAATAAACAGCAAAGATTCATGGCCAGAAAGCAACAGACTAGACAACGTAGCAATAGCCGGAATAGGCGTAATAGACGCTGGAAAAATAGCAAACAGGTTACTTTCAGTGATAGTGAGGCAGACTCAGGAGGGGAAGATCCTCAGGTACATAATAGAGATTCTACTCACCATATACAAGCCATGATTCCCCAAGGTATCTTGAAACAATCAAGTAACTCACAAATACCCTCATATAGACCTATCACTGAGACACCTAGTGATAATTACAATAGGCCAAGACCATATGATGAACATGTACAACTGACCATGCCCTCAGTAGCTAAATCCTTTCAACAGCCTAGACTATTACAGTATGATTACACACAACAGACTATGGCACCAAGTATATATCACAGTGGCCAGTCATATCAGAACTATCATCTTCCTTCTCCCACTGCAAATACACATATTAGTATGGGTGTTATGGGTACTGATAATAGAACTGTACAAGACTCTAGAGCCATAGAACAGGGTTTTTCAATCCCTCCACAAGACCTAGGGAGGGGAACAGGGGCAACAGGTACAACAGAACCCAGATATCCCCAGAGAACATACAGGTCCCAACAGAGACGTTGACCTTTCAGGTCATCAATTTATCAGACATTAAATTAACACACATACAAACGAAAGTCCTGAGCTATGGTTTGGGCTTCGCACCAACTAGTGATTTCAATCTTTTTAGTACTATTATAGATCTTAATAGACTAATAAGGAATCTTACCCTACGCAAGCACTTCCATGACTCTGAGACTTTCACTCCACAACCAGAAAGGCAAGTGGATGACTTGGGTCAGCCTCTGTCTTTCTCTGAACAATGTGATGTGGTCAGTTTAAATAGTCTTTTGAATGAGGGCTCTATGTCCCCCAGTCAATCTGTAGACAAACAAGTCAGATTCAAGAAAAAGTCAAATTTTTACCCCATTCATTCACGAGGTAATGTTTTAGAAACCTTTTATAAAAGGGTGGAACAAGATCTTGTGAAATTGAAAACTACCAATACTTGTACAACAAACAATTTGACCAAACAGGAAAGAACAGCATTAAAATCTATTCAGAATAATAAAGCATGGGTGGTGAAGGGAGCCAATAAAGGTGGTTCGGTGGTTGTTTTAAACAGATCTGATTACATAAAGGAAGCCAATAGGCAACTACTAGATACAGAGAGTTACACAAAACTTGACCACAACCCCATTTGTTTTTTCCAAAGAGATCTAAAAGATCTTTTGGATGATGGCCTGGAAGGCGGCTTTCTGGACAAAAATACATATGATTATCTTTTGGTCAACCACCCGGTCACTCCTATCTTTCACCACCTTCCAAAGGTTCACAAATCTTTGGAGGGGGTGAAGGGTAGGCCTATTGTCAGTGGCATAGGGTCATACACTGAAAATGTATCTCAATGGTTGGATGCGATATTGCAGCCACTAGTGACTCAGCTACCAAGCCATTTAAAGTATACCACACATGTCTTACAGTTACTTGAATCTGAGAAATGGAGCACAGATTATTCATGGGTCACTGTGGATGTAACATCTTTATATTCCACCATTCCACATAACAAGGGGATACAGGCCTTGAGATACTTTTTGGAGGAAAAAACTAATTTTTCTATACAATACCAGGAATACATATTGAGGGTCACCTTATTTTTGTTGACCCACAATTATTTTGAATTTGAGGGTGACTACTTTTTGCAGAGACGTGGGACAGCTATGGGTGCCAAATTTGCACCTTCATACGCAAACCTATATTTAGGTTGGTGGGAGCTGTCCCACGTCTATGCACAAACTAATCCATTCATCAATGAAATTGCTTTTTATAAGCGTTTCATAGATGACCTTCTATTGATCTGGAAAGGGAAGGCTGATAAGATCCAGAATTTCATAACTTGGATTAATGACAATGACCTTAACCTCGTGTTCACATTTGAGGTTGAACCAAATGAAATAAATTTCCTTGATATCACGATGAAGGGCATGGCTGATGGCAAGATTGTAACTAGCAGTTACAGGAAACCAATTTCGGGCAACACCTTGTTGCACGGCCGGAGTTGCCATCCCAAACATGTCCCTTACGCGATAGCCAAGGGACAGCTGATTCGACTCAAACGAAATTGTTCTGATTCACCAACATATGAGAAACAGTCAAAAGATCTAGTGACACGCTTCAAAGAAAGGGGTTATAAAAATTCTGATATAACTAAGGCTATAAATGAGGTTAAACACATAGACAGAAGATCTTTGCTCACTGACAAAAGGGGTGACACTTCTACCACCGAACATAAGGGAGTCACTTTTGTAACTACATTCAGTGCCCAATATCAACAGATATGTGGTATAGTGCGGAAACACTATGGCATTTTAAGAGCAGATGACAAATTGATTGACACTGTCGACAATGGTCTGAGATGTTCATACAGAAGGGCCTGCACACTTGGTAACATATTGTCTCCTTCCAAACTAAAACCTGAAAAAAAGCCCATCAGTTCATGGTTACAACATAAGGGCATGTTTAGATGTGGACACAACAGGTGTAAACCGTGTGAACACATAGACATAACAACTACCTTTTCCTCTGCTGTTACTGGAAAGACATATGACATTGAGAGATGTCTCAATTGCTCATCAAGTAATGTTATTTATATGCTGGAATGCTCACAATGTCGGGTCCAGTATATAGGACTTACGACTAGGGATGTAAGGTCCCGTATGAGGGAACACTTTAGTTCCATCAAAGTGGGCAAAGCAACTACCCCAATTGTGCAGCACTTCGTAAATAAACACAATAACAGCATTGCTACACTAAAATGGAAGGCAATTGAACAAGTGGTAACCCCTCAGAGGGGAGGTGACAAAGAAAAATTGCTAGGGAAAAGGGACATGTTCTGGATCTTCCAGTTGGAAACCAGACACCCTAGAGGCCTAAATTCCCAATATGATTTAATTAATTATTGGGAATAACATATATCAGACATCACATACATTTGTATATAGCTAAACTGATATCAACAAACACATTCTCTCTACTTATATAGATTGGGTGGTCTTCATAGTATACTATATATAATATGTAAGTAGTTTATATCAACAGTTCTCCATATTAAGCCACAGTAGATATATGTTGTTCTATATATTTAATTCTGTATATATACAAACACTTGATGAAATGAGGGCCACCTGATTGTATTTATCTTAGGTTGTTATTGAGAGTTATGAGTTGTTCTTTGAATTTCAAACGTCTCACAATTGGTCCATCCTAAGACTCAGTGTAATTTGTGCATTTGATAGATTCAAACGCATGTATATATATGTATTTATACACTTGATCAGTTTCAGATTCAATGACATTTCCAGGTTCTTCTGACTTAATAGGGGTTACATAAAATGAAAACACTTACAAATTGGCAATGATTTGCAGTTGATAATGTCAGTGTCTAAAACTAGACATAAAATAATGTGACATACTACAACAGCCCTTATGATTTAGCTTTATTCTAACAAGCTTGTATACAGAGTTTAACCCAGGAAATGTTATTTAACATGTTATTTTTGTTTTTCTATACCCTTGTTGCAATATAATACTGGATTCATATAGTAGTTAAGCGAGTGTTTCACTGTAAACTGAGTAAAGGTTTAAACACACCTATTGTTTTTACACCAATCACAGCTCAGGAGGGCCTTTTTAAAGTGAATAGCTTAGTGAGTGTGATACTGGCTATGAGTAAGGCTACGGCCGAAAGCGTAAGCCATTGCTTTAGGTGCTTTGATATTTCTCTTCTGTTCCCATGTTGGACTTTTAATATTTTGGAATAAAGAATCTACTTTTTAAAATCTGACCCCGGACCAGCTCTTTCTTTTTGGATTATATTGCCGTTACACTACAGGGTTCAGATTCAAGGAGCGTGTGCTGGTACGTTCTGACCAATGGGAGACAGGAGGGTGTGTAACAGTTAGCCACTCATGGTCCGCATCGTCAGGAGTGAGTCACGCCAAGGCCTGTGTGCAGCCGGATCTGTACCTGAGAGAGGAGCTTCACAGCGAGCGGTGTTAGGCATACCCGCAGTTTACCCCAAAGGAAGGGAGGCGAGGCAGCCCAGGATCACCAAAGTCGCTGACTCCCTCTGGCATAACAGTGAGTAAAGAAAAACACCGTTGTTGGGCTGTGAATGTAATCGAAACTACACTGCATTGTAGCAAAGTGATTTTAGCCCAGTTCATTATTATTCCTGCACGGACTGTACCGTATGAGGTTGTTTTTATTGAACTCACTTGACTGTTGACATTTTCGCTTAAGACACACAGGCGGGATTTTCAAGGAGGATTACTTACATCAGCCTTTGCATATTGCTAGCAGAATTAACCATTTGTGTTACATCCACTCTCTCCACATAACTAATACTCCCTTCGTACCAGCACACTCTATCCCCACATAGTACACATATTCTATGGGGATTTGAATGGTTGGGAGTTTCTGTCTACTACACCATTCTCTTTTTTGGATTAAGTAATAATCATAAAAACAATTAACTGAAAATAGCAAATGAACATAACAATAAGTTGTACACTATAAACAATGATTGGAACATAGCCTGGCTAATAAAGCCAGTTGAGATGTGGCAATAAACCACAAGCAGTCATACTCATATCCGACCGCCACATCATATAATCTAAAAATGTAGGGGTAACTGTAGTGGCCTGAAATTTCACAGTAAATAGAAACAATTATGACAATATGTGAGGCATTCCCTTAAACAGAAAGGGAGTATATCTAAAAAGGCTCCTTGAAAATGAACAATCTTATAATTTAGGCTTAAATTATATAGCCGGTAATGGGCTTGGCACAGCAATACAAAAATAATATATAAGACGAAATTTATAAAGCTGAGAGATGCAGCTTTTTTAGCTTTGGTGCAGGCTCCCATAAGTGAACCTGCAGCCTATAGTTAAGATGCAGCGGTCATTAGACTGCTGCTTCCTAACCTGCACACCAGCTCTGAGTTGTCGGACCAAAATCCCCCTGGGAAAGTCAGAACGGAGTAATTGACCGCTTTTGCCGCTGTGCGATTGGCCATACTAGCAAGGGGCGGCATTGCACCAGCAGCTGCTGGTACAATGATAAATGCAGGCAGCGTATTGTTGCCCACTGGCCGCGATACTGGGCGGACAGGTTCGCTGGACCAAGCCTTGTCTGCCCGGGGATTCTTAAATGTCGGCCATAGCATCAACAGGCCATATGTTTCATTAGTAAATCGGCCCCATTGTCTCCCATCTATTGTGGTTTCCATGGGATTTTGATATTGGTGGATCAGTCTCTACTTGAGGTGTCATAATCGGGACTTCTAGATCTAAAGCTTTGCAAAATCCTGGGACCTCAGAAGCATTTTAAGAAATCAGTGTCGTGTCTCCATGAATTACCAGAATTTGAGTTGGGAAACCCCAATGATATAGAATTTTTTATGTTGCAAAAAACACAATATTTTACATGTTTATGTGTTTTCTAAAATAAATTGTTTTAATAATGTCACTGACAATTAGCATTCAAAATGCATTGGATAGTATCTGTACCTGTTAAAAGGCTGCCGAAAAACATAACACCATTAGGCAGTTTATAACGCTGTCTGGTTCTTTGTTTTACACTCACCAAATTATGGCAGAGAGGTTGTTTTTGGCTCCCTTTAAAGTCAGTTGAAGCTGAAAGCAATCACTTGCGTATAGTTTACACTGAGCCTATGACTAACTTTCTATACTACCCAGCGCTACGGAATTCGGCGGCGCTATACAAATAAATGATAATAATACTAGGCGTAAATGCTGTTTACAACTAGTATTACCTAATGTGAAACATCTATAAAACATGTGACACACAAATATTCAATAAAATGATATTACTATTTAAGAATTATGATTTATTTATAAAAGGTACATATTATTATAAATATAAAATATGTCAAATTCTGAAATATTATATTATACATTATTATAAGTCATAAATAATTAAATTCTATAAATAAGATATTGTTTAAAACCATTAAGAAAATTACTTTAACTAAACACAGGTGTTTGACATAGATATAAGTTAAAATATACCACTGGGTTAGAGTTGCTAAGCAACATTCTCTACACTAATTGTCTTCTAAAAACTAGCAAATTGATAAACCTTAAAGGGACATAACCCTAATCATTTTTTCATCATTCACAACTTACTTTGCGCCCATAGTATTCTTTATTGAAGGGAATACTTAGGTAGGTAGCGTGCATGTCTGGAGAACTATATGGCAGCAGAGAGGTCAGTAGTATAACATAAGCATTCTTGGAAAACTGCTGCCATATAGTGATCCACACATGTACACCTCTTAATCTATCTACCTACTCTTCAACAAAAGATACCAAGAAAAAAAAAATGGAAGTCAAAATGTGGCACAAAATAAACACCAGCAATGTAATGTCAGCCATCATATTTTAAAACTAGCGGTACAGGAAACCACACAATAGACTACAAAGGACTGTCTGGGCACTTCACTTTGTGATCATTCCAATCACTAATGGATTCCCTATGGAATTAGATGCTGAACAAAATAAGCTTTCTGCTTCTGGAAATCTATTTACAGACCTGAGACACAGCTTGAAAACAGCTGTTGGGAATATTAAAGAGAGTATTTATAAACCTCAGTCCTTAATTTCTCCTTACTCCATCATTCTAGTTTCCTATCTTGGGGATAATGTGATCCTTATTTCTCTGCCAAATTTCTGTGGGAAAGTTCACTATAGTTATAGCTCTCTAGAGGGGCTATGTTTTGACTAACACAGCACAGATATTTGGCGTGAATTGTATTTATTTTACACTTCACCTCAACTTCATGGCCTGTGAATCTTTTAACAGCCAGACAGCATACACTCTGCTCTCTCGTCAAGGTTAACTGCTTAATAGGAAGCTGTGTTAGACTAGGGCACAGATGGGCCAACTGCACAGTCCAACTCTATGGGTTTGTGCATCTAGCTATACATTATATATAAAATCCATGTATAAAATGGTAACCAGTTCCACATGAGAAAAAAGGACAACTGCCTGTGTGCAAGTTTGAATAAAGTCAGAATATATATATATATATATTAAAAGAGAGAAGCGCTCAACCTGGGAACGAACAATAGCATAATGGCTTGTTCTATGGCTAGTTAGCACCCAAGAAGCAGTCTCTTTTTGCTCAACAACATAACAAAGGCAATACAGACCAGCACTTTCAAACTTTTAACTTTGCAGCTTCCATGGTGCACTTAAACAGTAGCATATATAACAAAGTCAATAAGGCACTCCGGTATTGAAACAATCAGGCTTTTAATAGGTAATCTATTAAAAGCCTGATTGTTTCAATACCAGAGAGTGCCTTATTGACTTTGGAATATACTGCATATATATATATATATATATATATATATATATATAGATAGATAGATAGATAGATGGATAGATGATAGATAGATAGATAGATAGATAGATAGATAGATAGATGGATAGACATACCTCGTTTTATTGCGCTTCGCTTTATTTCACTTCACAGATATTGCTCTTTTTACAAATTTAAGGTTTGTGGCAACCCTGTGTCAAGCAAGTCTAACTGTGCAATTTTTCCAACATATATACACATATAAACACATAAATGCACATATATACACACACACATATATATATATATATACATATAAACACATAAAAACACATATATACACACACACACATATATATACATATAAACACATAAATACACATATATACACACACATATATATACATATAAACACATAAATACACACACACATATATATACATATAAACACATATATACACACACACACATATATACACTACCAGCAAAAAGATTATGACTCACTGAAGGCTCAGATGATGGTTAGCATTTTTTAGTAATAAAGTATTTTTTAATTAAGGTATGTATATAGATTTTTTTTAGACATAATGCTATTGCACACTTAAAGGGACACTGAACCCAAATGTTTTCTTTCGTGATTCAGATAGAGCATGACATTTTAAGCAAGTTTCTAATTTTCTTCCTATTATCAAATTTTCTTCATTCTCTTAGTATCTTTATTTGAAATGCAAGAATATAAGTTTAGATGCTGGCCCATTTTTGGTGAACAACCTGGGTTGTCCTTGCTGATTGGTGGATAAATTCATCCACCAATAAAAAAGTGTTGTTCAGCATTCTGAACCAAAAAAAAAAAGCTTAGATGACTTATTTTTCAAATAAAGATAGCAAGAGAATGAAGAAAATTTGATAATAGGAATAAATTAGAAAGTTGTTTAAAATTGCATGCCCTATCTGAATCACAAAAGAAAAAAATTGGGTTCAGTGTCCCTTTAATAGACTGCAGTATAGTGTAAATTTAACTTTTATATGCACTAAGAAACAAAAAAATTAGTGTGACTCACTTTATTGCTATATTCGCTTTATTGTGATGGTCTGGAACAAAACCAGCAATATCCCTGAGGTATGCCTGTGTATATATATATGAGAAAAGAGAAAGAGAACAGCACTCCTGAGATAGAACAAAAGCTAGAATAACTTCCATGCCTGTTCATTTATATAGCAACTCAGGGTGCGCGTTCTTTTAGCACACTATGCCCCTTCACAGAGAAAAAAAACATAATTTATGTAAGAACTTACCTGATAAATTCATTTCTTTCATATTAACAAGAGTCCATGAGCTAGTGACGTATGGGATATACATTCCTACCAGGAGGGGCAAAGTTTCCCAAACCTTAAAATGCCTATAAATACACCCCTCACCACACCCACAAATCAGTTTAACGAATAGCCAAGAAGTGGGGTGATAAGAAAAAAAGTGCGAAGCATATAAAATAAGGAATTGGAATAATTGTGCTTTATACAAAAAAATCATAACCACCACAAAAAAGGGTGGGCCTCATGGACTCTTGTTAATATGAAAGAAATGAATTTATCAGGTAAGTTCTTACATAAATTATGTTTTCTTTCATGTAATTAACAAGAGTCCATGAGCTAGTGACGTATGGGATAATGACTACCCAAGATGTGGATCTTTCCACACAAGAGTCACTAGAGAGGGAGGGATAAAATAAAGACAGCCAATTCCTGCTGAAAATAATCCACACCCAAAATAAAGTTTAACAAAAAACATAAGCAGAAGATTCAAACTGAAACCGCTGCCTGAAGAACTTTTCTACCAAAAACTGCTTCAGAAGAAGAAAATACATCAAAATGGTAGAATTTAGTAAAAGTATGCAAAGAGGACCAAGTTGCTGCTTTGCAGATCTGGTCAACCGAAGCTTCATTCCTAAACGCCCAGGAAGTAGAAACTGACCTAGTAGAATGAGCTGTAATTCTTTGAGGCGGAATTTTACCCGACTCAACATAAGCAAGATGAATTAAAGATTTCAACCAAGATGCCAAAGAAATGGCAGAAGCTTTCTGGCCTTTCCTAGAACCGGAAAAGATAACAAATAGACTAGAAGTCTTACGGAAAGATTTCGTAGCTTCAACATAATATTTCAAAGCTCTAACAACATCCAAAGAATGCAATGATTTCTCCTTAGAATTCTTAGGATTAGGACATAATGAAGGAACCACAATTTCTCTACTAATGTTGTTGGAATTCACAACTTTAGGTAAAAATTCAAAAGAAGTTCGCAACACCGCCTTATCCTGATGAAAAATCAGAAAAGGAGACTCACACGAAAGAGCAGATAATTCAGAAACTCTTCTAGCAGAAGAGATGGCCAAAAGGAACAAAACTTTCCAAGAAAGTAATTTAATGTCCAATGAATGCATAGGTTCAAACGGAGGAGCTTGAAGAGCTCCCAAAACCAAATTCAAACTCCATGGAGGAGAAATTGACTTAATGACAGGTTTTATACGAACCAAAGCTTGTACAAAACAATGAATATCAGGAAGAATAGCAATCTTTCTGTGAAAAAGAACAGAAAGAGCGGAGATTTGTCCTTTCAAAGAACTCGCGGACAAACCCTTATCTAAACCATCCTGAAGAAACTGTAAAATTCTCGGTATTCTAAAAGAATGCCAAGAAAAATGATGAGAAAGACACCAAGAAATATAAGTCTTCCAGACTCTATAATATATCTCTCGAGATACAGATTTACGAGCCTGTAACATAGTATTAATCACGGAGTCAGAGAAACCTCTATGACCAAGAATCAAGCGTTCAATCTCCATACCTTTAAATTTAAGGATTTCAGATCCGGATGGAAAAAAGGACCTTGAGACAGAAGGTCTGGTCTTAACGGAAGAGTCCATGGTTGGCAAGATGCCATCCGGACAAGATCCGCATACCAAAACCTGTGAGGCCATGCCGGAGCTATTAGCAGAACAAACGAGCATTCCCTCAGAATCTTGGAGATTACCCTTGGAAGAAGAACTAGAGGCGGAAAGATATAGGCAGGATGATACTTCCAAGGAAGTGATAATGCATCCACTGCCTCCGCCTGAGGATCCCGGGATCTGGACAGATACCTGGGAAGTTTCTTGTTTAGATGAGAGGCCATCAGATCTATCTCTGGGAGCCCCCACATTTGAACAATCTGAAGAAATACCTCTGGGTGAAGAGACCATTCGCCCGGATGCAACGTTTGGCGACTGAGATAATCCGCTTCCCAATTGTCTACACCTGGGATATGAACCGCAGAGATTAGACAGGAGCTGGATTCCGCCCAAACCAAAATTCGAGATACTTCTTTCATAGCCAGAGGACTGTGAGTCCCTCCTTGATGATTAATGTATGCCACAGTTGTGACATTGTCTGTCTGAAAACAAATGAACGATTCTCTCTTCAGAAGAGGCCAAAACTGAAGAGCTCTGAAAACTGCACGGAGTTCCAAGATATTGATCGGTAATCTCACCTCCTGAGATTCCCAAACTCCTTGTGCCGTCAGAGATCCCCACACAGCTCCCCAACCTGTGAGACTTGCATCTGTTGAAATTACAGTCCAGGTCGGAAGAACAAAAGAAGCCCCCTGAATTAAACGATGGTGATCTGTCCACCACGTTAGAGAGTGCCGAACAATCGGTTTTAAAGATATTAATTGATATATCTTCGTGTAATCCCTGCACCATTGGTTCAGCATACAGAGCTGAAGAGGTCGCATGTGAAAACGAGCAAAGGGGATCGCGTCCGATGCAGCAGTCATAAGACCTAGAATTTCCATGCATAAGGCTACCGAAGGGAATGATTGAGACTGAAGGTTTCGACAGGCTGTAATCAATTTTAGACGTCTCTTGTCTGTTAAAGACAAAGTCATGGACACTGAATCTATCTGGAAACCCAGAAAGGTTACCCTTGTTTGAGGAATCAAAGAACTTTTTGGTAAATTGATCCTCCAACCATGATCTTGAAGAAACAACACAAGTCGATTCGTATGAGACTCTGCTAAATGTAAAGACGGAGCAAGTACCAAGATATCGTCCAAATAAGGAAATACCACAATACCCTGTTCTCTGATTACAGACAGAAGGGCACCGAGAATCTTTGTGAAAATTCTTGGAGCTGTAGCAAGGCCAAACGGTAGAGCCACAAATTGGTAATGCTTGTCTAGAAAAGAGAATCTCAGGAACTGATAATGATCTGGATGAATCGGAATATGCAGATATGCATCCTGTAAATCTATTGTGGACATATAATTCCCTTGCTGAACAAAAGGCAATATAGTCCTTACAGTTACCATCTTGAACGTTGGTATCCTTACATAACGATTCAATAATTTTAGATCCAGAACTGGTCTGAAGGAATTCTCCTTCTTTGGTACAATGAAGAGATTTGAATAAAACCCCATCCCCTGTTCCGGAACTGGAACTGGCATAATTACTCCAGCCAACTCTAGATCTGAAACACAATTCAGAAATGCTTGAGCTTTCACTGGATTTACTGGGACATGGGAAAGAAAAAATCTCTTTGCAGGAGGTCTCATCTTGAAACCAATTCTGTACCCTTCTGAAACAATGTTCTGAATCCAAAGATTGTGAACAGAACTGATCCAAATTTCTTTGAAAAAACGTAACCTGCCCCCTACCAGCTGAACTGGAATGAGGGCCGTACCTTCATGTGAACTTAGAAGCAGGCTTTGCCTTTCTAGCAGGCTTGGATTTATTCCAGACTGGAGATGGTTTCCAAACTGAAACTGCTCCTGAGGACGAAGGATCAGGCTTTTGTTCTTTGTTGAAACGAAAGGAACGAAAACGATTGTTAGCCCTGTTTTTACCTTTAGACTTTTTATCCTGTGGTAAAAAAGTTCCTTTCCCACCAGTAACAGTTGAAATAATAGAATCCAACTGAGAACCAAATAATTTGTTTCCCTGGAAAGAAATGGAAAGTAGAGTTGATTTAGAAGCCATATCAGCATTCCAAGTCTTAAGCCATAAAGCTCTTCTGGCTAAGATAGCCAGAGACATAAATCTAACATCAACTCTAATAATATCAAAAATGGCATCACAGATGAAATTATTAGCATGCTGGAGAAGAATAATAATATCATGAGAATCACGATTTGTTACTTGTTGCGCTAGAGTTTCCAACCAAAAAGTTGAAGCTGCAGCAACATCAGCCAATGATATAGCAGGTCTAAGAAGATTACCTGAACATAGATAAGCTTTTCTTAGAAAAGATTCAATTTTTCTATCTAAAGGATCCTTAAACGAGGTACCATCTGATGTAGGAATGGTAGTACGTTTAGCAAGGGTAGAAATAGCCCCATCAACTTTAGGGATTTTGTCCCAAAATTCTAATCTGTCAGGCGGAACAGGATATAATTGCTTAAAACGTTTAGAAGGAGTAAATGAATTACCCAATCTATCCCATTCCTTAGCAATTACTGCAGAAATAGCATTAGGAACAGGAAAGACTTCTGGAATAACCACAGGAGCTTTAAAAACCTTATCCAAACGTATAGAATTAGTATCAAGAGGACTAGAATCCTCTATTTCTAAAGCAATTAGTACTTCTTTAAGTAAAGAGCGAATAAATTCCATCTTAAATAAATATGAAGATTTATCAGCATCAATCTCTGAGACAGAATCCTCTGAACCAGAAGAGTCCAAAGAATCAGAATGATGGTGTTCATTTAAAAATTCATCTGTAGAGAGAGAAGATTTAAAAGACTTTTTACGTTTACTAGAAGGAGAAATAACAGACAAAGCCTTCTTTATGGATTCAGAAACAAAATCTCTTATGTTATCAGGAACATTCTGCACCTTAGATGTTGAGGGAACTGCAACAGGCAATGGTACATCACTAAAGGAAATATTATCTGCATTAACAAGTTTGTCATGACATTTAATACAAACAACAGCTGGAGGAATAGCTACCAAAAGTTTACAGCAGATACACTTAGCTTTGGTAGATCCAGCAGGCAGAGGTTTTCCTGTAGTATCTTCTGGCTCAGATGCAACGTGAGACATCTTGCAATATGTAAGAGAAAAAACAACATATAAAGCAAAATAGATCAAATTCCTTATAAGACAGTTTCAGGAATGGGAAAAAATGCCAAACATCAAGCTTCTAGCAACCAGAAGCAAATGAAAAATGATTCTGAAATAATGTGGAGACAAAAGCGACGCCCATATTTTTTGGCGCCAAATAAGACGCCCACATTATTTGGCGCCTAAATGCTTTTGGCGCCAAAAATGACGCCACATCCGGAACGCCGACATTTTTGGCGCAAAATAACGTCAAAAAAATGACGCAACTTCCGGCGACACGTATGACGCCGGAAACGGAAATGAATTTTTGCGCCAAAAAAGTCCGCGCCAAGAATGACGCAATAAAATGAAGCATTTTCAGCCCCCGCGAGCCTAACAGCCCACAGGGAAAAAGTCAAATTTTTGAGGTAAGAAAAATATGATAATTAAAGCATAATCCCAAATATGAAACTGACTGTCTGGAAATAAGGAAAGTTGAACATTCTGAGTCAAGGCAAATAAATGTTTGAATACATATATTTAGAACTTTATAAACAAAGTGCCCAACCATAGCTTAGAGTGTCACAGAAAATAAGACTTACTTACCCCAGGACACTCATCTACATGTTTGTAGAAAGCCAAACCAGTACTGAAACGAGAATCAGTAGAGGAAATGGTAAATATAAGAGTATATCGTCGATCTGAAAAGGGAGGTAAGAGATGAATCTCTACGACCGATAACAGAGAACCTTATGAAATAGACCCCGTAGAAGGAGATCACTGCATTCAATAGGCAATACTCTCCTCACATCCCTCTGACATTCACTGCACGCTGAGAGGAAAACCGGGCTCCAACTTGCTGCGGAGCGCATATCAACGTAGAATCTAGCACAAACTTACTTCACCACCTCCCTTGGAGGCAAAGTTTGTAAAACTGATTTGTGGGTGTGGTGAGGGGTGTATTTATAGGCATTTTAAGGTTTGGGAAACTTTGCCCCTCCTGGTAGGAATGTATATCCCATACGTCACTAGCTCATGGACTCTTGTTAATTACATGAAAGAAATATCCTGTAGCATATCAGTCTGACCCTGCCCAATGACAGTCCAGCGCCGAAATACCAGGCAATTCCTCTCTGAACAAGGGAAGCAACAACCCCAGACGATCGTTTCGGTCTTCTGTGGGCCTCGTCAGGTGAGGTGCTGTTCTCTTTCTCTTTTTCACATTTATGTAAATTACTCTTGGGTCTCCCTAAGAGTAATGGGTAAGCCAGACGTGGACTCCTTGCACACATGCCCTTAGAGAGATACAACTGCACCTCACTGACGAGGCCCACCAGAGTGGAGAGGTTTAGATCATCGGGTCCTAAGGAGACGATTATCTAAAGCTCTCTGGGCTGGTAAGATTCTATAAGAATGCTCGCTAGCCCTGCTATGTCCCTGGTGGAATTCTATAAAGTGTTTTACCCTTAAATTTGTCATTTGAAAAACATAGAAAACAAATAATTGAACCGTTCACATAAAATTACGCAGGAAAAACAAATTGTTTTGTAAGGTACGTCAAAAATCGTAAAAAAAATTGTTCACCAAAAATTGTATTTTATCCAAAATGTAAAATTTGAATGTAAATTACACAGGAATATATTGTATTAAATATGCACACTGTAAATTGTAATTTAAAGGGATACTGAATCAAAGTTTTTTCTTTAATGATTCAGATAGAGCATGCAATTCAAGACACTTTCTAATTTACTCATATTGTCACTTTTTTTCGGTTTCTTGGTATCTTTATTTGAAAAAGCAGAAATGTAAGCCTACGAGCCGACCCATTTTTGGTTCAGCACCCTGGATAGCGCTTGCTGGTGGGTGGCTGCATTTAGCCACCAATCAACAAGCGCTACCCAGGTGCTGAACCAAAGATGGGCCGGCATGTAAGCTTAGATTCCAAGAGAACAAATAAAAACTGATAATAGGAGCAAATTAGAAAGTTGCTTAAAATTGCATGCTCTATCTGAATTCCTGAAAGAAAAAAAATGTGGGTTCAGTATCCCTTTAAGTACATTGGATGTGCAAAAAACCCCATAGAAATTTGTACTTAAGTACAAAATACAAAGCATAATTGTTGTTTTGCAAAAAATTTAGGGTGACTTGAGACCTGAAGTATAGATACATGTACAACATTAAAATAATTGTGCTTTATACAAAAAATCATAACCACCACAAAAAAGGGTGGGCCTCATGGACTCTTGCTAATATGAAAGAAATGAATTTATCAGGTAAGTTCTTACATAAATTATGTTTTCTTTCATGTAATTAGAAAGAGTCCATGAGCTAGTGACGTATGGGATAATGACTACCCAAGATGTGGATCTTCCACGCAAGAGTCACTAGAGAGGGAGGGATAAAATAAAGACAGCCAATTCCGCTGAAAATAATCCACACCCAAAATAAAGTTTAAATCTTATAATGAAAAAAACTGAAATTATAAGCAGAAGAATCAAACTGAAACAGCTGCCTGAAGTACTTTTCTACCAAAAACTGCTTCAGAAGAAGAAAACACATCAAAATGGTAGAATTTAGTAAAAGTATGCAAAGAAGACCAAGTTGCTGCTTTGCAAATCTGATCAACCGAAGCTTCATTCCTAAATGCCCAGGAAGTAGAAACTGACCTAGTAGAATGAGCTGTAATCCTTTGAGGCGGAGTTTTACCCGACTCGACATAAGCATGATGAATTAAAGATTTCAACCAAGATGCCAAAGAAATGGCAGAGGCCTTCTGACCTTTCCTAGAACCGGAAAAGATAACAAATAGACTAGAAGTCTTTCGGAAATTCTTAGTAGCCTCAACATAATATTTCAAAGCTCTAACTACATCCAAAGAATGCAATGATCTCTCCTTAGAATTCTTAGGATTAGGACATAATGAAGGAACCACAATTTCTCTGCTAATGTTGTTAGAATTCACAACCTTAGGTAAAAAATTAAAAGAAGTTCGCAACACCGCCTTATCCTGATGAAAAATCAGAAAAGGAGACTCACAAGAAAGAGCAGATAATTCAGAAACTCTTCTAGCAGAAGAGATGGCCAAAAGAAACAAAACTTTCCAAGAAAGTAATTTAATGTCCAATGAATGCATAGGTTCAAACGGAGGAGCTTGAAGAGCCCCCAGAACCAAATTCAAACTCCGAGGAGAAATTGACTTAATAACAGGTTTTATACGAACCAAAGCTTGTACAAAACAATGAATATCAGAAAGATTAGCAATCTTTCTGTGAAAAAGAACAGAAAGAGCAGAGATTTGTCCTTTCAAGGAACTTGCAGACAAACCTTTATCCAAACCATCCTGAAGAAACTGTAAAATTCTCGGAATTCTAAAAGAATGCCAGGAAAAATGATGAGAAAGACACCAAGAAATATAAGTCTTCCAGACTCGATAATATATCTTCCTACATACAGATTTACGAGCCTGTAACATAGTATTAATCACAGAGTCAGAGAAACCTCTTTGACTAAGAATCAAGCGTTCAATCTCCATACCTTTAAATTTAAGGATTTGAGATCCTGATGGTAAAAAGGACCTTGCGACAAAAGGTCTGGTCTAAAACGGAAGAGTCCATGGTTGGCAAGAAGCCATCCGGACAAGATCCGCATACCAAAACCTGTGAGGCCATGCTGGAGCCACCAGCAGAACAAACGAGCATTCCTTCAGAATCTTGGAGATTACTCTTGGAAGAAGAACTAGAGGCGGAAAGATATAGGCAGGATGATACTTCCAAGGAAGTGACAATGCATCCACTGCTTCCGCCTGAGGATCCCTGGATCTGGACAGATACCTGGGAAGTTTCTTGTTTAGATGAGAAGCCATCAGATCTATTTCTGGAAGTCCCCACATTTGAACAATCTGAAGAAATACCTCTGGGTGAAGAGACCATTCGCCCGGATGTAACGTTTGGCGACTGAGATAATCCGCTTCCCAATTGTCTATACCTGGGATATGAACCACAGAATTTAGACAGGAGCTGGATTCCGCCCATACCAGTATTCGAGATACTTCTTTCATAGCCAGAGGACTGTGAGTCCCTCCTTGATGATTGATATATGCCACAGTTGTGACATTGTCTGTCTGAAAACAAATGAACGATTCTCTCTTTAGGAGAGGCCATGACTGAAGAGCTCTGAAAATTGCACGGAGTTCCAAAATATTGATTGGTAATCTCACCTCCTGAGATTCCCAAACCCCTTGTGCTGTCAGAGACCCCAAACAGCTCCCCAACCTGTCAGACTTGCATCTGTTGAAATTACAGTCCAGGTCGGAAGAACAAAAGAAGCCCCCTGAATTAAACGATGGTGATCTGTCCACCACGTCAGAGAGTGTCGTACAATCGGTTTTAAAGATATTAATTGAGATATCTTTGTGTAATCCCTGCACCACTGGTTCAGCATACAGAGCTGAAGAGGTCGCATGTGAAAACGAGCAAAGGGGATCGCGTCCGATGCAGCAGTCATAAGACCTAGAATTTCCATGCATAAGGATACCGAAGGGAATGATTGAGACTGAAGGTTTCGACAAGCTGAGATCAATTTTAGACGTCTCTTGTCTGTCAGAGACAGAGTCATGGACACTGAATCTATCTGGAAACCTAAAAAGGTTACCCTTGTCTGAGGAATCAATTAACTTTTCGGTAAATTGATCCTCCAACCATGATCTCGAAGAAACAACACAAGTCGATTCGTATGAGATTCTGCTAAATGTGAAGACTGAGCAAGTACCAAGATATTGTCCAAATAAGGAAATACCACAATACCCTGTTCTCTTATTACAGACAGAAGGGCACCGAGAACCTTTGTAAAAATTCTTGGAGCTGTTGCTAGGCCAAATGGCAGAGCCACAAACTGGTAATGCTTGTCTAGGAAAGAGAATCTCAGAAACTGATAGTGATCTGGATGAATCGGAATATGCAGATATGCATCCTGTAAATCTATTGTGGGCATATAATGCCCTTGCTGAACAAAAGGCAGGATAGTCCTTATAGTTACCATTTTGAATGTTGTTATCCTTACATAACGATTCAATATTTTTAGATCCAGAACTGGTCTGAAGGAATTCTCCTTCTTTGGTACAATGAAGAGATTTGAATAAAACCCCAGCCCCTGTTCCAGAACTGGAACTGGCATAATTACTCCAGCCAACTCTAGATCTGAAACATTTCAGAAATGCTTGAGCCTTCGCTGGATTTACTGGGACACGGGAAAGAAAAAATCTCTTTGCAGGAGGCCTTATCTTGAAGCCAATTCTGTACCCTTCTGAAACAATGTTCTGAATCCAAAGATTGTGAATTGAATTGATCCAAATCTCTTTGAAAAATCGTAATCTGCCCCCTACCAGCTGGACTGGAATGAGGGCCGCACCTTCATGTGGACTTGGGAGCTGGCTTTGGTTTTCTAAAAGGCTTGGATTTATTCCAGACTGGAGATGGTTTCCAAACTGATACCGCTCCTGTGGGTGAAGGATCAGGCTTTTGTTCCTTGTTGTGACGAAAGGAATGAAAACGATTATTAGACCTAAATTTACCTCTAGATTTTTTATCCTGTGGTAAAAAAGTTCCTTTCCCTCCAGTAACAGTTGAGATAATAGAATCCAACTGAGAACCAAATAATTTATTACCCTGGAAAGAAAGGGAAAGCAAAGTTGACTTAGAAGACATATCAGCATTCCAAGTTTTAAGCCATAAAGCTCTTCTAGCTAAAATAGCTAGAGACATATACCTGACATCAACTCTAATGATATCAAAGATGGCATCACAAATAAAGTTATTAGCATGTTGAAGAAGATTAACAATGCTATGAGAATTATGATCGGTTACTTGTTGCGCTAAAGCTTCTAACAAAAAAGTTGAAGCTGCAGCAACATCCGCTAAAGATATAGCAGGTCTAAGAAGATTACCTGAACATAAGTAAGCTTTTCTTAGAAAGGATTCAATTTTCCTATCTAAAGGATCCTTAAAGAAAGTACTATCTGCCGTAGGAATAGTAGTACGTTTAGCAAGAGTGGAGATAGCCCCATCAACCTTAGGGATTTTGTCCCAAAACTCTAATCTGTCAGATGGCACAGGATATAATTGCTTAAAACGTTTAGAAGGAGTAAATGAATTACCCAAATTATTCCATTCCCTGGAGATTACTTCAGAAATAGCATCAGGGACAGGAAAAACTTCTGGAATAACTACAGGAGATTTAAAAACCTTATTTAAACGTTTAGATTTAGTATCAAGAGGACCAGAATCCTCTATTTCTAATGCAATTAAGACTTCTTTAAGTAAAGAACGAATACATTCCATTTTGAATAAATATGAAGATTTATCAGCATCAATCTCTGAAACAGAATCCTCTGAACCAGAGGAATCTTTATCAGAATCAGAATAATGATGTTCATTTAAAAATTCATCTGAAAAATGAGAAGTTTTAAAAGACCTTTTATGTTTACTAGAAGGAGGAATAACAGACATAGCCTTCTTAATGGATTTAGAAACAAAATCTCTTATGTTAACAGGAACACTCTGAGTATTAGATGTTGATGGAACAGCAACAGGTAATGTAACATTACTAAAGGAAATATTATCTGCATTAACAAGTTTGTCATGACATTCATTACAAACAACAGCTGGAGGAACAGATACCACAAGTTTACAGCAGATACACTTAACTTTGGTAGATCCAGCACCAGGCAGCGACTTTCCAGAAGTATCTTCTGACTCAGGGTCAATCTGGGACATCTTGCAATATGTAATAGAAAAAACAACATATAAAGCAAAATTTATCAAATTCCTTAAATGACAGTTTCAGGAATGGGAAAAAATGCCAGTGAACAAGCTTCTAGCAACCAGAAGCAATAAATAATGAGACTTAAATAATGTGGAGACAAAAATGACGCCAATATTTTTTAGTGCCAAAAAAGACGCCCACATTATTTTGACGCCACATCCGGAACGCCAACACTTTTGGCGCAAAAAAACGTCAAAAAAATGACGCAACTTCCGGCGACACGTATGACGCCGGAAACAGAAAATAATTTTTTGCGCCAAAAAAGTCCGTGCCAAGAATGACGCAATAAAATGAAGCATTTTCAGCCCCCACGAGCCTAAAAGCCCACAGGGAAAAAAGTCAAATTTTTAAGGTAAGAAAAAAATTGATTTATTCATATGCATTATCCCAAATATGAAACTGACTGTCTGCAATAAGGAACGTTGAACATCCTGAGTCAAGGCAAATAAATGTTTGAACACATATATTTAGAACTTTATATAAAAGTGCCCAACCATAGCTTAGAGTGTCACAGAAAATAAGACTTACTTACCCCAGGACACTCATCTACATGTAGTAGAAAGCCAAACCAACACTGAAACGAGAATCAGTAGAGGTAATGGTATATATAAGAGTATATCGTCGATCTGAAAAGGGAGGTAAGAGATGAATCTCTACGACCGATAACAGAGAACCTATGAAATAGACCCCGTAGAAGGAGATAATTGAATTCAAATAGGCAATACTCTCCTCACATCCCTCTGACATTCACTGCACGCTGAGAGGAAATCCGAGCTCCAACCTGCTGCGGAGCGCATATCAACGTAGAATCTAGCACAAACTTACTTCACCACCTCCATAGGAGGCAAAGTTTGTAAAAACTGATTTGTGGGTGTGGTGAGGGGTGTATTTATAGGCATTTTGAGGTTTGGGAAACTTTGCCCCTCCTGGTAGGAATGTATATCCCATACGTCACTAGCTCATGGACTCTTGCTAATTACATGAAAGAAATTGTCTTTATCGCATAACCTTTTGATCTTTTGTTCAAAGAAATACATAAAAATACTCTTCTCTCATGGATATCAAACAATTGCAAACACGGGTTTATAAAAAAAAAAAATTGTTAAATATATGTGTTACACAATTATTGGCACCCCTATGAATTGATATGAGAAAAATATATTTGAAGTATATTCCCATTGATATTTTCCTTTTTTTGTACACCTGGGTGACTGGGAGCAGGAAATTGTTCAACCATCACTTCCTGTTTCACAGGGGTATAAACATGAAGTAACATATAGGCCAAATTCCCTTAGTCATTCATCACAATGTATAAGACAAAGGAATATAGCTGTGATGTGCGGCAAAAGGTTGTTGAGCTTCACAAAATGGGAAGTGGCTATAATAAAATAGCAAAAGTATTGAAAATGCCTATTTCAAGGCAATAATTAAGAAGTTCAGTCAAATGGAAATGTTATAAATCAACCAGGAAAAGGATGTGTGTCTATATTGTGTCAACGCAATGTGAAGAGGATGGTTTGAGTGGCCAAAACATCTCCAAGGATCACAGCTGGAGCATTGCAGGTTAGTTGCGTCTTGGGGTCAGAAATTCTCCAAAACTACAATCCGACATCACCTACATCACCACAAGTTGTTTGGAAGGGTTTCAAGAAAAAAACCTCTACTCACATCCAAAAACAAACTCAAGCGTCTTCATTTTTCCAGACACTACTGGAACTTCAAATGGGATCGGGTTCTATGGTCAGATAAAGCTAAAATTTAGCTTTTTGTCAATAAACACCAGAGGTTGGTTTGGCGCACACAGAGAGGTAGCGATATGGAAAAGTACCTCCTGCCCATGGTTAAATATGGTGGTGGCTCTTTAATGTTTTGGGCTGTTTTTCTGCCAGAGGACCTGGACATTTTGTTAGGATACATGGCATCATGGACTCTATCAAATATCAACAGATATTAAATGAACACCTGACTTCCTCTGCCAGAAAGCTTAAAATGGGCAGTGATTGGATCTTTCAGTAGGACAATAATCCAAAACATACAGTCAACACAAAATAAATGTTTTTCACAATTATTTAATGAGTTAGTCTAGAGCATGCAATTTTAACACTATGGAGCCCAAACATTTGTGCACGAGCGATAAGGGCTTTATCATGAGTTGAAAGTAAACAAAATCGCTTGAGCACAATCATGATTTATGCTAAAATGATTACCGCATCCTCAGAGCTCTGGTTAACTGTTTTACGAAACAAAAACATTTCACACAACACATCAAAAATACATTACAAAGTATAGTTACACCCATAATAACACTATCTAATAAAATTATTCAAAAGAAATATTGCACACAAAGGTTAAAAGGACTCAAACATATGAAGTCTCGGGTGTTAGAAAATAAAGGACAGACAAAGGGCATTAACATTGAGATACATACATATACATGTCGAAAGATATATAGGTGGTCCACTCTTTGAAAAATGTCTTTAGCTAGATCAAACGGAAGACTGGATGTGCTGGTCCAGGAATCTATCGTGGTCATGAACTACTTCTCTCAAATGAGGGAAAGAATGGACCTTATTGTCTACCTCTTAAACAATGGGACATTTAAAAACCTGCTTAAGCACTTTAGGTCCAGAATCGGACAGAAAGTTCCCTCCTTCTTAGGGACCACGAAAAGGTTTAATAGTATCCCAAAGCTCTCACTGCGATATGCACTGGGACAATAACTCCTAGAGGACAGATCCCGTACACACCCCAGAAAGTCTTCCCTCCTTTCTGTCAGGAATACAGGAGGAATCTGCCCATAGGTGGCTGAGACTTAAAACCTATCTTGTAACCCTGAGCAATGACCTCCAGAACCCATGGATCCTGCACATCCCTGAACCAAATGACTGAAAAGAGCGACATACTGCCCCCAACATGATCCAGAAGAGGACTGGGGACCACCCATTCATGCCGACGTAGACTCAGCAGGCTTCTTGCTCTGCTTGGATTTATTCCAGGACTGAGCCAGCTTCCAAGAGCTTTTGGTTGCTCTGGCTTAGCGGAGGACTGCTGACATGGGCTTTATCAGAATGAAAATCGTCCCTTAGATTAGTTCATATACTCTTGCGGTAGGAGGGCACCCTTGCCCCCTGTGACCGTGGAGATAATCGAGTCCAGGCCTGGACCAGACAAAATCATTCCCTTAAAGGGAGGAAGAAGTCTAGACTTAGAAGTCATATCCGCAGACCATGACTTCAGCCAGAGCCCAAAGGGCCTGAACAGAAAAAGCTGAAGCAACAGCCGCCACCAGTTGAAACAAATATACCGTATGGTGAAACATCTTTCTTAAGAGTTTCCATTTTTTATTCACGGGCTCTTCAAACGAAGAACTATCCTCAAGCGGGATAGTAGTACGTTTAGCAAAGGTGAAGATAACGCCCTCCCATTTAGGGACGGAACCTCACAACTCCATTGAGAGTCCAGGACTGGGGACAATTTGATAAAGGGAGAAGAGGGGGAAAAGCAATCCAATCCTGTCCCATTCATTCTTAATAATGTTCGCCATCTAACAGGAGCAGGGAAGGATAAGGTACCACCCTGTCCTCAAACTCTATCCAATTTAGGAATTAAAGGTTCATCAGGCAATTTGGCCTCTAGAACCTCTGAATTCGCCAAAAACTTCCTTTAGAAGAAAGAGCAAATTCCAAAACTAAAGTCTGGTTCCTCCGCAGCCAGAAGTTTAGAGGCAGCAGACTCCGACCCAAAAGAACTTCATCCTCGGATAACTCTCAGTTAAATCCAATAAATTATCTGATGTACTCTGGAAAGGAGTACAATATGTAAACTTTCGCTTGCGTTTAGCAGGGCGAGTTAAAGCACTAAAGGCCGCAGACACCGCCGTCTGAACTGCGCAGTAACGTCTGGTGAAGAAAAGACCCCCTCAAGATGGAGGATCAGCAATGCTACGGGAAAACTGCATGTGTAAAGATATAAGAATGTAGGGTATGCACCTCACTGGACGACAACTCCTCAGAGGTAGATGGCTCCATGGTATCAAACGTGTTCGATATTATCACATTATCAAGGCATATGGAACATAATTGAGAGAGCGGAACTAAGGCCTCCTCACCATATAAAAAGGAATTACTCATTAGGAATAGAGGGGGTGCCCTCTAAAGTAACAGAATCCTCCATCGCTAGTGCAATAACCAGAGAACTAGAGAAATAAAACATCTTTTTTTATTCAAAAAAAGTCACCCTTATACCACAATGGCTATGGCATTCACCACCTCCTATGACCCAGACAGTACAGAGATGTATGACTCCTCTCTGATAGACATCCGGTAAGAAAAAAGGGAATGAATCACATGGTGCACAATGCAGGACCGTCCCTGCTATGAGAAAGCGCGCCAAGCTTGTAAGCTGCATGGCTCTTAAAGTGAAAGTGAAACCTGTATATTCCATAACAGCGTATGAGCCCATAACATCTCACACATAAAAGCAGCATACAATGAAACAAAAATATAAGATTATTCCCCCCGTTCAATAATTCCCCTAAGAGATATTAACCCTTGATTCTATACAGATAAAAGGAGTCACACTGTGACTGATTTGCGTTATCATACATGTATAAAATATGAAACGATCTTACCAGAATCTACGCCGTGGAACAGGAACACTGCCCTTTAAGTGTGACAGATAGTAGCATCGCTTCTGACATGAACTTGAGTGAAGAAAGCAGGCAGCGAAACTCGTCAATGCTTTTTGCCTATGGAGCTGTTAATATGAGTCAGGATGGTTTCGCAGAAAGACTACCTGCATCTCTAACTTTCATCCATGCTCTCACTGAGAGGCTGACAGGACTGCTTAAAACTCCAGTCCCATCTCGAAGAGTACTACCCTCCATAGGAGACTACTCCGAAATCTTCTAACACTTCTCTGCCAACCTCCCGTGACGAAAGGCAAAAAATGACTGGGGTTATGAGGAAGTGGGGAGGTATTTAAGTCTTTGGTTGGGGTGTCTTTACCTCCTCCTGGTGGCCAGGTTCAGTATTTCCCACAAGTAAGCAATGCAGCTGTGGACTCTTTCCATATTAAGATGGAAAAAACAAATCCCAAATAAATTTAATTGAATCTAGTATAAATCTGTTTGTTTCCTTCTATATCTGTTAGTTTTTGTAGCCAGAATCTCATTGCCTCAATCCCTTTGAAATGTGGTATATTAGTGTACAGTGCACTGACATCTAGGGTTACCCACAAAAAAACATAATTTATGTAAGAACTTACCTGATAAATTTCTTTCTTTCATATTGGCAAGAGTCCATGAGCTAGTGACGTATCTGATATACAATCCTACAAGGAGGGGCATAGTTTCCCAAACCTCAAAATGCCTATAAATACACCCCTCACCACACCCACAATTTAGTTTAACGAATAGCCAAGTAGTGGGGTGATAAAATAAGGAGTAAATAAGCATACAAAAAAGAGGAACTGGAAATATAATTGTGCTTTTATACAAAAAAATCATAACCACCAGAAAAAGGGTGGGTCTCATGGACTCTTGCCAATATGAAAGAAATTAATTTATCAGGTAAGTTGTTACATAAATTATGTTTTCTTTCATATAATTGTCAAGAGTCCATAAGCTAGTGACGTATGGGATAGAAATACCCAAGATGTGGAAGTCCACAGAAGAGTCACTAGAAAGGAAGTGATAAAATAAAAACAGCCATTTTCCGCAAGCAAATACATCAAAATGGTAAAATTTTGTAAATGTATGCAAAGAGGATCAAGTTGCTGCTTTGCAAATATGATCAACTGAAGCTTCATTCTTAAAAGCCCAAGAAGTGGATACTGATCTAGTAGAATGAGCGCTGATCCTCTGAGGTGGGGACTGTCCCGCCTCCAAATAAGCTTTATGAATCAAAAGCTTTAACCAAGATGTCAAAGAAAAGGCAGAAGCTTTCTGGCCTTTCCTAGAACCAGAGAAGACAACAAATAGACAAGAAGCCTTCCTGAAATCTTTAGTAGCTTCAACGTAATATTTCAAAGCTCTTACAACATCCAAAGAACTTTCAAGAGCATTCTTGGGATTAGGACACAAGGATGGAACAACAATTTCCCTACTAAGGTTGTTAGAATTCATAACCTTAGGAAGAAATTTAAACAAAATCCGCAAGACAGCCTTATCCTGATGGAAAATCAAAAGAGAGAGCAGACAATTTGGAAACTCTTCTAGCTTAAGAGATAGCCAAAAGAAACAACACTTTCAAAGAAAGTAGTTTAATTATCCAAAGAATGCATAGGCTCAAAAAGAGTAGCCTGCAAAGTCTTCAAAACCAAATTAAGATTCCAAGGAGGAGAGATTGATTTAATAACAGGCTTTATATGAACCAAAGCCTGAACAAAACAGTGAATATCAGGAAGCTTAGCAATCTTTCTTTAAAATAAAACAGAAAGAGCAGAGATTTGTCCCTTCAAAGTACATGCAGACAAACCTTTATCCAAACCATCCTGAAGAAACTGTAAAATTCTAGGAATTCTAAAAGAATGCCAGGAGAATTTATGAGAACACCATGAAATATAGGTCTTCCAAACTCGATAATAAATCTTTCTTGAAACAGACTTATGAGCCTGTAACATAGTATGAATCACTAAGTTAGAGAAACCTCTATGACTAAGCACTAAGCATTCAATTTCCATACCTTCAAATTTAACGATTTGAGATCCTGATGGAAAAACGGCCCTTGAGACAGAAGGTCTGGTCTTAGAGGAAGTGGCCAAGGTTGGCAACTGGACATCCAAACAAGATCCGCATACCAAAACCTGTGAGGTCACGCTGGTGCTATCAGAAACACACACGATTGTTCCATAATGATCTTGGAGATCACTTTTGGAAGAACTAGAGGCGGAAAGATATAAGCAGGTTGGTAAAACTGCTAAAGCATTCACCATCTACGCCTGAGAATCCCTGGACCTGGACAGGTACCTGGGAAGTTTCTTGTTTAGATGAGAAGCCATCAGATCTATTTCTGGAAGACCCCACATCTGTACAATCTGACAAAATACATCTGGATGGAGAGACCACTCCCCGGACGTAAGGTCTGATGGCTCAGATAATCTGCTTCCCAATTGTCTACACCTGGGATATGAACCGCAGAAATGAGACAAGAGCTGGATTCTGCCCAAGAAAGTATCCCTGAGATACTTCTTTCATAGCTAGGGGACTGTGAGTCCCACCCTGATGATTGAAATATGCCACAGTTGTGATATTGTCCGTCTGAAAACAAATGAATGGTTCTCTCTTTAACAGAGGCCAAACCTGAAGAGCCCTGAAAATAGCACAGAGTTTTAAAATATTAATTGTTAACCTCGCTTCTTGAGGTTTCCAAACCCCTTGTGCTGTCAGAGAACCCCAGACAGCTACCTAACCTGAAAGACTTGCATCTGTTGTGATCACAGTCCAGGTAGGATGAACAAAAGAGGCCCCCTGAATTAAACGATGATGGTCTAACCACCAAGTCAGAGAAAGTTGAATGTTGGGATTTAAGTATATCAATTGTGATATCCGAGTATAATACAAAGCTGTGGAGGTCTCATGTGAAAACGAGCAAAGGGGATCGCGTCCGATGCAGTCATGAGACCTAAAACTTCCATGCACATAGCCACTGAAGGGAATGATTGAGACTGAAGGTTTCAGTCTGGAAACCTAAAGAGGTGACCCTTGTCTGAGGAATCAAGAAACTCTTTTGTAAATTGATCCTCCAACCATGTCTTTGAAGAAACAACACTAGTTGATTCGTGTGAGATTCGGCTAAATGTAAAGACTGAGCTAGAACCAAGATATCATCCAAATAAGGAAACACTGCAATACCCTGTCCTCTGATTACAGATAGAAGAGCACCGAGAACCTTCGAAAAGATCCTTGGAGCTGTTGATAGGCCAAATGGAAGAGTGACAAATTGGTAATGCTTGTCTGGAAAAGAGAACCTCAGAAACCGATAGTGGTCTGGATGAATCAGAATGTGAAGATATGCATCCTGTAAGTCTATTTTGGACATATAATGACCTTGCTGAACAAAAGGCAAAATAGTCCTTATAGTCACCATCTTGAAAGTTGGAACTCTCACAAAACGATTCAAAAACTTCAGATCCAGAACTGGCCTGAATGAATTTCCTTTATTTGGGACAATGAATAGATATGAATAAAATCCCAGACCCTCTTCCTGAAATGGAACGGGTATTATTACCCCTGAAAGCTCTAGATCTGAAACACACTTCAGAAAAGCCTGAGCCTTCACCGGATTTGCTAGAACGCGAGAGAGAAAGAATCTTCTCACAGGAGGTCTTTCTCTGAAACCTATTTGATACCCTTGAGAGACAATACTCTGAATCCACTGATTTTTAACAGAATCTGCCCAAATGTCTTGGAATAATTTCAATCTGCCCCCCACCAGCTGAACTGGATCAAAGGCCGCACCTTCATGCAGACTTGGGGGCTGGCTTTGGTTTCTTAAAAGGCTTGGATTTATTCCAACTTGAAGAAGGTTTCCAATTGGAACCAGAGTCTTTAGGGGAAGGATTGGTTTTCTATTCATTGTTCTGTCGAAAAGAAGAAAAACGAATATAAACTTTAGATTTACCCTTAGATCTTTTATACTGAGGCAAAAAAACTCCCTTCCCTCCAGTGATAGTTGAAATAATTGAATACAACTGAGAACTAAATAAATTGTTACCTTGGAATGAAAGAGATAGTAATCTAGACTTAGATACCATGTCAGCATTCCAAGATTTGAGCCATAAAGCTCTTCTAGCTAAAATAGCTAAAGACATAGATTTAACATCAATTTTGACGATATAAAAAATAGCATCACAGATAAAATGATTAGCATGTTAAAGCAAACGAACAATGCTAGACAAATCAGGATCTGTTTCCTGTTGCGCTAAGCTATCCAACCAAAAGGTTGATGCAGCCGCAACATCAGCCATAGCAATGGTAGGCCTGAGAAGATAGCCAGAATATAAATAAGCTTTCCTTAGATAAGATTCAAGTTCCCTGTCTAAAGGATCTTTAAAATAAGTACTGTCTTCCATAGGAATAGTAGTACGTTTGGCAAGAGTAGAAATAGCCCCATCAACTTTGAGGACTTTTCCCAAAACTCTAATCTAGCCACTGGCAAAGGGTACAACCATTTAAATCTAGAAGAAGGAATGAAAGAAGTACCAGTCTTAATCCTTCCTTAGCAATCATATCAGAAATAGCATCAGGAACTGAAAATCCTCGGGAGGTTTATAAACAGAATTTAAACATTTACTAGTTTTGATATCAAGAGGACTAGACTCCTCAATATCCAAAGTAACCAACACTTCTTTCAACAAGGAACGAATATACTCAATCTTGAAAAGATAAGTAGATATGTCAGTGTCAATGTCTGAGGTAGGATCTTCTGAATCAGAGAGATTTTAAAAGACCTTTAACGTTTATTAGAATGCGGAATAGCAGACACAACCTTCTGTATCGCATTATCAATATAATTTTTCATATTAACAGGGATATCATGTACATTAGATGTTGAAGGAACCACAGAAACTGTACTAGTACTGATGGAAACATTTTCTGCGAGCAAAAGCTTATCATGACAATGTTACATACTACAGCTGGAGATATAATCTCAGCTAACTTACAACAGATATACTTAGCTTTGGTAGAACTGTGATCAGGCAGCAGGGTTCCAACAGTTGCTTCTGAGACAGGATCACATTGAGACATCTTGCAAAATGTAAAAGAAAAAACAACATTAAAGCAAAATTTACAATTTCCTTATATGGCAGTTTCAGGAAGGGGAAAAATGCAAACAGCAAAGGCCTCTGAGCATATAGAAGGCAAGAGGCATATAGGAAGTGGGGTGAAAAATAAAATAATTTTTTTGGCGCCAAGTATGACGCACAACGCAAAGGGAAGTTAAAAAAAAAATTTTGGCCACCAACATCCGGAAATGACGCAACTCCCATCATTTAAACACTAGAGGATAGACAGATTAGGGGTTTAGATAGCACTCACTCTCACTTTCAAAGGTGACATTATAAAACATACATGCTTTATTTAATTAAGTAAAAAAGAAAAGGGGGATAAACCTCCCTAGAAATGGTTAAACTACCCACAACCTTAGAACCAAAAACAACTTTTAAAAGCAAATAAACCGCTAGTCACTCCTCTGTTTCCTGGCCGGGAACTGGAAACACCGGCATCAGGTGGCTAGAGTGACAATGCGGTATTAGACTCTAAAGTTTAAATAACAAACGCGTTTCGGCTCCGTGAGCCTTTGTCAATGTTTCACTTAGAGATTCTAAAATGAATAAGCCGAGGCTGTAGTGTGCGCGGCTTTTTATTTGAACCTTGTACTATTGCTATCCAATCCGGAGGGTGCTACAAGACAACGCCTCATTATCTATCAATGGGCGTTCAGGTATGCTTCCACCCACTGTTAAAAGAACTAGGATTGGATATTAGTTAGGTTCTCTTCTAATGGTCTGCACTATTATTGGTGGATTATATCAGAAAAGTAAAAGTCAATCACGCTCTTTCTCTTGCATTACTTAAAAGATGACATTTATTACCATCCTATAACGGTGAATTGAAGATATATATTATCAATGAAAAATCGTTCAATTTGGAAATTAATCCAACACCGGATAAATCTCTTATAAAGTGTTATTATTTATCATTCATGGTAAGACATCAACCTACAAGTAAGATGCATATTAATTAGAATCCGAATTTCAATCCCTATTTGCTTATAGATAACAATTCCTTAGAAGATAGTCTATAGCTCCCCATTATTGTGTTATTCACAGAGTGTATTTCATGGTTGCCATAAATATCGCACTTGTTAAAAAGGATTGTGTTTATATTTATATAAGCTTCTTAGGTTATACATGCACAAAATTCTTATACAAAGCTCCACTATGTATCTTACAATTATAAAATAATATGACTTTGGACAGTGGGTGATTACAGATATATGTGCAGTTTTGAAAAACAAATATAATGATTCTATTGCATCTATATCACTAGCAATCAGAGCATCTGAAGTCAGTGTGTGAGATGGTTAGGTTATAATGTAGGGTGGTGGGTCACATATGACATATAAAGGCCATTGACTTTCTTTAGCAAAAAGGATTAAACAGGACAAGAAAACGTATTATCGTCTCACTTGGGCCTTGTTTATTTATCATTTACAGAGCCCTTATGTTAGCTTGTCTATGGACTATTTGATATATGCCCAATTCACCGTTACACATCCAATTATTACGGTGGCCAAATTATTCATTATTGGGAACCACGTATCACTCTAAAATAGTGATATTAATTGGAAATACAAAACACATACTGACAGACAGCAATAGAGAAAGTAATCACTATTCAGATATATACCCAATAATTGTTAAACTCATTCATGCCATTGGGTATGACAGTGTTCAGATTGAAAACCCATTTGGTTTCCATCTTTAGCAGTCTGTTTTCCGTATTCCCCCCTCTTATTCCTGGTTTCAGTTTCTCTAATCCCCAGCATTTTAAAGCATTGGTTTTCCCACTATGATATTGAAGAAAGTGTTTAGCTACACTCGTTATTTGTTTTTTATCTTCAATATCTTTGTGGGCTGTCCTTATATTGCTCAGATGTTCAGTTATACGTTTACCCAGACTGCGTGTAGTCATGCCAACGTAATATAAATTACAACTACAGGATATGCAGTAAATTACGTTGGTACTTTGACAATTGATGTGTTCTTTTATGGTCCACGTATAATTAAATCTGTCCACTATAGATTGTTTTTTTACCATATGCTGGCATACTTTACAATGCCCACAGCCTATAGAACCCTTGTAAGTTGGAGATTTCTTTGCATTCCTGTCATAGTGACTAGTTATAAGCTTGTCACTGATGTTACTTGCTCTCCTGTATGTTACTAACGGTCTCTCAGGTAGCAATGGTTTTAAAAGTGTGTCCTGGGTAAGGACATACCAATGTTTTCGTAAAATGCTGGTAATGTGATCACTTTGTGGTGAGAAAGTGGTAATAAACCTAAGAGGGGTATTAGATTCTTTTAATTTGGGAGTTAAAAGTTCCCGTCTATCCTTCAGTAATACTCGATTGTAAGCTTTGGCTAGTAACTTTCTAGAATAACCACGTTCCAATAATCTTTCTCTCAGATCTCTCGCAGCTATCTTAAAGTTCTCAATAGTACTGCAATTACGTCGTAGACGTATATATTCCCCCATTGGGAGCCCCCTAATAGTTGCTGGATGGTGATAACTATTAGCATCTAAAATATTATTAGTGGAGGTAGGCTTTCTGTATGCCGATGTTTCAATAGTATTATCGGTTTTATGAATATACAGGTCCAAAAATTCCACTTTTGTCTTATTTATGGTAGATGTGAGGTATAGTCCAAAGGGATTGTCATTGAGAACTGTTATAAATTCAGTCAAAAGGTCTGGTGGTCCATTCCATACGAATAATATATCATCTATATATCTGGACCAGTGGGAGACATATTGGGTCAGATGTTTAAGGTCTTCATTGAAAACCACTGTTTCCTCCCACCAGCCCAGATATATATTAGCGTATGTCGGGGCACAGGATGTGCCCATGGCGGTACCACATGTCTGTAAATAGAATTTATCGTCAAATACGAAAAAGTTGTGAGTGAGTACAAACTTTAACATATCCAAAATAAATTCTTTAACCTCTTGAGTCATATTTGTATTCTTGTTGAGATAGTGTGTGGTTGCTCTACAACCCCACTCAGTTTTTATGCTAGTGTAGAGCGATTCCACATCACAAGTTACCAACAGAGCATTTGTATCAATCTGGAGATCATTGATTTTATTCACAAGATGCATTGTATCCCTCGTGTATGATGGTAGGGATTCTACAATGTATCTAAGCCGAGCATCAATATATTTACTAGCTTTCTCAGTTAAGGAACCGATCCCTGAGACTATTGGTCTCCCTGGTGGTTTGATAGTATCCTTATGAATTTTAGGCAGTAAATATAGAGTGGCTATTTTGGGTTGTGTAATTTCTAGAAAGTTAAATTCTTTTTGATCTATAGTACCACATGCTAGAGCTGATTTGATCAGTTTATTGTAACTATTAAGGAACATATCCATAGGATTACAAAGTAGAATTCTGTAATTCAGAGGATTATTTAGTTGGCGTAGTGCCTCCTCTCTGTACATATTGTCAGGCCAAATTACAATATTCCCCCCTTTATCACTACTTTTAATCTGGACATGTTTTAGTTCAGATAGTTGTTTTAGTGCCATGTTCTCTTCTTTACTTAGATTAAAACCGGAAGTTTCAGTGTTCCCTTGAATATTAAGAATATCCTGGCATACTAAGTTCAGAAATGTGAGTGCACTATGTGAAGTACTGTTCGGGGGTACAAATTTGGACTTTGTTTTCAATATGTTGCGCCAACTAGTGTTTTCACTACTACTTATGGAGCTGCTAGTTTCTTCTAATAATGCAATCAAATCATTAATAGCTGCTTGGTCTGTAGAGTTCAAATTCTCTGAATCAGAGTTACTGAAGTATTTTTTTAAAAGAATCTTACGCGTGAATAAGTGTAAATCTTTTATTGCCTCAAATTTATTAAATTGTGGTGTGGGTATAAAGGATAGGCCTTTTTTGAGGACAGATATTTGTTCAGGGGTAAGAATTACATCTGAGAGATTAATAATGTTTAATTCCTGAGTATTCATTTCTTGGTGTACTGGGGTTTGTAATTGAACCTCACTTGTTTCCTTGTTCTGGGTTTTATTTTTGCGCCCCCTTCTTGTTCTACGCCTAAAGGGATATCTGAATTATTGACTTTATGTGGCTTAATTCTGTTTGTGTTTTTTAATATGGTTTTGGGCCTTAATTCATCCTCAGAGATTTCAGCTTCCGTGCTGTCACCTTCTCTGTCTGACATCTCTGTATCTGAATTAACAATTTTATTTTGCCCCCATGAATAAATTGTATCAGAGGAATAATCTTTAAGGTCCCTGTCTATTTTGCGTTCTTTGCGCTCTGGTATAAAGCGTGCAAATTTCTCAACTTCCCCTTTAATTTTCTTATAAGATTTTTGAAAATCCTCATTTAACTCATATTGTTTAAGATCTTTACATAAAGTCGTGATATCCTCATTAATTTCAGTTAATTTGTCTAATTCATGTTCAGTAAGATATCCCATAAGTTTAAGGGAGCACTCAGTAAGTGCCATTTCCCATTTTATTTTAAATTCAGGTTTGAAATCTTGGAAAGAAGGAAACATTTTTAAACGTAATCCTCTTGGAATGACATTGTTCTCCTTATAAAAATTATACACTCCAATATTCCATTGTTTTTTAATTTGTTTCCTTCTTATTTTTTTAAGCTGTTTCAAAGATTCAAACCACTCAAAATTCTTATTACTCTCATTGGTGTTTTTATTTTGTAATTCTGCTGTTAAATTAGTAATATCATTCGTCCACTGGAGCATTTCTGCCCCTAAATCAAAAGAGGCCATATTTAAACGTTAAGTGTGTGCTCTAGTTTTAAAGAAAATATGAGTATAATTCTCACATCAATTATAATACTATTGAAAACAAAAAGAAAAAAACCTGGCACTACACTGTAGGTAAGTGAGATAAGAAATTTGTATTCCGGTGCTACCCCTTTAAATAAGATACATTTAAACACTAGAGGATAGACAGATTAGGGGTTTAGATAGCACTCACTCTCACTTTCAAAGGTGACATTATAAAACATACATGCTTTATTTAATTAAGTAAAAAAGAAAAGGGGGATAAACCTCCCTAGAAATGGTTAAACTACCCACAACCTTAGAACCAAAAACAACTTTTAAAAGCAAATAAACCGCTAGTCACTCCTCTGTTTCCTGGCCGGGAACTGGAAACACCGGCATCAGGTGGCTAGAGTGACAATGCGGTATTAGACTCTAAAGTTTAAATAACAAACGCGTTTCGGCTCCGTGAGCCTTTGTCAATGTTTCACTTAGAGATTCTAAAATGAATAAGCCGAGGCTGTAGTGTGCGCGGCTTTTTATTTGAACCTTGTACTATTGCTATCCAATCCGGAGGGTGCTACAAGACAACGCCTCATTATCTATCAATGGGCGTTCAGGTATGCTTCCACCCACTGTTAAAAGAACTAGGATTGGATATTAGTTAGGTTCTCTTCTAATGGTCTGCACTATTATTGGTGGATTATATCAGAAAAGTAAAAGTCAATCACGCTCTTTCTCTTGCATTACTTAAAAGATGACATTTATTACCATCCTATAACGGTGAATTGAAGATATATATTATCAATGAAAAATCGTTCAATTTGGAAATTAATCCAACACCGGATAAATCTCTTATAAAGTGTTATTATTTATCATTCATGGTAAGACATCAACCTACAAGTAAGATGCATATTAATTAGAATGCATATTAATTAGAATCCGAATTTCCCATCATAACAGACGCAACCTCGTGCAAGGAAACCTGGCATCAACTAAGACGCCAGAAATGACGAACTTGCATTATCAAAGACATACCTTCACACCAAAAAAATCTCGCGCCAAGAATGACACAATAAATAACAGCATTTTGCAAGCCTAATTTTGCCTGCGAAATTAAAAGAAAAAACAGTCAATTTGAAAAAAGGACAATACCCCAGGTAAGACAAATACAGGGAGTGCAGAATTATTAGGCAAGTTGTATTTTTGAGGATTAATTTTATTATTGAACAACAACCATGTTCTCAATGAACCCAAAAAACTCATTAATATCAAAGCTGAATAGTTTTGGAAGTAGTTTTTAGTTTGTTTTTAGTTATAGCTATTTTAGGGGGATATCTGTGTGTGCAGGTGACTATTACTGGGCATAATTATTAGGCAACTTAACAAAAAACAAATATATACCCATTTCAATTATTTATTTTTACCAGTGAAACCAATATAACATCTCAACATTCACAAATATACATTTCTGACATTCAAAAACAAAACAAAAACAAATCAGTGACCAATATAGCCACCTTTCTTTGCAAGGACACTCAAAAGCCTGCCATCCATGGATTCTGTCAGTGTTTTGATCTGTTCACCATCAACATTGCGTGCAGCAGCAACCACAGCCTCCCAGACACTGTTCAGAGAGGTGTACTGTTTTCTCTCCTTGTAAATCTCACATTTGATGATGGGCCACAGGTTCTCAATGGGGTTCAGATCAGGTGAACAAGGAGGCCATGTCATTAGATTTTCTTCTTTTATACCCTTTCTTGCCAGCCACGCTGTGGAGTACTTGGACGCGTGTGATGGAGCATTGTCCTGCATGAAAATCATGTTTTTCTTGAAGGATGCAGACTTCTTCCTGTACCACTGCTTGAAGAAGGTGTCTTCCAGAAACTGGCAGTAGGACTGGGAGTTGAGCTTGACTCCATCCTCAACCCGAAAAGGCCCCACAAGCTCATCTTTGATGATACCAGCCCAAACCAGTACTCCACCTCCACCTTGCTGGCGTCTGAGTCGGACTGGAGCTCTCTGCCCTTTACCAATCCAGCCACGGGCCCATCCATCTGGCCCATCAAGACTCACTCTCATTTCATCAGTCCATAAAACCTTAGAAAAATCAGTCTTGAGATATTTGTTGGCCCAGTCTTGACGTTTCAGCTTGTGTGTCTTGTTCAGTGGTGGTCGTCTTTCAGCCTTTCTTACCTTGGCCATGTCTCTGAGTATTGCACACCTTGTGCTTTTGGGCACTCCAGTGATGTTGCAGCTCTGAAATATGGCCAAACTGGTGGCAAGTGGCATCTTGGCAGCTGCACGCTTGACTTTTCTCAGTTCATGGGCAGTTATTTTGCGCCTTGGTTTTTCCACACGTTTCTTGCGACCCTGTTGACTATTTTGAATGAAACGCTTGATTGTTCGATGATCACACTTCAGAAGCTTTGCAATTTTAAGAGCGCTGCATCTCTCTGCAAGATATCTCACTATTTTTTTTTTATTTTAAATAAAAAATTTTTATTGAGGTTGTGAAGATAATACAATGTTAATGAAATGCCATGCAATAAAAATAACTGAGTGGTTAGCATATACAAAGCAGTTGAATAATACAAAGACATTACATTAGATCTGTGTGGGCATCTGCCTTGAACCTCCATTTTTATATTATTTTCTAGAATGTGATCCTCTATGAAAAAGAGGAGTTACTTTTGAACCCCAAAAAACTTATGGGAATAGGTAGAGGAAATTGGCATTTGAAGAGGCCACTTTTGGGCCTAGTGGTTGGGATAGCAAGATAGGGAAAGTTAGCAGGATAAGACTGCTTTAAAGGAATGAAAGGGAGGGAGGGAGAAAGGTGAGAAAAGGGAAAAAGAAGGATTGGAGGGGGAGGTGGGCTTTTATTAGAGGCATATGATGTCTAGTAGTAAGGGAGTATTAGGGAAGCAGTAGTTAGGAGTGACATCAGCAAGCAGGGGAGATTATGAAGGACACCTCGTAGGTTTAATAGATAAAGGAGTCTTGGTGCACGTGACATTCATAGAGACACTATTAGTTATGTCTAGGGGTTAGGACTTAAGTGGTTCAGCAAGAGAATAAAAATGCTTCTTATATGTATTTGGGTAAGTGATGCCTTAATTTGCACAATGCTTCAACAGATACTATAGCTATGTTGCTCCTTCTTCATAGGAAAGAATGAGGGAATTACTTCTGGGAAGCGTGTCACTTTTACAACAGGGATAATATGAAAAGCAATAATAAATATCCATAGAACATTGTAGAGATTTGAACTTGCTATATTTGAGAGAAATAGAACCCATTATAGAGCAGTCCCATACTAGGAGGCATATGAGATAATAAATATGAGTGTTTAGAGGATATCCCCCATAATATTAGAATAGTACTAAGTGCAGATAAAACTATGTATAAACTTAGGTGGAACAATAACATTCTCATAGAATAAACAGTATAAATAATTCAGCTCTGCGTGTCTTAATATTTAACATTTCAAACTGGTGGGGGACAAAGCCAAATTGTCCTTTGAAGTAAGAGTGTCTCCTCCTCATAGTATATGTTAAGCAGGCTATGGAGACATGAAATAGGAAGAAGCTGTCCTGTTTATCCTATCCCCAATCTGAGAGCTGAAGACACAGCGGCTATTGGGAGTTTCTGACTTGCGGTACATCTATTGCAGTCCGAGTGAGGTTTCTGGGGCTTTTGAGTAAGATCTTTGAGACCCTGCGGCCTGTTCATGTGCAGGACATTCTCTCTGCCTTCCACCTTCCTCTGGACTTTAGATAAAGGTTTGCAGTAGGCGGTTGGTCTGGCGTCTGTAGTGAGATCAGGCGTATACCGGGACTTGCCGAGTTGTCGTTTCTTGGTCCCCAGCGTGAGCCGGATACCGTAGTGAGATCCCTCTCTCGAAGGCCTATGTGTTGGCAGCTGTATGGTAGGGAGTTGTGTCGGCGCAAGCGGTGGCGCTGTGTCTGACAGAGATCCCCGGCAAGACCTTGGCTTAGTAGAGGCAGCAGCACTATTTGACTGAATGGGGACCTGAGGGTCCGTTATGCTGTGCTGGGCGCGTGTCTCAGCTTTCAGTGTCTCTGTTACAATAGTTGCGCTGTAGTTCTCCTGGTGAAAGGAGAGCAGTAGGTCTTCAAAACATCTGTCCATCTGTCGCCCAAAAGCTGCTAGCCTATCCGCTATTTCTGTGGGTAAAGGGTTTCTCGCCATCATGCAGAGGTTACAAAGTCCCTGTTATTCCCGGTTGCTGTAAGAGGTGATGTTGTAGCATGGCCTGCGCCTCAAAATGGCGCCTGTGGTATAAGCTCTGTGCTGTCCTCTGTGAATAAATGTCACAAAATATAGTACTGTAGTTGCTTCCTGTGCCTTCTTAGTGAATTTAAGTGTTTTGCCTCATGTGCTGTTCTCGATCAGTGTGTAGTTACCTGCTCTGAGCGGTCAATAGAGTAAAAATCTATAAAATATAGCCGGAGCTCATGTAGAATGCGACCGCTCAGATGCAGGGCTGTCTCCGCCCCATATCTCACTATTTTTGGCTTTTCTGAGCCTGTCAAGTCCTTCTTTTGACCCATTTTGCCAAAGGAAAGGAAGTTGCCTAATAATTATGCACACCTGATATAGGGTGTTGATGTCATTAGACCACACCCCTTCTCATTACAGAGATGCACATCACCTAATATGCTTAATTGGTAGTAGGCTTTCGAGCCTATACAGCTTGGAGTAAGACAACATGCATAAAGAGGATGATGTAGTCAAAATACTAATTTGCCTAATAATTCTGCACTCCCTGTAATTTCCTAAACATGCTTCCCAAACTGAAACAGTCTGCAAAAAGAAATATACATAGACCTGACACATGGCGAATATAAGTAAAATACATATATTTAAAACTTTATATTAATACATAAAGTGCCAAACCATAGCTGAGCGTGTCTTAAATAAGAAAAACATACTTACCGAAAAACACCCATCCACATATAGCAGATAGCCAAACTAGTACTGAAAAAGTATCAGCAGAGGTAATGGTATATAAGAGTATATAGTCGATCTGAAAAGGGAGGTAGGAGATGAATCCCTACGACCGATAACAGAGAACCTTTAAAAAGATTTCTGCGAAAAAACATAAAATCAATAGGCGATACTCCCTTCACATCCCTCTGACAAACACTGTACTCTGAGAGGAATTGGGCTTCAAAATGCTTAGAAGCACTTATCATAGAAGAAATCATAGAAATCAAGCACAAACTTACTTCACCACTTCCATAGGAGGCAAAGTTTGTAAAACTGAATTGTGGGTGTGGTGAGGGGTGTATTTATAGGCATTTTGAGGTTTGGGAAACTTCACCCCTCCTGGTAGGATTGTATATCCCATACGTCACTAGCTCATGGACTCTTGCCAATTACATGAAAGAAATTGTTTTCCCATTGCATTTTAGATATTTTTTTAATAGTGCCAGTTGAATCTTTCAAGTAGGATTTTAAGAGGGGGACCATGGGTATCTATAAACTGTGATAATTTGGATGTCAGTGAATTTATCTCCGATACTATAGGTCTACCCAGTGATTTTTCCATGTTCTTATAGACTTTGTGAGATGGTAGAAAATTGCCACAGATGGTGTCTTGTTTTTTAGAAAATTATGTTCATTTTTATTTAGAATGCTCCCTAATTTTGCATTTTTTTTATCAAGTCTACATATTCCTTAAAGGGACAGTCTACAACAGAAATGTTATTGTTTAAAAAAATAGATAATCCCTTTATTACCATTCCCTAGTTTTGCACAACCAACACAGTTATATAAATACACTTGTTACCTCTGTGATTACCTTGTATCTAAGCCTCTGCAGACTGCCCCCTTATTTCAGTTCTTTTGACAGACATCCATTTTAGCCAATCAGAGCTGGCTCACCTGAACTCCACGTGCGTGAGCACAGTGTTATCTATATGACACACATGGACTAACACCCTCTAGTGGTGAAAAATGTTTAAAAATGCCCTGAGAGAAGAGGCGGCCTTCAAGGGCTTAGAAATTAGCATATGAACCTCCTAGGCTTAGCTTTCAACTAAGAAAACCAAGAGAAAAAAGCAAAATTGGTGATCAAAGTAAATTGGAAAATTGTTTAAAATGACATTCTCTATCTGAATCATGAAAGTTTATTTTGGACTAGACTGTCCCTTTAATAAAGATTTTGGTTGGATCGCATGAAATTTTCTTATATGTGGTACTATCTCCTAAAAGGCAAAAAGCTTCTTTTAAATAATCTGTCCTGTGCTGAATTACTATTCCTCAATGTATTATCTTCTTTTAAGTTCTTTAAAATACACTTTTCTTTCTTACTTAAATTATCTTTTTGGATTTTATAATTTTGACAAAATTTGTCAAGATCTTCCCTCACTAAATTATATAATACTGGGATATAGTTCCCCTTAGATTGCACTGGAAAGAAAGTCGAGATGGGTTTATATGAAGTATGGAGAGTATATGAGAGGCTGGAGTAACTGCGGGATTTGTAATTTCTGAATCATTGTAAGTATGTGTATACAATTCTTGTAAGGTAATTAAAGCCTCTAAATCGGAGTCTGTTAGGGATTCTATGTTTAAATCATTAGTGGCTTTTTGTGCTTGTTTTTGTTTCTCATAATGTCTTTTAAGTGTAAGTTTCCTAATATATTTATTTAGGTCCACAAAAAGTAAATTTATGCTTACCTGATAAATTAATTTCTTCTATGGTACGACGAGTCCACAGATTCATCCTTTACTTGTGAGATATTATCCTCCTGCTAACAGGAAATGGCAAAGAGCACCACAGCAGAGCTGTCTGTATAGCTCCTCCCTTAGCTCCACCCCCCAGTCATTCGACCAAAGGTACAGGAAGAAAAAGGAGAAAACTAAAAGGTGCAGAGGTGACTGAAGTTTAAATAAAAAAAATATAATCTGTCTTAAAATGACAGGGCGGGCCATGGACTCGTCGTACCATAGAAGAAATTAATTTATCAGGTAAGCATAAATTTACTTTTCTTCTATAAGGTACGACGAGTCCACGGATTCATCCTTTACTTGTGGGATACAATACCAAAGCTATAGGACACGGATGAACGGGAGGGACAAGACAGATGCCTAAACAGAAGGCACCACTGCTTGAAGAACTTTTCTCCCAAAAATAGCCTCCGAAGAAGCAAAAGTATCAAATTTGGAAAATTTGGAAAAGGTATGAAGTGAAGACCAAGTCGCAGCCTTACAAATCTGTTCAACAGAAGCATCATTTTTAAAAGCCCATGTGGAAGCAACCGCTCTAGTAGAGTGAGCTGTAACTCTTTCAGGAGGCTGCTGTCCAGCAGTCTTGTATGCCAAACGGATGATGCTTTTCAGCCAAAAAGAAAGAGAGGTAGCCGTAGCTGTTTGACCTCTACACTTTCCAGAATAGACAACAAACAGAGAAGATGTTTGACGGAAATCTTTGGTCGCTTGCAAGTAAAACTTCAAAGCACAAACCACGTCCAAATTGTGCAACAGACGCTCCTTCTTAGAGGAAGGATTAGGACACAGGGAAGGAAGAACAATTTCCTGATTAATATTCCTATTAGTAACAACCTTAGGAAGGAATCCAGGTTTGGTACACAAAACCAACTTATCAGAATGAAAAACAAGATAAGGCGAGTCGCATTGCAATGCAGATAGTTCAGAAACTCTTCCAGCCGAAGAGATACCAACTAAAAACAGAAATTTCCAAAATAGAAGCTTAATATCTATGGAATGCATAGGTTCAAACGGAACCCCTTGAAGAACTTTAAGAACTAAATTCAAACTCCATGGCGGAGCAACAGGTTTAAACACAGGCTTGATTCTAACTAAAGCCTGACAAAACGACTGAACGTCTGGAACATCTGCCAGACGCTTGTGCAGTAAAATTGACAAAGCAGATCTCTGTCCCTTTAGGGAACTAGCTGATAACCCCTTCTCCAATCCTTCTTGGAGAAAGGACAAAACCCTAGGAATCCTGATCTTACTCCATGAGTAGCCTTTGGATTCACACCAATAAAGATATTTATGCCATATCTTATGATAAATCTTCCTAGTGACAGGCTTTCAAGCCTGAATCAAGGTATCTATGACCGACTCAGAGAATCCCCGGTTGGATAAAATCAAGCATTCAATCTCCAGGCAGTCAGCCGCAGAGAAACTAGATTTTGATGCTGGAACAGACCTTGAATGGGAAGGTCCTGTCTCAGTGGTAGTGTCCATAGTGGTAGAGATGACATGTCCACCAGGTCTGCATACCAAGTCCTGCGTGGCCATGCAGGTGCTATAAAAATCACTGAAGCTCTCTCCTGTTTGATTCTGGCAATCAGACAAGGGAGGAGAGGAAATGGTGGAAACACATAAGCCAGGTTGAGCGACCAAGGTACTGCTAGAGCATCTATCAGTACTGCTTGAGGATCCCTTGATCTGGACCCGTAACAAGGAAGTTTGGCGTTCTGACGAGACGCCATCAGATCCAATTCTGGTGTGCCCCATTGATGAATCAATTGTGCAAACACCTCCGGATGGAGTTCCCACTCCCCTGGATGAAAAGTCTGACGGCTTAGAAAATCCGCTTCCCAGTTCTCCACTCCTGGGATATAGATTGCTGATAGATGGCAAGAGTGAGTCTCTGCCCATCAAATTATTTTGGTAACCTCTATCATCGCTAGAGAACTTTTTGTTCCCCCCTGATGATTGATATATGCTACAGTCGTGATATTGTCCGACTGGAATCTTATTAATCTGGCCGAAGCCAGCTGAGGCCACGCCTGAAGCGTGTTGAATATCACTCTCAATTCTAGAATATTTATTGGGAGGAGAGCCTCCTCCTGAGTCCACACTCCCTGTGCTTTCAGGGAATTCCAGACTGCACCCCAGCCCAATAGGCTGGCGTCCATCGTCACTATGACCCATGCTGGCCTGCGGAAACACATTCCCTGGGACAGATGATCCTGTGACAACCACCAAAGAAGAGAGTCTCTGGTCTCTTGATCCAGATTTATCTGAGGAGATAAATTTGCATAATCCCCATTCCACTGTTTGAGCATGCATAGTTGCAGTGGTCTGAGATGCAAGCGAGCAAACGGAACTATGTCCATTGCCGCTACCATTAGTCCGGTTACCTCCATACACTGAGCCACTGACGGCCGAGGAATGGAATGAAGAGCTCGGCAGGTGTTTAAAATCTTTAATTTCCTGACCTTCGTCAGAAAAAATTTCATGTCTACCGAATCTATCAGAGTTCCCAGGAAAGGAACTCTTGTGAGAGGGGTTAGTGAACTCTTTTTTACGTTCACCTTCCACCCGTGAGATCTTAGAAAAGCCAACACGATGTCCGTGTGAGATTTGGCTAGTTGGTAAGTTGACACCTGAATTAAGATATCGTCCAGATAAGGCGCCACTGCTATGCCCCTCGGCCTTAGGACCGCCAGAAGGGACCCTAGCACCTTTGTGAAAATTCTGGGAGCTGTGGCCAACCTGAAGGGAAGAGCCACAAACTGACACATCAGCAGACCAGGACTTAAGCCATAACGCTCTACGCGCTGTTTCTTTCAGCCTAAATGAACCGCTCCAGAGCGGTTCCAAACTAGCCATGTGGGTTCTGAAAACCCAAAAAAGAAGCCAAGTGTACCCTCAATAAAGTCTTAAAAAAAACAACGTTATTTTATCACCTCTTTCACTTTACCCTTCCTAGTACTTAGAGTAGGCAAAGAGAATGACTGGGGGGTGGAGCTAAGGGAGGAGCTATATAGACAGCTCTGCTGTGGTGCTCTTTGCCACTTCCTGTTAGCAGGAGGATAATATCCCACAAGTAAAGGATGAATCCGTGGACTCGTCGTACCTTATAGAAGAAAATATATATAATCATGTATATGTATATACAAATCCCCCCCCAGTAAAGCAGCTTGCAAACCAAAAAATAAATGAATAAAATAATCTATTAATTTAATTCTGGTACTTCTATTTCACCATTTAGGTCAATGGGTTTTTAGAGATACAGATAATGTATGCTCGTAATAATTCTCTCTAAAATACACTACTCTACTGGATACTCAAACAAATAGCATGTTAAAGTTTGTCATTAATAGTTCAGCATACTAGTTTTAGAGTCACTATGTATGAGTCAGTTAGTTAAATTCAACCTTTCTGCAGCAGAACATTTTCTCAGACATTTCCTTAAAGTAACACAGGTGTCATTTTTCATCTTTGTTGTATTTAAAAAAGGACATTTAAAATTGCATTAGTGAAATAAATGTTGTTATGCTTGTGAGGAATGATGCTGTCTTCTGCTACTTAGCCAATGAGAAGTACAAAAATTATTAAAATGTGTGAAAGGCAAATGCCCAACCCACAATTAATAAAATATTCAATAAGCCATCAGCACTTATAATCTTTTAGAAAGCTTTATTGGAACAATGTGCAACGTTTCGAGGAATTAACCTCTTAGTGATGCTAATAATGTGACATTTAAATAACGTTTAAATACCCTTCCAGTGGCGCCAAACTGCCCTCTCTAGGGCCTATGGTCGCCACCTAGTGGTCATACAATATACCTACACCTTTAAAATCTCAAACTTGTGAGTAACATTAAAAACAGCAGGGTTACATCAAAGAAATATCTATAGCCTTTAACTTATACCTTACATTTGTATGTCGATACTCTTTCCTCCATTTGTAAGTCTAAGCTGTATTATACTGAGCTGTAATCAAAAAACAATTCAACATTATTAGGTATCAATATCCTTATAATCTATCACTTCAAAGTTTATTTAAACCAAAAATGTTATATAGCTATCTTGAATTAGAATCCAGACTAGAAGTATTATAATGCATCAGAATGTAATAGTAACATAATGTCAGTAATATATTGCAACCATAATTGTATGCATTCACATAATGTGTTCACTATGTCAATATCTCCTGTGTTTATCGCATACATCAGTTTTGTGGATCTATTTAATGGAAGCATGACAAATCAAAATCCCTGTTAAGTCCCTTTGGAATTAAGGTGTCAAAGTGATGTATCCACCACATTTCACGTTGCTTTAATGACACTTCTCTGTTAACTCCATTACGTTTGGGATAGACTTGCTCAATTACTTGCCACCTAAGCTGACTGACCGTGTGGCCTTTCTCAATGAAATGCTTAGAAAGAGGTGCATCAAGATTCTTCCTCCTTATATTAGACCTATGTTATGTGAGTCTCTCCCTTATGAGTTGAGTGGTCTCTCCTAGATAGATCAAAGAGCACGGGCACTTGATTAAATAGATGACATAGCTGCTATTACATGTATGGTACCCATTAATTTTATATTCTTTACCATTATGAGGATGATAGAAAATTTTCCCCCTAATGATAGAGTTGCAGCTTGCGCAATTGAGACATGGATAACAACTATTATTCTTCCCCCCAATATATGATTTTCTAATGGCTCTATCTGAACCTACATCTGATCTGACCAGATGGTCTCTAATGTTACTGACCCTCCTATATGCCATTAAAGGAGGTTATGTGAATGCATACAATTATGGTTGCAACATATTACTGACATCATGTTACTATTACATTCTGATGCATTATAATACTTCTAGTCTAGATTCTAATTCAAGATAGCTATATAACATTTTTGGTTTAAATAAACTTTGAAGTGATAGATTATAAGGATATTGATACCTAATAATGTTGAATTGTTTTTTGATTACAGCTCAGTATAATACAGCTTAGACTTACAAATGGAGGAAAGAGTATTGACATACAAATGTAAGGTATAAGTTAAAGGCTATAGATATTTCTTTGATGTAACCCTGCTGTTTTTAATGTTACTCACAAGTTTGAGATTTTAAAGGTGTAGGTATATTGTATGACCACTAGGTGGCGACCATAGGCCCTAGAGAGGGCAGTTTCGCGCCACTGGAAGGGTATTTAAACGTTATTCAAACGTCACATTATTAGCATGACTAAGAGGTTAATTCCTCGAAACGTTGCACATTGTTCCAATAAAGCTTTCTAAAAGATTGTAAGTGCTGATGGCTTATTGAATATTTTACATAAACCAGGAGTAACTAGCAGCAACACTCAGCCATTCGTGCACTACTAAGAGACTTTTCTTACCCTTTTGTGCTGTCATCCCTTTGTTTGGATTACAAGTTTTCATCACGCTGCAGGGTACGTGCACATTGGGAACAGTTGACTACAATGGAACCTAACAGGGATAACATCACTGATGGAAGTAAAGTCTTTGCCTATAGTGAGCTTGACGCTGCCAGGATTATGGCATTAACTAAGGGCTCCCGAGAATTTCTACGTACTGCTCCCTCAGCTACTCTAGCAAAGGACTATGAGGCAATTCGAATAAGATTGATGAAATGGGAGCTTCATATGACTACACTGTCGGAATACCATAGAGTGAGGAGGATACCGAGGAGGCTCCGCATGAACACAGTACCAACATTGTTGAAGGATAACAAACAATACTGCGAAAAGTTTGAAGCCATAATTAATAAATGTTCTTACGACCTAATCGTGTACGGTCGAGGCCCTGCAACAGGAGTCAGCGGTTCAGACTGACCTTATGAATAAATATAAGGCAGGTCTACTTACGACTTTGTCCGCTGGGGAGTTTGAGGAGCTGGATAACAGGATAGCCGATAAAATCAAAGAAGAACAAAAAAACATTAAGGAGACAAAGAGAGTGAAATTCCTCTGTGATGAGGACGATTACCATCAGGGTAATGTTTACAAGTGGAAGGCTGGTTTCCAAGGGAACCGCAGTGGAAGGAGGCATCAGAACAGAGGAGCCAATCATCACAGGAACCGGAAGTATCGCAAGTCCAAAGAAACCTCCAGCTCGGATCAGTTGGGCAATGATGACGTCCCTTTAGACACAACCAGCGGGGACAGCGACACCGCCGAGGAGGGCGCAAGCATCGCAAAGACAGGCAGCAAGCAGAACAAGAAGAATGCCAATTCTCAAGCGGGAGCCACCAGAAAATCGCAACGGGCACCACAGAAGAAGTAGGGAACACTAATGAGACTGTGGTAAATATATCTTCCTACACGTTATCGGACAGTGAACTTTATATACTTAAAGGACTGACTTTTTGCCCCTTTAAAGACATTGATTATTTCGAAATTGTGTAAAGATTTACAAAAATTCTACCGCAATATTAAACTAAAGGTTTGGTTTAGTGGAATAAGAGAGGTGAACACGGGTTATGGTAATAAAGGTATAGATGCAAACAATACTAAGGCTTTGACACTTAATAACTTGGGGTTAAGTAAAAAAAGCACTTTCAAGCCTAATATCATTAACCATAGCGTGAACACATTCATCACTCTAATAGAGAATGATATACAGCATCTCAAAATGAAAAATAAAATCCTGAAAAATCCAAAAAAGTTTAAAGGTAGGAAGTATGCTAACTTTGCACATCAAGACCATCAGGCTTTAAAATCCCTAAAGAACAACAGGGACATTATTGTGAAGTGGGCAGATAAGGGTGGAGCCACTGATGTACTAGACAGGAAGTATTACATTGCTGAAATTAAGGAGCAATTGAGTGATACTAACACTTATGAACCCATCAATACTAATCCACTTACTAATATACAAAAAGAGATTAGATATTTATTGGAGAAGGCATTGGCACATGGCATTATTGATGTAAAGTTGGCACAATTTTTATTCATTGATAATCCGAGGAACCCAATTTTTTATACTGTGCCTAAAATTCACAAAGATCCCATTAGACCACCAGGGAGGCCCATAGATATATTAGTGAACACAGATTCAACACATGACACTAAGTATCTGGACAGACTACTACAGCCTGAGGTTCCTAATATGACAAGCTACATTAAGGACACAGGGCATTTCCTTATGAAACTAAAAAATTTGGAGTTCCCAACTGACAGATACCTGCTGTTCACTATGGACGTCAAAAGTCTCTATACTTCTATAAAACACGAGACAGGCATAGCTGTCATTAGAAAGACTTTCATGGTGAACAGCAGGTATTCTGCATTTCAGTGTCAATTTTTGGAAGAATTATTAAGACTTGTTTTGGAATTTTTTTCTCTTTCAAGATCAGTGGTACAGACAGAAGAGAGGCACAGCCATGGGCTCCAACGTTGCCCCATCATACGCCAATCTCTTTATGAGTGAAATTGAAGAACGATACATGTATGAGAATCCCCTCTATAGGAGATATGGCGCCATCTGGTGGAGATACATCGATGACGTGTTTGGCGTGTGGTGGGGCAGCGTTGAGAGCCTATTGGAGTTTGCCAGAGAACTTAATACATCTGTAGAGGGATTACAGTGAAAATAAGGTAACTTTCCTTGATACATGTGTCATTAAAGAAGGCAATACACTTAATGTGGATTTGTACACAAAAAAGACAGATAAGAACACACAGCTAGATTATACAAGCTTTCATCCTAAGAGATTAATTGAATCTCTTCCTATTAGCCAATTAACAAGGGTTAAGAGAATAGTCAATAATAATACACTCTGTAGAAAGAGAATTGATGAAATGGCACAAAAATTTATTAAAAGGGGATATCCACGTAAGTTAGTGGAAGAGAAAAGATTAGCTGTTGAACAACAAGCACAAACAGAATTTCAGAAAGAAGCTTTAAAACCAGTGTTTGTGTCACAATACAATCCACACAGTGAATTTATTAAAAAAGCCATAAAAAAACTGGCATGTATTGAGGGACTGTAATCCCAATATTGAGGAGTTCAAGGAACCTCCTTTAATGGCATATAGGAGGGTCAGTAACATTAGAGACCATCTGGTCAGATCAGATGTAGGTTCAGATAGAGCCATTAGACAATCATATATTGGGGGGAAGAATAATGGTTGTTATCCATGTCTCAATTGCGCAAGTTGCAACTCTATCATTAGGGGGAAAAATTTCTATCATCCTCATAATGGTAAAGAATATAAAATTAATGGGTACCATACATGTAATAGCAGCTATGTCATCTATTTAATCAAGTGTCCGTGCTCTTTGATCTATCTAGGAGAGACCACTCAACTCATAAGGGAGAGACTCACACAACATAGGTCTAATATAAGGAGGAAGAATCTTGATGCACCTCTTTCTAAGCATTTCATTGAGAAAGGCCACACGGTCAGTCAGCTTAGGTGGCAAGTAATTGAGCAAGTCTATCCCAAACGTAATAGAGCTAACAGAGAAGTGTCATTAAAGCAACGTGAAATGTGGTGGATACATCACTTTGACACCTTAATTCCAAAGGGACTTAACAGGGATTTTGATTTGTCATGCTTCTATTAAATAGATCCACAAAATTGATGTATGCGATAAACACAGGAGATATTGACATAGTGAACACATTATGTGAATGCATACAATTATGGTTGCAATATATTACTGACATTATGTTACTATTACATTCTGATGCATTATAATACTTCTAGTCTGGATTCTAATTCAAGATAGCTTTATAACATTTTTGGTTTAAATAAACTTTGAAGTGATAGATTATAAGGATATTGATACCTAATAATGTTGAATTGTTTTTTGATTACAGCTCAGTATAATACAGCTTAGACTTACAAATGGAGGAAAGAGTATCGACATACAAATGTAAGGTATAAGTTAAAGGCTATAGATATTTCATTGATGTAACCCTGCTGTTTTTAATGTTACTCACAAGTTTGAGATTTTAAAGGTGTAGGTATATTGTATGACCACTAGGTGGCGACCATAGGCCCTAGAGAGGGCAGTTTGGCTGGGGGGGCTCACTATATAACAATATAGTATAAGTGTAACAATAACCAAAATAAAATCTCATAAAGTAACCTTATGAATAGTGATATTAGATAAGGTGATACAAATAAAATAACAATGGTAATCTTGAAAAAAAATCAAATCATTAAAATGGATTTAAATCAGGGTGTAACAAAAGAAAATCAATAAAACAATTGAAAATCAATAAAACTAGAAGAGAAAATCAGTTGAATAAAAACAAAACAACATTAAATTAAAAATATATAAATGACAATAAAAAAGTCCAAGGACAATTCAGCCCCAAGAGTCGTTGCTCCAGGAGAGGGATCCTGAGTCCCAGGTGAGCTAGAACGATATAAGAAGGAGGCGTGAACAAAGGTGGTTAACCGCAAAGGAAGACAAATGGCAACTCACAAGCTGGGGCACACCGGTCCCCCCCCAGCGACACTGACACAGGCAAGGACTGCTGACTGGAAGATGCCGCATACAAACTCAGCAATGTCAGTAGCTGCTCAAACAGAGTGGGTGCGGACCTGCGCGTCCCGATCAGGTGATCAGCTCAGTCTCAGTAGAGGAAATATAGTATCTCCAAAGTCCCAAACAATAAGTGTAGTATGCTCACAGTGTATGTTCAGAACAAAGGAACACAGCGTCTTACTTAGCCAATGATCAATCAGAAGATCCATATATACTTCCTGTTAACTTCAAAATCAAAACAAACAGCTTCAACCTTACCTTTTTCATGAAAAATATGTATATTTTTAACGTTTAAATAAGGTTCTCTCATGTGTACAATAAGTTTTCTGTTCCTTTAAGACTTTCACTTAACCCACTGACTAGGGTGACCACATATCTAAACTGCCATTCAGGGACGCCCCCCCCCCCCCCGCAGCACCCCCCCCCCCCGCAGCACCAAACCGCCCCCCCCCCGCAGCACCCCCCCCAAAAATTTTTTATATTAAACAAGCAACTGTAATACATGCAATTTATCCCCATTCCCCATGTGTACTGTACATACTGAATGGCGACCATCTTCCTGCTCCTTTCCCATTGCCCATCCTTATCTCTTCGCCTATCAGACTGACACACTCTGACTCCTCGGCTCCAGTTCAACTAGGGCAGGCACTCCACCACCAACGTACACAGCGCAGTACACACACACACACACTAGTACTGTAGGCACTGTAGGAAGGCACCAGAGGGGGCGGGGATATATACGAAAAATAACATACATATCCCCACTTCCCTCCCTCATAACTGGTGGCGCCTCTTGTCTGGAGTTTGGCCCTGAGCCTGCCCCTGCCCCTGCCCCCTGGGACGATGTCTTCTAGACTCTATGAGTCTCCCGATCTGCGCTGCGGGAAGTCAGCAACAAGCCGCTCTAGAGTCCTGAGACTTCAATCCGTCTGACGCCAGTGCTGGCTTTCACTGCTGTCAGTGCTGGTTTTCAGTTTTTTATTTCATTCCGGGACACTGAATGAAGGTACCCAGGACCCGGGACAGACCATTAAAATGCGGGACTGTCCCGGGCAATACGGGACACGTGGTCACCCTACCACTGACAAGTTCTGTATATATCTAAAACTTCAGACTCATCTAAAAACAGGTTCCTGCCTCACCTCACCTTCACATCATTAGATAGCATGGGGTAGATTTATCAAGCAGCGGATGCTGCAATACACCCCCGAAGTTTCAGGTTTACCTGAAACTTAAGTTAAGAAGCACCTCTGAGGTATCTGATCAGGATGATTCACACCCCGATAGCCGCCGATTGACCGCGAATGTGCAGGGGGCGGCATTACACAAGCATTTCCCTATAAATGCTTGTGTTAAATACGATGCTGGCATTTATCAATGTTGGGCGGACATGATCCGCTACAGCGGATCATCTCTGTCCGACATTTGTTAAATCTACCCCTATGTCTATTCGTCTATTAAGCATATATTATACCTATGTCAAGTTGATGATGCCCCCAGAGGCAGAACTTTTCTCCGCTTTCTGCAATGAGATTTTTTTTTATTGAAAGATTTTCTGTAGTAAAAATGTAGTTAACAATTTCTTACAAGAATGTCTTACATTTAGGAGTCACATCTTTTACAGACTGGGAAATGCTAGGAGGCGGGGTTAAAAAAATGCCTGAGAGCCAGTCATCAATCAAAGTACTTCCACTTTTTAGCACTGCTCGGTGACTGTTCTCTTCAAACAGTGCTTCTCTCATGCTGCACTGTGTTGAGGAAAACATACACAGTGCAGCCAGAGCACAACATTGTTAGAATAGAACATGCTGATGTGGAGCAGCACTGAAAAGTGAACGTGCTAACAGTTCTTGCATGTGCCCTGTTCTTTCTGCAGACATGCTACGTTTTCTGTGATGACATCACCCGGTCACGCCTTCAAAATACTTTTTAAGCTTAGGAGCACCTGGGTAGCGCTTGATGATTGGTGGCTACATTTAGACACCAATCAGCAAGTGCTACACCGGTGCTGAACCAAAAATGGGCTGGCTCCTAAGCTTAAATTCTTGCTTTTTTAAATAAAGAAAAATATTGATAATAGGAGTAAATTAGAAAGTTGCTTAAAATTGCCTGCTCTATCTGAATCATAAAAGTTTAATCTGGACTAGACTGTCTCTTTAAAGTGATGATAAATCCTAGTCTTTCAAAATGCTAGGATTTACCATCACTAAAAATAAAGGCCAGCTTTATTCATCAGTTTAAAAATAAAAAAAAAAAAGGATGAAAATGTGCCTTTATTTTGTCCCGGCTTCACTGCTAAGCCTAGCAGCTCTGGCAGCCCAGGGCACTGCTCATTTTTTTTTTTCAATGAGTTGACGTTTCCACCTCTTGGCCAATAGCTGTACGTGCCTACAGCATAATGCCAATCGTCTCGCATGGCTATTGGCTAAGAGATGGAAACATCGCCTCATTGAAAAAATGAGCAATACCATGAGCCGTCTTAACCTCTTAGCTAAGCAGTGAAGCCGCGGCAAAATAATAATTTTTTTTTTAAACTGAGGAATGAAGATAGTTTTTATTTTTAGTGATGGTAAATCCTAATATTTTTTAAAATGCTAGGATTTACCATCACTTTAATGTTTCTCTCTCCCATGTAAATCAAAATCTTATCTACTGTCTGCTATGATCCAATTACCACATATGTTTTCTGCTAAGAAAACATTTAAGTTTTGTATTAATACACAAGTAGATCATTTGCTTCTGGAAAGCTGGATGTTTAAGTTTGATATAAGCGACAACATTTTTTAATAACATGTTGTACCCTTTTTCACTTTCAAATTTGGTATTGTATTGTTCCAGAGTTAATAATTTATTGTACAGGTGGCCCTCGTTTTACAACGGTTCAATTTACACCGTTTCAGAATAACAACCTTTTTTTCCAGTCATGTGACTGCTATTGCAAAGCATTGAGAAGCAGTGCATTGATTAAAATAGCCAGTAGGTGGAGCTGTCTGCTTGTGTTGCAGCAAAGCCAAGCAAGCTGAAATTAATCAGTTTAACCAAACCTGAGTTATCGAGGAACAAGGTCTTCCTGTCTATAAATCAGTCCAGATTGGAATGCATAGAAATAACTGTTTGCAGAAAAATGCAAGTGAAGTCTGTGTTGTGTGATTATTTTATTAGGTTTATAATGCTGTTTAGCAAATGTTTTTGTTCATTAAACTTAGTTTAATTATATATTCTGTGTTGTGTGATTATTTTGTTAGGTTTATAATGCTGTTTAGCATTTAAAGTCTTCATTTCAAAGCTTTAAAAATAATATATTAGGTGTTAGAGAGGGGCCTGGAACCTATCTCCCTCACTTCCCTTTGACTTACATTATAAACTGGGTTTCAATTTACAACGGTTTCGATTTACAACCATTCCTTCTGGAACCTAACCCCAGGGTAAACTGAGGGCTACCTGTATTAATAAATGCAGCAAATCTTGGCAGACAACTAGATTTCCATACTTTGAATATTAATTTTCTTTCTAATAAAATTGCCAAAACAACAAAATCTTGAATTCATGTTAAAATTCTAAGAACAGTACATAAATAATGTCAAAGTATAATTTTTATTAAACTTTGTTTAACGAGCAAACCAATACATTTTCTCAACCTAGGCCAAGACCAAAGACAGTGAATGTACCAGGTACAACTAGATTACATTTGAGGCAATTTTTATTCAAATAAGCCCCCCTTTTCTAAAACACTGGGAGTGTAATATATTGCATTTAGTAATTTGTGAATATGTGATTCTCTCATGTTGGGATTTCTAGATATTTTAATAAGGTTTTGCTTCCTTAAAGGGACTTTAAACACTTTGAGATGGTAATATAAAATGATAAATTGTATATAATAAAACAGCTCTGCAATATACTTTCATTATTTATTTTGTTCTCTTTGCCTGTAATTCCATTCTGAAATTGTGAGCTTTTCGGTTCCTGTTAGAAATGGAAGTGCAGAACACTGTGAAATCCAGCACGACCATTGGCTGTGCACTCTAGTGACCTATTTATAACTGTCTCTAATTGGCCACAGCAGAGAAGGTAACACAAGTTACAACATGGCAGCTCCCAGTGTTTTATAGACACTAAAACTTTACACTTATTTTGTCACTTTTTAAACAACTAATGAAACTTTAAAAAATACATCTACATGTTAGTCATGGACTAATCTTTTCTTTGAATGTATCATTCTATCTAGCATGTATTTAGTGTTTAATGTCCCTTTAAAGCCATAGTTTGTTCCACCTAATTTCTTTGTTTTAGCTAGCTATAATATTTTGGTTTTATGATAGTTCATTTAAAATCCAGTAAAGGATCTATAATATATATATATATATATATATATATATATATATATATATATATATATATATATATATATATATATATATATATATATATATATATATATATATATATATATATACACAGTATATATACTGTATGTTGCAGGTAAAGTAAATATTTGGGTAATCTTAGCATTACTGTGGGTAAACCCAGATGTAACATGATAAATCTTCTCAGAGTGCATCGAGGCACCTCATCAAACATATATACGATGCACTGTCATTCACACATCTTCACTATCTTTTTTGCCTCCATCTGAGGGGTTCATTCAAGAGGGGTAAAGCCCCCCATGTAAACCTCATTCCCCAAGGTTCACTTGGGGTGCATGCCATATCATTGGCCTGAACCCCCAAGGCAGAGGTAAAAAAAAAAATTAGTGTAGATGGGGGAATTACATCGGGCTTTACCCACAGCCGCTGTGTTAATGTCAGGTTTACGCAGGTAATGCTAGGATTACCCAATTTCTTACTTATGTATGTTATATATATTTTTTTTTATTTAAATTGCTCATATTTTCACTACTGAATCCTCCACCCTGGGAGACCATACAGGAAATAGTTATAGTGCAAACTCAAATGACAAGAGTGCCACATCTCAAAGAGACCGCTAACTTCTATATCCAGGGAGACTGCCTAATATAAGTTAGCTGGAGACTTAGAAACCCAGCCTGCTGTAATTGCACTACCTCTTAGTGCAAATCTCTAGGTGAGTACCCATTTTTTATGGTCATTATCTTTTTATAAATCAAGATTACAGTACCATGAGGCACTTCTTTATTTAATCTATAGATCTTACCTGCAAGCCCAATCCACTAGAAGAGGAGCTGACTTGTGGACTCTCTAATTACATCTAGAGCCTTTTTTGTATTATATTTAATTTACACTATATTTTCTGCTAATTGACTATAATTGTTTTTCAATTTGGTTTTCCAACTTGTTTTCCAGTATAGCGCCCTCTTGATTTCTCTTCCTTTTAAGGAAAATTACTGATTTAATGTTAGGTTTACCAGGGTAATCCTAGGTTTACCCAGATTTCTGACTTTACCCGTAACATATATACACACACAAAGCAGCAAACAGCTTTACCTAGTGTGGGAGCGCGCTACATGTATTTGAAAAAACAGCCGCACACAAGGGGATGGCTTTGCACTAGAGGTATGTATATAGTTTTAGGTGACAAATTAGGCTTTTACAAAAAACAATTCTCATGTAACATAATTCTGCACATTATGTAACACTTTTCCTAACGTTAACTTTTCCTTTAATCTGAGTATTGGGTATCACAGATGTTTACTTTAATGTATGTCCTTTTTTCAGAGATTACTAGTCCCCTCATTGTCACTTTTGTGCTGATGAGCTTAATAGACAGTAGAATGGACACAGTCCTAATTATTTGTTCTGTGCAGTACATTACAGTGGGAATATCATGTGATTGTGTACCCATGTACATTATGGCCTCATCTATTGTACCAGGAATTGCAAATTAGTCAGCAGTCATCTGACACAAAGAACATATGCTGCGAGAGACACTTGTAATAGATACATCTAGAAAGAGATGTCAATTATTTATTTGGTTACGTTCTTTGGTAGGTTCCTGTGCTTAGAAATAGAAAAGTTTGGTGTGAGAACGTAGAATTTCTTACAAAAATAATTTATTGATAAGGAATCAGATTAGTCTATAGCTAATCACAAAACATTATGCACAATAAACTTCAATCTAAACAAGATATATTTATTGTAATTATCACAGAAATTAGTAAAAACTTCAGTCATCAACGTGGAACTTGCATGAAAGTAAAAATTATTTTAGAGACTTTTCAATATATTTCTATAATAAAATTTGGACTTTTCTGGGTTTTTTTTTTTAACTGACTTATTTGAGACCCATTTGGGCCTGTTTTGAGCAACATATTTTTTAAAACAGCTTAGCTCACTTTTAAAATATGAACATTGTCCAATATTAGAATTCTGAATTTGCATGTTAAAAGTTAAATAAAAAATTACTCTACAAAACGAAATAAAAATTGTTAATAGAGGACATCATATTGGTATTATTAAATTTAAGGGACTGTAAAGTTAAAATTAAACTTTCATGGTTTAGAGTATGTTGTAATGCTCGTGGGATATTTCCCTATCAGACCAAACCTGGCCAGTAGTCTTCTTCTCCCAGCGTCGATAAGGAAATATCCCAGAACAAAATAAAAAGGTTGAGGAAATGAGGTAGAACAGGAACATAATAACCATAAGTTTCAGCAGCCACCAAACAGTTCAAAAGAAATACTCACAAGACAGAAAAGCAAATTGTCCAATCCTTCACAGGGGTTAAGCAGAGTTTTGTAATGAGCAGATGATCCAATTCTCACAGTAGTGAAGGGGTAAAACAGGAGAGTAGTCAGTGACAAGCAGGGTCAGGAATGATTGAGCAATCCACTGTATCACAGCAGTTTAGGGGTTAAACTGGATAGTCAGTGACAAGCAGAGTTCAGCAATGAGTAAGCAATCCAATGTAGCACAGCAGTAAAGGGGTTAAACAGGATAGTCAGTGAGAAGCAGGGTTCAGCAATGAGTAAGCAATCCAATGTATCACAGCAGTAAAGGGGTTAAACAGTATAGTCAGTGACAAGCAGGGTTCAGCAATGAGTAAGCAATCCAATGTAGCACAGCAGTAAAGGGGTTAAACAGGATAGTCAGTGAGAAGCAGGGTTCAGCAATGAGTAAGCAATCCAATGTATCACAGCAGTAAAGGGGTTAAACAGTATAGTCAGTAGCCTGGCACCTGACCGCATGACTGTTTGACACTGTCTTTAAAGTGAAGGAGCCACGTATGATGCCCACCAGACCATTACGGTTACGGTACACTAAGTGCACACTGAACAGGTAGGAGGGCGGGCGGGGGTATGGGGGTGGGCAGAGTGCAGAGGTGATTGGCCATAAGAAGCGGTAGGCACGCGGCCCGGGCTGTGCACTGACAGACTTGGAACAGAGTCAGAGAGAAGAATTTTCATAGTTTGTGCCTAAACCTTTTCTTTAGTGATTTATTTTTATAGTGCTCTGTTTATCTTTCATTTGATGCTCTGCTGAGCCAGGGAGCAGCTCTAGGCATGAGCTTCATAATGAATGCAGTGCAGTTTACATATTTTGTAAGTGTGTGTCTGAGTTTTTGTGTGTGTGTGTCTGAGTGTGTTTCCGAGTGTTTGTGTGTGCATCTGAGTATGTTTTTAAATGTGTCTGGGTGTTTGTATGTGTGTGTGCCTGTGTTTTTGTGTGGTCAGTGACAAGCAGGGTTCAGCAATCAGTAAGATATCCAATGTATCACAGCAGTAAAGGGGTTAAACAGTATAGTCAGTGACAAGCAGGGTTCAGCAATGAGTAAGCAATCCAATGTATCACAGCAGTAAAGGGGTTAAACAGGATAGTCAGTGAGAAGCAGGGTTCAGCAATCAGTAAGATATCCAATGTATCACAGCAGTTAAGGGGTTAAACAGGAGAGTAGTCAGGGCAAGCAGAGTAGGCAATTAAACATATGCGCAGGCAAGATAGAATATGGCACCCAGGAAAACACTAAGTAAACCTATACTTGGGCATCTAAAAAAGGAAACGGAGGTACTTAAATAGGCGCCGGTTCACCCAAAGGAGCAAAACACAGGTGAATGAGAGCGGCAATCTTACACAAGATGTTTTCACAGAGAGCTTGTAATTTGGCCAATGACTGAATTGCACTGCAATTGTACACTTCATTCAATCAATCAATTTGATTTTGTAACCTCTGAAGTGTGCTGATATAGGCCACATCGCCCCAGATATAAAGCAGCAAATTGGTTGTATCAGGTATTTTGGAGAAAAAAATAATAGGTATTTGACTACACGTTAAAAGGGACATTGTACACTAGATTTTTCTTTGCATAAATGTTTTGTAGATGATCCATTTATATAGCCCATCTGGGAGTGATTTTGTAACAATGTGTAGTTTTGCTCATTTTTTTTAAAATGATATTGTGCTGATTTTCAGACTCCTAACCAAGCCCCAAAGTTTCAGATGTAGACCCAGGTCTACGGATTCCTACGGCTACTGTTTGTGTAATCTTTTTTTTCATATGCAGGGAAGGTGGGAATGTCTGCTCTTTCTTTTTTCCCCAGCCCCTTTCACTGGGTGGAAAAGGTTTTATACTGGAATTTTATATTAGTATCTCAGCATATTCGTCTTTATAGTGGTGTCTATTACATGCAGTTATATGAAAAATTGGTGTGCACTGTCCCTTTAAAGTGAAGGTAAACTTTGGTGAATGAAAGCCCGTTTTTTAAAAATACTATGAAAAACAGGGGCACTTTCATTCAACAAAGTTTACAAAGCAGCCGTTTTGCTTACCTGATAAATTTATTTCTTTTTTGACACAATGAGTCCGGGGATCATCTAATTACTATTGGGAATACCTCTCCTGCCCTGCAGGAGGCGGCAAAGAGCACCACAGCAAAGCTGCTAAATATCACCTCTCCCTTCCCTTCCAACCCAGGCATTTGACCGAAGTAAAGGAAAGAAAGGAAGTAACAAGGTGCAGAGGTGTCTGAAGTTTATAATAAACAACAACCTGTCTACTCAAAAACAGGGCGGGCCGTGGACTCATCGTGTCAAAAAAGAAATAAATTTATCAGGTAAGCATAAATTTTCTTTTCTTTTTAACGACACAATGAGTCCACTGATCATCTAATTACTATTGGGAATCAATACCCAAGCTAGAGTACACAGATGATACGGGAGGGACAAGACAGGGAACCTAAACTGAAGGCACCACTGCTTAAAGAGCCTTTTTCCCAAAATCGACCTCAGCAGAGGAAAAAGTGTCAAATTTATAGAACTTTGAAAAAGTGTGAAGAGAGGACCAGGTAGCAGCCTTGCAAATCTGATCCACAGAAGCTTCATTCTTGAATGCCCATGAGGAAGCAACAGCCCTCGTGGAATGAGCCGTAACTCTCTCTGGAGGCTGCTGTCAAGCAGTCTCATATGCAAAACGTATGATACTCTTCAGCCAAAAAGAAAGAAGTAGCCGTAACTTTCTGTCCCTTACGTTTTCCTGAGAAAACCACAAACAAAGCAGAAGACTGACAAAAATCCTTAGTCGCCTGCAGGTAAAACTTTAAGGCACGAACCACGTCCAAATTGTGCAGAAGCCTTTCCTTCTGAGAGGTAGGATTAGGACACAGTGAAGGAACTACAATCTCCTGATTAATCTTCCGATCAGAAACAACTTTAGGAAGAAATCCTAATTTATTACGTAAAACTACCTTATCTGAATGAAAAATATGGTAAGGGGACTCATATTGCAATGCCGAGAGCTCTGACACTTCCAAGATAACAACTTAATATCTAAGGAATGCATAGGCTCAAACGGAGCCCCTTGAAGAACTTTGAGAACTAAATTAAGACTCCATGGAGGAGTAACTGGCTTGAACACAGGCCTGATCCTGACCAAGGTCTGACAAAAGGATTGTACATCTGGAACATCTGCCAAATGTTTGTGTAACAAAATAGATAAGGCAGAAATTTGACCCTTTAGGGAACTTGTCGATAATCCTTTCTCCAAACACTCTTGGAGAAAAGACAAAATTCTAGGAATCCTAACTCTACTCCAGGAGTAGCCCTTAGAATCACACCAATAGAGATATTTACGCCATATCTTATGGTAAATCCTTCTCGTTACAGGTTTGCGAGCCTGAATCATGGTCTCTATGACTGATTCTGAAAAACCCTGCTTGGATAAAATTAAGTGTTCAATCTCAAAGCAGTCAGCTTCAGAGAAACTAGATTTTGGTGAAGGTCTTTCCTCAACGGAAGTCTCCAATGTGGCAGAGATGACATATCCACCAGATCTGCATACCAAATCCTGCGAGGCCAAGCCGGTGCAATGAGGATCACCGAGGCCCTCTCCTGCATGATTCGAGCAATGACCCGAGGAAGAAGAGCAAACGGAGGAAATAGGTATGCTAGCCTGAAGATCCAAGGTACCGCCAGGGCGTCTATCAGTACCGCCTGAGGGTCCCTGGACCTCAACCCGTACCTTGGAAGCTTGGCATTCTGCCGAGATGCCATGAGATCCAATTCCGGCTGACCCCATTTGAGGATCAGGCTGGAAAACACTTCCGGATGGAGTTCCCACTCCCCCGGATGAAAGGTCTGCCTGCTCAGGAAATCTGCCTCCCAGTTGTCCACCCCTGGGATGTGGATCACCGACAGATAGCAAGAGTGGGTTTCCGCCCACTGAATTATTTTGGTTACATCTGTCATCGCTAAGGAACTTCTTGTTCCTCCCTGATGATTGATGTAAGCCACTGATGAGAAAATTCTGGGAGCTGTGGCAAGACCGAAGGGCAGAGACACGAATTGGAAGTGTTTGTCTAGAAAGGCAAACCTTAGAAACTTGTGATGGTCCTTGTGAATGGGAACATGCAAGTACGTGTCCTTTAAATCCACCGTTATAAATTGACCCTCTTGGACCAAAGGAAGAATGGAATGAATAGTTTCCATCTTGAAGGACGGTACTCTGAGGAATTTGTTTAGACTCTTAAAGGTCTAAAATAGGCCTGAAGGTCGCCTCTTTTTTTGGGAACCACGAACAGATTAGAATAAAATCCCAGACCCCGTTCCTGAATCGGAACAGGAACTATCACTCCCAGGTCGGAGAGGTCTCTTATACAGTGCAAGAACGCCTCTCTTTTTGTCTGGTCTACAGACAATCTTGAAAGCAGAAACCTGCCTCTGGGAGGAAAACTTTTGAACTCTAGTTTGTACCCCTGGGACACTATTTCTACTGCCTAGGGATTCTGAACATCTCAAACCCAAGCCTGAGCAAAGAAGGAAAGTCTGCCCCCTACAAGATCCGGTCCCGGATCGGGGGCAGAACCTACATGCTGACTTTGGTTCAATGGCAGGCTTCTTGCGTTGTTTTCCCTTATTCCAAGACTGAATGGGTCTCCATGAAGGTTTAGACTGTTCCTGCTTGGAGGCGGAAGAGGAAGAATTTCCCTTGAAATTTCGAAAGGAACGAAAATTGCTCTGTCGTCCCTTTTGTGACCCTTACCTCCCGTAATATCAGAGATTATTTCCGTCAAGCCAGGTCCAAACAAGGTCTTCCCCTTGTAAGGAATCGTTAAGAGCTTAGACTTAGAGGATACATCCGCAGACCAAGGCTTTAACCATAAGGCTCTGCGAGCTAGAACAGAAAAACAGGGCTTTTATTCTATCCTGGATTTCATCCAGATGAGTTTTTGTCCTAATAGCATCGGACAATGCATCAAACCAATATGCCGCCACACTAGTGACGGTAGCAATGCACACAGCTGGCTGCCATTGTAAGCCCTGGTGTACATACATCTTCTTGAGTAATCCCTCTAATTTTTTGTCCATAGGATCTTTGAAAGCACAACTATCCTCTATGGGTATAGTAGTTCTCTTGGCTAAGGTGGAAACAGCTCTTTCCGCATTGGGGATAGTTTGCCAAGCCTCCTTAACCGAGTTGGCTATGGGAAACCATCTTTTTAAATATAGGAGATGGAGAAAAGGGTATCCCCGGTCTCTCCCACTCCTTAGCAACGAAGCTCGGTCTGGTACCGGAAAAACTTCTATCGAAGAAGGTACCTCAAAATATTTGTTTAGCTTACTGGATTTATTAGGCTTAACAACGACCGTGGAGTCGCTGTTATCCAAAGTAGCTAAAACCTCCTTAAGTAACAAGCGGAGGTGCTCTAGCTTAAACCTGAAGGATACAACTTCAGTATCAGCAAGCGGAATTACACTGTCAGAATCTGAAATTTCACCTTCAGATGCTACTACGTTATCCTCCTCCTCAGGCTTCTGTGAGGGGACATCTGGAATAGCAAGAACTACGTCAGAAACCTCGCTTACTGAATTTCTAATTTTCCTCTTACGCTTACCCTGCAACATTGGGAAAGCAGACAACGCATCTGAAACTGCAGAAGACATGAGAGAAGCGATGTCTTTTAAAGTAACTCCTTTGGGAGTTAGAGAGGAAACGCAGGGCACTGCATGTGAGGGCGTTTAAATTTGGGACGCTTGAGGAGAAAGCTGCGGCATATATTGAACCTCATCATTAGACTCCTAGACAACATCCGCTTTAGAAAATGCTGGCTCAGAAATTTGTTTTCCCTATAACTTAAAGTTCTCTCAATACATGAGGAACAGAAATGGATTGGTGGTTCCACATTGGCATCAAAACACAAGGAACAAGTGACATTTTGTAAGGCCTCTTGGTCCATACTGGTTCACAATGGTTCAATTATCAATTAAAAACCTTTTTTTATAAAAATTTCTAAGTGAAAAAACGTTACTGTTTCTTTAAATTTTAAAATTAACTTTTTTACTGAAGCTTGCAAAAATACAAAATCAGGAGATTAAATAGAAATATAACACATCTAAACCTCAGCAGCTTTGCTGAGGTGCCTACCTGACTCGCTGTACCGGGGCTATACTGCTTTGTTTCAGAAGACGATCCGGAACTCAGCAGGAGGAGAAAGCAAGTGTTTCCCGGTCCTAGAAAAGCATGCTTGTACCGAGAGTCATGCTTTTCTAGGCAGATTATGAAGATCTCTTATCTGTGTATCTCACACTGAGGCTCAATAAAAGTGGCGCGCAAATCAGCTATGATCCGCCCACCGTGGGCGTCGCCATAAGGAACAATCTCCTGGTCGGTATTTTACTAAGTTAAACCGCCGGGAGAGTAAAACCACCAGAGCCATTTGCAATAACTGTCTCCCAGCCCCAGTGCCTGCATCATAAGGCTGTCAAAAGTCCTCTCCATCTAGGAGAGTTTACGTGTCCCACCACAATAATGAGCCCCTCTTCTATTCTGAGCCCTTCATTATGTGAATAATTGTTTGAAATGTAGTGCTCACTTCTTTCTGAGAGTTGTTTCTGTTGTCCCCAGAAATAATAAAGTTAGCACTTACCTTATACATCTGCCTGACAGCAAGGCAGCTCACAGGCTTGAGAGAGTAATTTCCCTCAGGCTTTGGGAGTAGGGCAGCATGAAATACATGGGAAGCGCAGTGAGAATTATGTCCCACCAGTTCCCATTGCTCTAAAGCCACCACTGCTCTACTGAAGAGACTGATGTGGACTACGGCTACACCCTAGAACAAAGCAGCACAATCTTGTACTACTTTAAAAATAAAAAACTCTTGATTGAAGAATTTTTTCTAACACCTAAATTTACCACCTCCTTGCACTTAACGTAGGCAAAGAGAATGACTGGGTTGGGAGGGAATATTTAACAGCTTTGATGTGGTGCTCTTTGCCGCCTCCTTCAGGGCAGGAGAGGTATTCCCAATAGTAATTAGATGATCCGTGGACTCATCGTGTCATTAAAAAGAAACTTACCTCTCTTCTTTGCACAGCCAGAGCAGCTTCCCCCTCCTGGAAATCCTCTCTTCACACGTCAGCAATGACTAATCCGGCTTCCTCCAATCACAGCTTTCCCCCCAGGGTAGTCATTGCCTGAGGCCATGCTGTGATTGGAGGAAGCCGGATTAGTCATTGCTGACGTGTGAAGAGAGGATTTCCAGGAGGGGGATGCTGCTCTGGCTGTGAAAAGAAAAAAAGGTAAGTTTTTAATCAAAACTGCCGCTTTGTAAACTTTGATGAATGAAAGTGCCCCTGTTTTTAATAGTAATTTTTTAAAAACTGTCTTTCATTCAAAGTTTACCTTCACTTTACCGTGTTCTATTAATATGAATTGATATAAACACACACATTTATACACAAAGCTAACAAACATCCATTAAACTGCTCTGCTGTTCATCCTACAGCTTGACTTTAGAGCAAATGCCCAAAACAAAAAGGGATTGGCCAAGAACACACAAGGTACATACATACGACACTGCCCACAATTCTCTGTCACACAACTTATATCTCCAGGTCGCAGAAGGCATACAGGAAACAGGGAGGTGTGTAAACATAGCCACAGGCAGCACAGACAGGTATATTAACCACTGGACGCTGTTAGGACGTTCCATGCAGTCCTAAAAGCGATGGGCTTAAACGCCTTTAGGACGGCATGGAACGTCCTAACGTTTGCAGTGTCCTACTCCATACTAAACCTAAACAGCGGTTGTTCCTACTGGGCGTGCCTAACATCGCAGGCAGTTCCCCAGGAGCCAAACAGCTCCGTTTTTGAAGCACATGATCGCAGTGACGATCATGTGCTTCATTTTACTTTGTTTACAACTAGAACTTGGGCAGATCAGTCCATCCTAAAGGGGTTAAATAGCAATTCATATATACAGGATTCACATGTTCAAACATAGTAATGATATACAGACTACATATAAAGAGAAAGTGTTAAAAAAAAAAACTGTTGGTGCAACCTTGTTATGTATGCCAAGAACCATTGTTTTAAATTTTAAAAAAAAAGTATTTCCAGTGCAGTAAATCCTAGTATTCTGATGTGGCATTTTCCCAGAAAGCATAGTTTTACGCACTTTGATAAAGAAATGCAAATTTCCTCTTTAAATAGTACATTAAATAACATTGCATTGGGGAACATGCCCCTACATTGAGTATTTTCAATCACAAAGGCCACTTTTCAGGTTCACCTCTATATATTAACCCTGCCTTAGCCACTCTGACAGACATCTATTTCAACAGACTCATCCTTAAAGGGATAGGAAAGTAAAATTAAACTTCCTGATTCATATAGAGCACACAATTTTAAACAACTTTCCATTATCTAAATGTGCCCAATCTTTTTATAAACCAAAGCAATCCAAAAGGAAAAATAGTCACTGCAGGGCTCAACTGTAATAAAAGCATTACTTTAATCCAGGTAGGGGCTGGTGCACACTTTCTGAAGCACCACCCCCTACTGAATATATTATATGCATTTTGTGATTGACTGATGACTGTCGCATGATGCATTGGGAGGGAACTTTGAAATTTGTCAGATAAAAATCTACTACTCATTTGAAATTTAAACTAAGTGCTTATGCATTGTCCTTTTATTATGCATTTATTGATTATGCTATTCTTCTGTGTTCAGTGGTCCTTTAAACACCCAAATGTAGTTGTATTCTGACAACTAGGACTCAGAATCAGTCTTAGTGGATAAGCAAATGTTAATGCCTATGTTAGACAGCAACGTCGAAATTAAACTTTCATGATTAAGATAGAGGCATCTATTTATCAAGCCGTCAACCACAAATACACTGGAATTCCGTAGCGTATTTGTGGCAAGCCTGATTCGCCTTAGTTATCAAACCCTACAGACCGGCAAAAGCAGAATTTTGTGACGTAACATACGATCCGCCGTGTTTGGTGTAATTGTAACTTAGGTTAGGTTTTATTTTACAGGTATATATTTGTATTTATTTTAACTAGGAAGTTATTAAATAGTTAATAACTATTTAATAACTATTGTACCTAGTTAAAATAAATACAAACTTGCCTGTAAAATAAAAATAAACCCTAAGCTAGCTACAATTTAACTATTAGTTATATTGTAGCTAGCTTAGGGTTTATTTTATAGATAAGTATTTAGTTTTAAATAGGAATAATTTATTTAATGAAAGGAATATTTATTTAAATTATATTTAAGTTAGTGGGTGTTAGGGTTAGACTTAGGTTTAGGGGTTAATAAATTTAATATAGTGGCGGCGGTGTAGGGGGGGCAGATTAGGGGTTAATAAATATAATGTAGGTGGTGGCGGTGTAGGGGCGGCAGATTAGGGGTTAAGTATAATGTAGATGGCGGCGGTGTAGGGGCGGCAGATTAGGGGTTAATATGTGTAATGTAGGTGGCGGTGGGCTCCGGGAGCGGCGGTATAGGGGGTAAACAGTATAGTATACAGGGAGTGCAGAATTATTAGGCAAGTTGTATTTTTGAGGATTAATTTTATTATTGAACAACAACCATGTTCTCAATGAACCCAAAAAACTAATTAATATCAAAGCTGAATAGTTTTGGAAGTAGTTTTTAGTTTGTTTTTAGTTATAGCTATTTTAGGGGGATATCTGTGTGTGCAGGTGACTATTACTGTGCATAATTATTAGGCAACTTAACAAAAAACAATTATATACCCATTTCAATTATTTATTTTTACCAGTGAAACCAATATAACATCTCAACATTCACAAATATACATTTCTGACATTCAAAAACAAAACAAAAACAAATCAGTGACCAATATAGCCACCTTTCTTTGCAAGGACACTCAAAAGCCTGCCATCCATGGATTCTGTCAGTGTTTTGATCAGTTCACCATCAACATTGCGTGCAGCAGCAACCACAGCCTCCCAGACACTGTTCAGAGAGGTGTACTGTTTTCCCTCCTTGTAAATCTCACATTTGATGATGGACCACAGGTCCTCAATGGGGTTCAGATCAGGTGAACAAGGAGGCCATGTCATTAGATTTTCTTCTTTTATACCCTTTCTTGCCAGCCACGCTGTGGAGTACTTGGACGCGTGTGATGGAGCATTGTCCTGCATGAAAATCATGTTTTTCTTGAAGGATGCAGACTTCTTCCTGTACCACTGCTTGAAGAAGGTGTCTTCCAGAAACTGGCAGTAGGACTGGGAGTTGAGCTTGACTCCATCCTCAACCCGAAAAGGCCCCACAAGCTCATTTTTGATGATACCAGCCCAAACCAGTACTCCACCTCCACCTTGCTGGCGTCTGAGTCGGACTGGAGCTCTCTGCCCTTTACCAATCCAGCCACGGGCCCATCCATCTGGCCCATCAAGACTCACTCTCATTTCATCAGTCCATAAAACCTTAGAAAAATCAGTCTTGAGATATTTCTTGGCCCAGTCTTGACGTTTCAGCTTGTGTGTCTTGTTCAGTGGTGGTCGTCTTTCAGCCTTTCTTACCTTGGCCATGTCTCTGAGTATTGCACATCTTGTGCTTTTGGGCACTCCAGTGATGTTGCAGCTCTGAAATATGGCCAAACTGGTGGCAAGTGGCATCTTGGCAGCTGCACGCTTGACTTTTCTCAGTTCATGGGCAGTTATTTTGCGCCTTGGTTTTTCCACACGCTTCTTGCGACCCTGTTGACTATTTTGAATGAAACGCTTGATTGTTCGATGATCACGCTTCAGAAGCTTTGCAATTTTAAGAGTGCTGCATCCCTCTGCAAGATATCTCACTATTTTTGACTTTTCTGAGCCTGTCAAGTCCTTCTTTTGACCCATTTTGCCAAAGGAAATGAAGTTGCCTAATAATTATGCACACCTGATATAGGGTGTTGATGTCATTAGACCACACCCCTTCTCATTACAGAGATGCACATCACCTAATATGCTTAATTGGTAGTAGGCTTTCAAGCCTATACAGCTTGGAGTAAGACAACATGCATAAAGAGGATGATGTGGTCAAAATACTCATTTGCCTAATAATTCTGCACTCCCTGTAGTGTGGGTGTTTAGTGACAGGGTACCAATAAAGCTGGGAAAAAGCCGAAGAGCAGCGAGATCGATGACTGTTAGTTAACAACAGTCCGCTGCTCATCGCCCCGTACTTGGTGCACGGCTTTTTGACAGCTTTTTTTTATAATTTTGGAGAACGTATTCAGGTCCGCGGCAGCGATGTTACGCGATCTTAGGCGAGCATATTGGTGCCGTCGAATGCAAGTAAGTTGACTGCTTGATAAGTAGATGCCAGAGCGTGCAGTTTTAAGCATGTTTCCAATTTAATTTGCTCTTTTGGTATCCTTTGTTGAAGAGCATATCTAGGTAGGCTAAGGGGCTTGTGGCCATGCTTTGAACACTATATGGCAGCAGTGTTTGAAATTTGTTTATATAAAAAACAAACAAAAAAACAACAACTTACCTTTCTACTATTCAATGACCCTGTGATTTAAGAAATGTATTAAATATTTATTAAAGTACAGGTGTGCTGTCATTTACTGACTTTCTTAGCATTGTCATTGCCAACTTACAGATCAAATGAAACCCAAAATGTTTTCTCTTTCATGATTCAGATAGAGACAACAATTTTAAACAACTTTCTAATTCACTTCTATTATCCAATTTGCTTCATTTTCTTGATATCCTTTGCTGAAGAAGCAATGCACATGAGTGAGCCAATATTATGAGGCATATATGTGCAGCCACCAATCAGAAGCTGATGAGCCTACCTAAGTAGGTTTTTCAACAAAGGATACCAAAAGAACAAAACAGACGATAATAGTAAACTGGAAAGTGGCTTAAAATTGTATGTTCTATATATCATTAAAGAACAAATTGAGTTTCATGCCCCTTTAACTAAACTTATAATAGACTAGGTTACAACTGTAAAAAAAAAAAAAAAGTGGTGTATGAAAATATCCGTGTTACTACTAATTAGGTTTACAACTGAACCAAAATGAAATCTTCATCAGTGTTTAGGAGGGTGTCTGCTTTGTGTATTAACCTTTTAGGGCCGTTATGGCGTTCTATTCCGTAATAACCCAGCCGGGCTTTAGCACTGTTAGGATGGAATAGAACGTCCTAGCCTTTTGGCTGTCCTGAAGACAACAGCGCTTCCTGGATGCAATTACGGTCTGGAGGGCGTGCCTAGCGTCATAGAGACGCCCCCCTGACCGATCCCATCATTAAAATCTTGTGATTTCAATTTGTTTACATTGGAGCGTTGTTCTGATGTAGACAAAGTAAACCGGTCACCAAAGGGTTAAAAAAACCCAACAACAACAACAAAAACAACACAAAGAAAGTAAACGACAATAGAACTTATAAATATAAAACACCATATTGTATTTCACATAATTAATCCAGTGATAGTGCCTCTAAGTGCCATTATGCTACACAGTAGCCAACCTGCTGAAATGTTTCAGTTATTTTATATGAAATTAAAAGGACATATAAACAAAGAAAGTCAGTTTCAGTAAAACAGAGGAACACTGAAAATGTGGCAGTTTTGTTGTCTTCGGGGCTCTTGATATCTGGTGTTTGCTGACATCACTATAATCATATTGTATCTTGAGTGAGGTAGGGAACAAGTGAAATGTATTGCTGGTGAGATCCTTAACATTTTATAAAACAAGATGTGCTTTTTACTTACGCGATGGTAGAATAAGTCACTGCATACATATCTAGGCAGTCAATGCAACCACAGACAGGTACATAACACTTTTAGCAAACATGGGCACAAGCATAATGATTAAAGAAACCTATGAAAATGTTTCTCTATATTAAACAAAGCCTTCGTCTCTCTCTCTCTCTCTATATATATATATATATATATATATATATATATATATATATATATATATATATATATATATATATATATATATATATATATATATATATATATATATATATATATATGTTCAAAATCAGCTATATTTACAACACCCCAGGCCCAATCTTTAGAGTATACAAACACTATGGTGCATTCCCACAGTGTCTGCTAAGACTTTGATTCTGATGATCTGTAAATAAAGATAATTAAATACAGCAGAAGGTATTTCTTTTTCAGAGAAACCTAACACAAAATTTCTAAAATCATTATTGCTGTGGGTGAATATCCCTAGTTATATTAATTATCAGTATTTTAGTAAAAATGTTACCTCAAAAAACTTGTCTGCAGCAGATGCCCCCAATAGCCCCCTGGGAGCTGTTTTTTTGTTTTAAATTTAAAATTAGCCGCTTGCAGTTCTTCCAATCGGAAGGTGACTGCACCCCCCAAGCTTTTCTTCAGTAGTGAGCTCACAGACACAGAGCTGCCGCACATAAGTATGACTTGGGGCAGGAGGACGCCTTCTGTTAGGCAGAACCAGACGCAGCCAATTTAAACTAAAAAAACAGCAGCGGCTACGAAAACAAGCGGCAAAGGACTTTTTTATGTGTAATTTTACTAAAATACTGGCACTTTAAATACTATTAAACGAGGCATGTTAGATTATTGCCTCAAAGCTATTGACGCAACGTTTTTCAGAATGTTGATAACATTAAAAAAAAGTGTTTTTATTTCTTATTTTTCAACGGTATTTCATCCGAGGGATCCTTATTTGACATTTCATTGTCTTTATTAACCTTCTTAACTTTTGCCTTGCTCTTTGCAGATGAGAAAGTAAGAGATGATTTGTTAAACTCCAGAGAGAATATACCCACATCTCCATCAAATCGGTTTTTAGCCACTTGCAGGTGCCTTTTGCCTGGCCCTGTAACCAGCTTCTTGTCTTGAAGTATGAGAACATTATCAGCCTCCTGACTTGCCTAGAAAAAACACAAAAGTTATTACATTGGTGTATCTGAAACTGTATGAGAAAAAAAGGTTAAATTAATTATTGTTTATATTTAATTATCGTAATAAAAACACGAGTTACTATTCTGTATATCCTATGACTCATATGTCCTATAAAATAGTATACTCTCATAAGTATTGTACTGGGTACTTGTAAAGCGCCGCTAATCACCCGTAAGGGTCTTAAGGCGCTGCTCATTTTATCAAAGAAAAAAACCCTATTGAGAGAATAGGGAAAAGTATGCTCTTTCCACACATAAAGTATATATTTTTCCACTTAAAATTTAACTTTTACTAGTATTAATTAAAAAAAGGCAGCAGAAATAGAAGTATCTGGCGTGCCAGAAAAATAGTTAAAAACACAACTCTGTAACTGTGACTTGTATAAAATACTTCAATGTTGCTGATTTTGAGTTGTTTATCACATATGAGGAGGGGGGGATAAAATCAATGATATTAGGTAAATGTAAGACCCTCTATTTAGGAACTGTGTCCTGCATTGCTCTATATTAGGGTAGATAAGCCACTTTTTTTACACTAAATAAGCTATAAATCCCTTCCCCACAATATGTCCCGCATGTTACAACAAATGTTACAACAACAAATAAAAATATCATTTAGTAGATAGTCTAAAATTAACAGAGTGCAGTTAAAATAAACACGAAGCCCCTGACACGGTCGCGTTTCACTTACACGCTTCCTCAGAGGGGGTGCTCATTTTATCGACCGCAGAAGGATGAAAGGCTGAGTGGACCTCGCCGGGGATCGAACCTGCAACCCTTGGGTTGCTACAGAGCTCAGCCGAATTACTTTGCATATTACCCGGATATCAGGTGAAATTTATTGTTACCAAGTTAACTATTTATTCTATCTATTAGCTGCATATGACCTCTCAACTGTAAAGTGTGTACTGTATGTTATTTATATTTTAACGCAGGTTTGGAACAGAAAAGCTTCACATGAGCTACTATAGCTCATCAAACTTTAACTGACTTATTTCACAAATTTGATCATACATAACACGAGCCTAAATATATCCCTGATATACTATTCAAAGCACCACTTTAGCTACATTTACCTGTAAATGAATCGCATAAAATAGAAACACTTGATCCCAGATGAGTATGGTCCACACTAGGGCTGCACGATTAATCGCATATGCGATTTAAAACGATTTTAAAACCGCGAGGAGTCGCAATTTTTTCCTACATAAAAAATTAATTTAGAAGTGGCTGTAATGCATTGATTTATTTGTGATTTCTTGCAAATCAGCTCCATCTAGTGGTTGCTTTTAGCACACATTTGTAAAATGGCTCTTTTACTTTCACTTTCTGTTCTCATAAGCAGCCGATCAATCTAGAAATCTAAAAGTAGAGCCCATGCAGGAATGAAGAGCAGAGAAAGCTACTTACTTATATTTCCCCCTAGGGACGTTTGCAGTCTGAAACTTAGGGTATGTAAACATTATGGAACCTCCCACACAATCTCCTGCTCTCTGAGAAACGGCTTAAATACATAGCAGATGCAGTTAACCCCACGGCTCCCAAAAAGGCTAAAACTGCAGTCCCCTCTGCTGCTGGGTTAACTGCATCTACAATGTATTTTATATCAGCAAGGCACAGCATTTCTGAAAGGAGCAGCCCCCCACCCCTACTGCTATATGCCTGTAATGGATTCCCGGACAGGAGCAGGGCTCATTTTCAGTCAAATTTAAAAAAGAAGAAGAAAAATAATTTATATATATGTGTGTGTGTGTGTGTGTGTGTGTGTGTGTGTGTGTGTGTGTGTGTGTGTGTGTGTGTGTGTGTGTGTGTGTGTGTTTGTATGTGGCTTACACTGCTTCATTTGTTAATCATACCACTGTCCACAGTTAGAATGACTATCCAAGAAAACATGAACAATGTTGTGTGTCATAAGACCTAATAACTGGCAAGTGGCTACTATTTAATCACATCACAGGCAGCAAATTTTATTTGAACTATTTTGTTGTTTGTATTTTTATGCTCCAAGAGTGTATTGGACATCAAGAAACATGTACATTAAGATTCTGTAGCGTTAAATAAACTTTATAATGCAAAATGAAGGTGTTATAGTTATTTATAAGAAAATCGCGATTAAATCGCAATCACGTTTAAAAAAAAAAAAAAAATCGCAATTTTTTTTTTGCCCATATCGCCCAGCCCTAGTCCACACTTTAGTTAAACTTACAGGGCACTTCTCAGAGAGCCATATACTTATACCTTATATGGGATCTCATGAATATAAAGGCTCAACTCATTGACAAAAGTAATATCTCGTTCATAATCCAACACCCCTGATTCACCCTTTTAGGCATCATTAAGTTTACACTGTGGTACTTAAGTGGGTCGATGTAGAACTAACTTATCAATTTTCAATAGCCAAGTATTAGCAGTACTCCTTAATTTTATATTACCTTAAGCAGTGTTTACCTGCTGAAAAACTAAATTAAATATCATTAGATCCCAGAGAGACCTTACATTATACTACATAACTCTCAAACTGCCTATTTGGTACTGGTTGCTTCTCAGATAGGATTCTATATCATTCACTATATGGTATATTCTTAAACCTAGGTCCCATTGGGATCAGCTAGTGGTTACCAAGTGAGTATTGTCACACACGAACCAAATGGCCCATATGTGGTCAGATCAGTAAACACCCATATGAAAATGTTATTTACATAAAAGAGGATCCAGAAGCCTGTCGTATCACAAGTTACATCATCTTTAACCCCTTGAGTGCTAATGATGGCTCTGAGCCGTCACAAATTGTCTCAGTCAGGTGATAATGATGGCTCAGAGCCGTCATGAGCACTCTCCCACTTTGAGGGAGATCTGGGGGCTCCCACCGGCTCCTACCCCGGCGATCGGGCCTGCATAGTGACAGGCATCGCCGGGGCTTCACGTTATGTGCGGTGACGTCATGCGCAATGACGTGATGACGTCACTGCGCAACTTTATTTAACATTAACAATGTTAAATATAGGAGCAGGGGGCATGCTGCTTAGAAGCCTGTATCTCAGGCATCTAAGCAGCTACAGACCCCCAAGACCAACCGTTGGAAAGGTAATCGCCTAACCTTTCCAACAGTGTAAGTCTTGGGGATCTGAAATAATAATAATAAATAAAAAAAGTAAAAAAAATATATTTTTAAAAATATAAAAGAAAAAGAAAACTTTAAAAAACCTTAGCACCCAGGTGGGAAAGTGCTTAGCATTCAAAGGGTTAACTCAATGTACGTATTCTACTGTTATATTTCACTTTTGACCTTTGTAACACAACTTTCGTTTGCTTATTGTTCTTTGCACACAACCTCAATAAAAGAATATTTAATTAAAAAAAACAAAAACACGAGTTACACATTTATATGGAAGCAATAGAGCAATAATAACATTTTCTTACACACAAGAGCACTTTTATGTCAATTTAACTTAAACACAAGTCAAAATAAACTCTTATGATTTAGAAAGAGCAGCAGTTTTAAAACACTTTGCAATTTACTTCCATTTTTAAAGTTTGCACAGTCTTTTAATATGCACATTTTCTGGGGAACAAGATCCTACTGGGCATGTGCACAAACTCACAGGGTATACGTATACTAGTCTGTGATTGGCTAATGTTTGTCACATGGGGCCAGAAAAAGGGAGAAAAACAAATTGTCAGAAAAAAAATCTACTGCAAATTTGAAATTCAGAGTAGGTGTTAAATAATTGTCTTTTTATAATGCACTTGTTAATTATGTAATTCTACTGCACTGAGTGGTCCTTTAAGACCATATAGCAATGATATTCCTTTTAGAATTTAAAGGGTCATATGACCCATTTTTTCTTTCATGATTCAGATAAAGCATACAATTTTAAATACCTTTCTAATTTAATTCTATTATCACATTTTCTTTGTTCTCTTGGTATCTTGTTGAAAAGCAGGGACGTGAGCTATATGCTTGTACATGTCTGAAACACTATTTGGCAGAGGTTTTGCAAAAATGGTATCCATATACAAGAGCACTAGATTCCCTGCCACATAGTGCTGCAGACAGCTACCCAGGTATCCCTTTAACAAAGAATCCCATGGGTATGAAGCAAATTTGATGATAGAAGTAAATTGGAAAAAAAATGATATGTTCTGTCTGAATAACAACAAGAATTGTGTTTCATATCCCTTTAAGAAATAAAATAAAAAAAATCAAAAAAAATCAGCAGGATCATAGAAGGGAGGAGAGGACAACACTTGGGCTACATTGGCAAATTCTTGGACTAGGAACTTACTTTTGCAGAGCCAAAAATAGAGGATGTTTGTAATTCCTTGTCATCGTCTTCTTTTCGTGGATGAATAACCAGTGTCACGTGGCAATTATGCTCTGTAGCAAATTTCCTGAAAGCCCCAACCATGTAATCCTGAAATGCAAATCTAGAATGGAGCAGATGAGATGAGAGGTTGTTAACTTATATTTAAAAAGGAACAGGAAATGTACTAGGGACATAACAATGGGTAGATGTCAACACATAAGATGACAGAATTCCTTGAAACATCCCTTCATAGTAAATTATTAACATTGGGAAGAGATCTGTAGGCATTTTTCATCTAAACCAGTGTTCTCCACGGAAAATTGTGGCATTATTAGCCAGAAAGGGGGAATAATACTCTGCCATATTATAACTTTTTCTGTTATTTATAAATGGTATTTAAGCTATCCAAAGCACAGATACATTACGTAATTTACCAAAAATAGATTTAATGTTAATTTGTTTAACAACCATTAATAAAACAATATTAGCAGAACTACATTTTAGCTAAGTGGTCAGTAAAATCAGTCAGGTGGTGTGCCCATTAAATAGGTCATAGGGAGAACACTGTAAAAACTCAAAATGTACAGCTATTAACACATACAAGTGACATTAACCCCTTCCAGCATCAGCCTTCATATGGCACGATCAGTGCTCCATTACCATATGAAGCCAGATCGTTACAGACCGCAACACTGTTTGTAATGATCATCTGTTGGTGACAATAAGAGGTGTGGGAGGGAAGGTAGGAGGGTTGGGTGGTCAGCCCAGCGGGCAAGGGACGGGAGTGGTGGGACCCTACACTATGGAAACAAAGAGAGAGGGATAGGTCGCTAAAGTACAGAAAAAAGGGTACGTCAGAGGGGGTCCCAACAAAATTATCGCAAGGAGGGACCCCTTCATTACAGAAACAAAATTAATAAATAAAACTTAGCTAAGATAGCTGCCACTAGTGGGAGGGGGAACGGTTAGAGAGCTGTTTGGGAGGGTTGAGGAGGGATCCCTGAATTGCGAAAAAAATAAAAAAAATAAAGAGGTGACAAGTGTGGGAGAGAATGCGGGAGGAGGGTAGGAGGTCCAGCTGGGTGAGAGGGGCGGTACACTACAAAAACAAAGTTTGGTAGGGAGAGGGAGGGATGGGTAACTAAACTACAGAAAAAGGGTATATCAGAGGGGGCCCTACAAAATTATGGTTGAGGGGGACCCCTATAATAAAGAAAAAACAAACAAAAAAAAACTATGTACTGGCAGATGGTTGCCACTAGTGGGAGCGTTGAGGAGGGATCCTTACACTGAGAAAAAAAAAAAACCCTAAACTGCATACTGCCAGTACTTAATATGGTGGTGAGGGGTGGGGGAGAGACATTTAGGAGGGATCAGACAAATGGGAAGTGTCAGGACGAAGGGTAAAATCTAAATAACAATACTTTTACCCTTTCTAGCTAACTAATTAATTCCTTCACTGCCAGGAATTCCAGAAGTGTGATGCGCAGCTGAAATAAGCGGTCTTCTCATTACCAAAAAGCAAAGGCAAAGACATGCATGTCTGCTATTTCAGAACAAAAAGGATCCCAGAGAAGTTCTTACAACCATTTGTATTATGACTGCACAAGTGCTATGTAAATGATTTCAGTGGGAAACCCAAAGTTTGTGAACAATTTTTTTATATAAATTGCATTTGGCATTTTTTTTTTTTTTAAATAGAGAGTTGTTCAGGGTTACACCCTGGAGATGATTCACTTACTTATCTGTAGAGAGATGCTCTTGTCCCATCATAAACTGAAGATTATCAATGATGATGTGACTGATGTCATGCATGTACACCGCATGTTGCATTGTATCTATCACTGCCCTGAAGACAAACAAGAAGTGGCACAAATAACAGGAAACACTAGGTTAGACAGGAAAATAATGCTGACAGTAAATGATGTATGGTCTCTGCTTATGTCAACATAAATAATACAGACAGACTTATTTATATAACATTATACCAGTTTAAATGGACAGTAGACAACTTGAGATTTAAATATACTTATTTTGCCACCCATGCATGTTACTTAGCTCTGGATTTTCTAATTCTCATAAGCTGTAAATGCACCTTGCTGACGTCTCAGGGATAACCTTGCTACATATCTTTCCCTAACTGACTTAAACAGGTAACAGGAAAATAATGCACATTATATTAACTACTAACATAATGAATGGGGTTAGCCTTGTCTATTCCTCTAATAAGCCCTGATTGGCTCCTCCAAATAAGTTAAGGGGTGGGTGGAGTTTAGCTATAGAAAAACAAATGCAGCCAATAAAAAGGAATTTGTTTTACAAGTGTTTGGAAATGGCTGATTTGCTATCCGATGACAAGGTAACAGAATGTAATTACAAGGTGCTCACTGTCCCTTTAAATTAACTATCTTTGTTATGGTAATTACACACTGCAGTTGTTACTTCTGACTAGCTCTGATGACAAATTTCTCCAATAGATTCAGTCTTCTCTAACTCCAAAAATATTCTACCTAGCTTCTACTTTTAATGCAAGTTTTCATGTTGTACACCCTGAGGCAGAACTTTTCTTCACTTTCCGCGATATAATTTTTTTAGTGAAAAAGTTTCTGCAAGTTATTTTTTAAATAAAATTCAATTTTAAGTTAGGCAGTTACACTAAGGCGCCAGTTCAGCAGCAATGTGTTGGTTAACTGAAGAATAAAGCCATTTTTAACGTTTTATAATATAGTGTAGTAGTAGAAAATTGCATCGCAAATTTATCAGCATACAAAAAAAGAAATTGTAAAATGTCTCTTGAAAAAATGTATTTCCTTTTCTCTTGGTCTAACATAGAAATGTAGTAATAAAAAAGATGCAATTCTCTTACGAACATCTTACATTCAGCATAAACAGCTTTGCAAACTGGGAAAGGCTAGGGGGCGGGTTTGAAAAAAATCTCTGAGAGACAGTCAACAAGCAATGCGCTGCTGCTTTGCAGAGCTACTGCATATTTGACTGTTCACTTCTAAACAGCACTTTGCTCTGGATGTACTGTGTTAAGGAAAACTTACACAGTGCAGTCAGAGCACAGCTCAGTTAGAAGAGAACTTTCTAATGTGGAGCAGCACTCCAGAGTTAAAGCGCTAACAGTTCCTGCATGTGTCCCGTTCTTTCTGCAGACATGCTGCATTTTCTGCGATGACATCTCAGATCACTGTATGTTCTGCCTTGGGGGTTGTACATAATAGCACATTTAAAAGGGACATACAAACAAAAAAGGTTTCTTTCATCATTCAGATAAAACAACTTTCCAATGTACTTCTATTATCAAATTTATCAACTATTATCAACTATTTATCTAGATATATCTTTAAAAGTGAATGTAAATTTTGATGATAAATTCGATTAAAAACAGGGGCACTTTAATTCATCAAAATTTACATTTCACTTGTGCTGTGAAAAAAACCTTAACTTTTAATCTTCACAGCCGCTCCAGCTTCCTCCACCCATCGCAAAGCCTCTTCCTGGGTCTAAAATGAGGAATCCGGCTTCCTCCAATCACAGCGTTGAATCAGACACTGATTCCCCCGGGGAGGGGGGAAGCCGTGATTGGAGGATGACCTATCCATCATTTTTGACATCAGAAATGGCTTGCAACGACCGGAGGAAACTGGAGCTGCTGTCAAGTTTAAAAGGTAAGTGAAATGTAAATTTTTGATAAATTAAAGTGCCCCTATTTTTAATCGAATTTTTAAAGAACGGGCATTTTAGCATCAAAATTTACATTCACTTTAACAAAGAATAACATGAGAACAAAGCAAATCAGAAACTTTTTTTAACAAATTGTATTCTCTATCTGAATCATAAAAGAAAACATTTGGATTTCATGTTGATTTAATTTAGCATTTTACAGATGTGTGCACAACCTATGTTAACAGTTAAAGGGACACTGAACCTAATTTTTTTCCTTTTGTGATTCAGCTAGAGCATGCAATTTTAAGCAACTTTATAATTCACTCCTATCGTCAATATTTATTTGTTCTCTTGCTATCTTTATTTGAAAAAGAAGGCATTTAAGCTTTTTTTGGTTCATACTCTGGACAGCACTTTTTTATTGGAGGATGAATTTATCCACCAATCAGCAAGAACAACCCAGGTTGTTCACCAAAAATGGGCTGGCATCTAAACTTACATTCTTGCATTTCAAATAAAGATACAAAGAGAATGAAGAACATTTGATAATAGGAGTAAATTAGAAAGTTGCTTAAAATTTCATGATCTATCTGAATCATGAAATAAAAAATTTGGGTTCAGTGTCCCTTTAAGAGTATCACTAACTATGATCTTTTAAGGGAAAAATAAACAGTAATTATCTGGCTTTATTTTAATTAACAAGAACATGAAATGTTTCCAAAATAGTTAAACACATAGTTAAAGCAAGCACCAAAGCAGCAATGCACTACTCAGAGCTAGTTGAACACATCATGTGAGTCAATGACAAGAGGCACATTTGTGTAGCCACCAATCAGCAGCTTGCTTCCAGCAGTGCAATGCTGCTCCTGAGCCTACCTAGGTATGCTTTTCTCCAAAGGACACCAAAAACACAAAGTAAAATTGATAATATAATTAAACTGAAAAGTCTTTAATATATGTGCTCTATCTGACATGAAAGTAAAGTATCCTTGATATATCAGTGCTGTCAGGCCAAAAAAAAACAACATATGGTAATAAACACAAACACATTCATCCAACTATCTAGCTTTTTCCCTCTGGACTAGTAGCTTTCAACCCCTGGCTAGTAAATATTTTTCAACCCTGACACTTTGCCAGCCAAGTGCCATTATGAAGTAGCCGGGTGAGGGCAGTGTAATACATACACAAATTCTGTAGCTTAAAGGGTCATGAAAACAACATTTTTATTTTTAATGATTCAGATAGATACAATTTTTAAAAAAAAATGTTCTCCCAATTTACTTCTATTATCAAATTTGCTTCATTGTCATGTTATTTTTTGTTGAAGAGATATCTAGATAGGTAGGGAGCACTATGCGACAGGAAATACTACCATCTAGTGCTGTTGCTAACGTATAACACTGTTACAAAACTGTTGCCATATAGTGCGGCAGACACGTGCACACTCCTGAAGGTACCTTCCTGCTTTTCAACAAAGGACAAAAACAAAGAAAATCTGATAATACAAGCATATTGTTTAAAATTGTATGTTCTATCTGAATCATGAAATAAAGATTTTGAGTTGTATGTCCCTTTAAGCAACCCAAGGCACAAATTGATTGCATAATGTAACAAATTCATTTAATGATAATTTGTGCAACAAATCTTAAGAATATGTAATATTATCCAATTGTTGGATTAATATTAACTTAAATTTTAGCCATGTGATCAGTAAATATGTATTGGGGAGAACACTGATTATATATACAGGTGGCCCTCGGTTTACAATGGTTCAGTTTGCACCGTTTCAGAATAACAACCTTTTTTTTCAGTCATGTGACTGCTATTGAAAAGCATTAAGAAGCAGTGCATTGATTAAAATAGCCAGTAGGTGTCGCTGTCCGCTTGTGTTGCAGCAAAGATATGCAAGCCAAGCAAGCTGAGATTAATGTTTAACCAGACCTGAGCTATCGAGCAGCTTTCAAAGGAACAAGATCATCCTGTCTATAAATCAGTCCAGATAGAAATGCAAGTAAAGTCTGTGTTGTGTGATTATTTTATTAGGTTTATAATGCTGTTTAGCAAATGTTTTGTTCATTTAACTTGGTTTAAATGTATATTCTGTGTTGTGTGAATATTTTATTAGGTTTAAAATGCTGTTTAGCATTTAAAGTCTTCATTTCAAAACTTTAAAAAAAAAATGTATTTGGTGTTACTTATGACAATTTTGAGAGGGGCCTGGAACCTAACTCCCTCACTTCCCATTGACTTACATTATAAAATGGGTTTCAATTTACAACGGTTTTGATTTACAACCATTCCTTCTGGAACCTAACCCCGGCGTAAACTGAGGGCTACCTGTATTTTATTTTTTTAGTCACAGTACAGGCTACATTCTGCCATGCAAAACGTTCGTATAAAGACATGCCCAGTGCATTACTTGATATTTTGCTGTCCAAAGAAGGTCATGAAATATAGGGGCAGGTCTTCAAATCGGTCAGCCCACTCATCATAGTTCTCCAGCTGCTCCTCCAAACGCTGCAGAGAGAACTGGGTCAGCATAATTTTAGCCAGACGAACATTATTTATTTCAAAACTCCCCCACAAGGTGTTAATCCCCTGAATGCACAGGTCCAGAGCATATTCGCTGATAAATGTAGTTTTTCCGCTGCCTGTGGGACCTGCAAAACACAACAAGAGTGTTAGCTCTGCATTATGAAGATAATACAAATTATTATTATGGAAATACAATTAATTTATTTAGTTTCCACCTAAGCTTGCAGCAGTATTACTGAAACCAGTTTTATTTGATAAATGTTGACTAAATGTGCCACCTAGTGGCAAAAAAAAGTTCTACCTTGCAACAGATGGACACAAAGACCTTAACCAGGATTCATTTATAAAATAATTAAACACTAAATAAAAGCTAGATATAATGATGGTCTAAAAGCAATTATGAGCCTGAGAATAAAATGCAGATGCATTAATTGTAATTATATTGGTTAAATGTAGAAAAATAAAAGTGTACTATATTTTTCATAAAGCAATGGGTACCCCGTGTTGAAACCAAGCATATCTTCTCTTCTGAGGCCAATTAGGGAAAGTTATAGAGGGATTACTAGAGTGTGCAACCAATAACTGTGTGTAATATAGCAGTGTTAAAAGGACACTGTACTATAAAAAATACTTGTTATACCTAATGTATTAAATGGGAATTAAAGGGACAGTCTAGTCAAAATTAAACGTTCATGATTCAGATAGGGATCAAACACCCCCTAAACTGCCACAATCCCCCCAACGCAAACTAGCCCTATATTACTTAAAGGGACAGTCTAGTCAAAAAACATTCATGATCCAGATAGGCCATGCAGTTTAAAACAACTTTGCAATTGACTTTTATCATCAAATTCGCTTTGTTCTCTTGGTATTCTTTGATGAAAGCAAAACCTAGGTAGATTCATATGGTAATTTCTAACCCCTTAAAGGCTGCCTTTTATCTGAATGCATTTGACAGTTTTTCACAGCTAAAGGGAGTTAGTTCATATGTACCATATAGAGAACATTGTGCTCACACCCGTGGAATTACTTATGAGAGGGCAAGAATGGCTAAAATGCAAGTCTGCCAAAAGAACTAAGATTAGGGGGCAGTCTGCAAAGGCTTAGATACAAGGTGATCACAGAGGTAAAAAGTATATTAATATAACCGTGTTGGTTATGTAAAACTGGGTAATGGGTAATACAAGGGATTATCTATCTTTTAAACAATAAAAATTCTGGAGTAGACTGTCCCTTTAAATGTAGGGGACACTGTTCTATTTCTGTTCTGTTTTATTTTTGCTTATTAAAACCATTACCTGTTCTCCAGGACATGCCCATAAAAATTGGATGAGTCTGCAGGTAAAACAGACCTGCTTATGTTATCTATGTCTAAAAAATAGTTTGGTATTGAAATGCTAATTAAGGCTGGGCAAAACCAGCTTTTTCAGACACAAACATCTATGTCTCTCCTAGCCACCCACTTGGAGAGTAATCAGTGCTATTATCTCTCGTTTAAATAGCTTTTCTACTGAGAATATGTTTGGTATTTATATTTGCAGTATAGGTGGTGGTCTCCACAAACAAAATCAGCTATTTCAAACACAAATTTGATTCAGTGATTTTTTTTCAGGATAAACAGCTCTATTAAAAAGTGCTTCAACAGTCCTATCTTTTAAGAAAGATTATACTGCTCTTGAGAAAGACTAAAAAGACCATTGAAAGGCATTGAGCACATTTTAATAAAGCGGTTTTATCTTGAATAAACCATTTAATCAATTGTATTGAAGCCGATTCCTGTGGTGAATAAAACCTCTTAAAGGGACAGTCTACCATAGAATGGTTATTGTTTTAAAAGATAGATAATCCCTTTATTACTCATTCCCCAGTTTTGCATAACCAACACAGTTATATTAATATACTTTTTACCTCTGTGATTACCTTGTATCTAGGAACCTTCTTCCAGCCCCCTGATCACATGACTGTGACTGTTTATTATCTATTGTCTTAAATTTAGCATTGTTTTGTGCTAGATCTTAAATAACCCCCTGTGCCTGAACACAGTGTTATCTATATGGCCCACGTGTACTTTCTGTCTCTTTGTGTTGAAAAGAGATTTAAAAAGCATGTGATAAGAGGCAGCCCTCAAAGGCTTAGAAATTAGCATATGAGTCTGCCTATGTTTAGTTTAAACTAAGAATACCAAGAGAAAAAAGCAAATTTGATGATAAAAGTAAATTGGAAAGTTGATTAAAATTAAAAGTCCTATCTGAATAATGAAAGTTTTATTTATACTAGACTGTCCCTTTAACAGCATATTCCTGTGTCCTGGTGTTCCGGATATCATGGAGCTATAAGACATCTTTCTCACAAGCAAACAAAAGATGCCTTCCAGGAAGAGTGCACCCTGACACTTGTAACTATTGTTTGGAGCAGGGCTGTAGACGCTTGATGGCTGTAACACTTGCTGAGGAAACATTTTATACCTTTAGTACTATATCTATACATCATGTTTTATTTATATTTAGTTGCATGGATTTTAAAAACTATGTTCACTATCCCTTTAAAGGAAAATAAAACAGTATGAACTAACATAAGTTTCTAAATATATAATGCAGCCAAAGCTTTCCTGCAAAAAAGTTTATTTTTTAATCCTCAATCACTTTAATTCAGGCATAATTTGTTTGCAGCAAGCTCCCCCTGCGCATTTCCATATATGGAAGTTGCTATACAGGCCATAGCTATGGCAGAATGCACCCATGCACATACACGGTAGGGGGCAGTCACATGACACTTGATTAAGCAGTGCACAGTATAATGCTGAAGCTTTCACAAAGCATGTGACATTAGCCCCATGGAAACAAGCAAGCCTCTTGGCAAACAATAGCCATATCTGATGTCCCTCCTCAACCCCCCCTTACTTGTAAAAGTAATTATCCTCACGTGCACACTTTGTTACATGATACCTCAGGGTTTTGAGTAAGACACTGATAAGGGAGGTGGAGCAAGCTACACTTGGCAACACTAAAGTGTAAGTACTTTTGCAGATTTTTGGAAATTTTATTAAAATACTGAACCCAATTTTTTTCTTTTGTAATTCAGATAGAGCATGCAATTTTAAGCAACTTTCTAATTTACTCCTATTATCAATTTTTCTTCGTTCTCTTGCTATCATTATTTTAAAAAGAAGGCATCTAAGCTTTTTTTTGGTTTCAGTACCCTGGACAGCACTTTTTTATTGGTGGATGAATTTATCCACCAATCAGCAAGGACAACCTAGGTTGTTCACCAAAAATAGGCCGCATCTAAACTTACATTCTTGCATTTCAAATAAAGATACCAAGAGAATGAAGAAAATTTGATAATAGGAGTAAATTAGAAAGTTGCTTAAAATTTCATGCTCCATCTGAATCACAAAAGAAAAGCTTTTTTTTCACACTCTTTTTCACATGCTGTTTTACCTCAGTTAATCCTTTTATAATATGCACATAATGCAAAATGTTTTCTGGCACTTTAAGTTGCAACATGGCAGTACCCATTAGTTTATTGACAATAAAACTTATTTTTGTCAATTTAAACAAAATACATTTGCATAATACTCCCAGGCTAATCTTTGCTTTTTATCCAGCAAAGTTTCATATTTCTTTCAACATTACAAAGTGGTGACTTTGCTTGGAAAATACAAGGTATAAAGTTTAGCTTAGCTGACCAGATAACTGGTCAACCAAACTTGTTCAGAATAGAGAACTTGCACATTTGTATTTATGGTCAGGGTTGAGTTTCCACTTTACAAGTGGCAGGAGCTCATCATTAAAGTCTATGGGAATTTGTGTAGATTAATAAGTTGATAACTTTGAATGATTGTGACCACCCCCCCTCCCCCCTCCCTCACAAGCACATGAGCTGCACAGCAATAATTCCAGCATGAAGAACTCACAAAGCAACATTTTTGTTTTCAAGCTTGCAAAAGGGGCAGATGCCCAGAAACGTCACTCTATGGGCTAATAAAGTTTTTCATGCTGTACATATTAGTGTGTTTTCTGCTATGTGTTTACCTATATTTTTAATTTAACCCATTTACGGGTGTTAATGTCCTTCTCTACAGCTACAAGCATTGAAGCCACCAGGCAGAAAATGGCCGGTCAGCCAATCACAAGTTGCAGTCACACTTAGCCTACAAACAACATCACTTTCCTGCTTAAGAGCTTAAAGGCTTGCGACTCCCGAGCAGGAATTTTACGGTGTGTTTAACCCAAGTAATGATTTTCAGTATGTTATTATTACATTAGAACTTCCCTTTAATGCACACAAAGAACAGAGTACAGAAAGTGAAGAAATCAAAGACATCGCCCTGTGCACACAGGAAAGACTAAGTATGACAAATCTATCACATTTTACAAATGAAAAAGGGTTGCTTGGGTTCAGTCATTTTGTCTCAATCATCTGAGATCCATGAAGGCCTTAAACAATATGGGTTAGAGCCCTTTACGTTTTCCGTTTTATCAGGTTCTGTTTAATCAACATAAGCTGCAGCATAGGCTTGCACTTCTTAAAGGGACAGAATAAAACAAAAATTAAATGTTTATGGTTCAGTTAGAAAATGTAATTGTAAACTTTACAAATTACTTTTATAATTTAATTAGCTTTTTTCTTTTGGGATCCTTTGTTGAAAAGCCGATAGGTGGCTGCACATATATGCCTCTTGTTATTGGCTCACCAATGTGTTCTGCTAACTCCCCGTAGTTCACTGCTGCTCCTTCAAAGGATACCAAGAGTGTGAAGCAAATTTCCTAATTGAAGTAGTTTAAAATTTTATGTTCTATCTTAACCCCTTAATGACAACTGACGTACCAGGTACGTCATGCATTAACTTACAGTTAATGACAATAGACGTACCTGGTACGTCAGTTGTCTAAGAGAGTGCTGGAAGCGATCGCAATCGCTTCCAGCAGCTCTCAGGGTATTGCAGTGATGCCTCCATATGGAGGCATCCTGCAATACCCTTTCAGAAGACTCCGATGCAGAGAGAGCCACTCTGTGGCCCTCTCTGCACCGGTAGCGATGGTGCCGGTTCGTTGGTGGGTGGGAGCGCAACAGGGAGGCGGGTGGGCGGCCCATCGCTACCCGGCATCCGGCTCCTGTAAGTGCAATGTGCACGCCGGGTGCCGGGAGCGTGCGGGGGCGCGCATGTGCGCGCGCGATTAGCTACCCACTGACACCAATGAGGAGGGAAGAGGGGGGAAAAAATAAATATATAAGGATCTGGGAGGGGGAGGGGGTTGGGGTATTGTGGGGGGCTGCTACACTACAGAAAACATTTAAAATGGGAAAAAAAGATAAAAAAAACACTTGTTTTTGGGGCAAATTGGGTACTGGCAGACAGCTGCCAGTACCCAAGATGGCGGCAATTAGGTAGGGGAGAGGGTTAGAGAGCTGGGGGGGGGGGGGATCATGGAGGTTGGGGCTAAGGCAGGAGTCCATCACAGCTAAAACATTTTATTTTTTTTTATTAAAAAAAAGAAAAACTCCTTTTATTTAGTACTGGCAGACTTTCTGCCAGTACTTAAGATGGCGGGGACAATTGTGGGGTGGGGGAGGGAAGAGAACTGTTTGGGAGGGATCAGGGGGTGGGATGTGTCAGGTGGGAGGCTGATCTCTACCCTAAAGCTAAAATTAACCCTGCAAGCTCCCTACAACCTACCTAATTAACCCCTTAACTGCTGGGCATAATTTACGTGTGGTGCGCAGCAGCATTTAGCGGCCTTCTACTTACCAAAAAGCAACCCCAAAGCCATATAAGTCTGCTATTTCTGAACAAAGGGGATCCCAAAGAAGCATTTACAACCATTTGTGCCTTAATTGCAGAAGCTGTTTGTAAATAATTTCAGTGGGAAACCTAAAGTTTGTGACAAAATTTGTGAAAAAGTGAACTTTTTTTTATTTGATGACATTTGGCGGTGAAATGGTGGCATGAAATATACCAAAATGGGCCTAGATCAATACTTTGGGTTGTCTTCTAAAAAAAAATATATACATGTCAAGGGATATTCAGGTATTCCTGACAGATATCAGGGTTCCAATGTAACTAGCGCTAATTTTGAAAAAAAGTTGTTTGGAAATAGCAAAGTGCTACTTGTATTTATGGCCCTATAACTTGCAAAAAAAGTAAAGAACATGTAAACATTGGGTATTTCTAAACTCAGGACAAAATTTAGAAACTATTTAGCATAGGTGTTTTTTGGTGATTGTAGATGTGTAACAGATTTTGGGGGTCAAAGTTAGAAAAAGTGTGGTTTTTTTCAATTTTTTCCTCATATTTTATATTTTTTTTATAGGAAATTATAAGATATGATGAAAATAATGGTATCCTTAGAAAGTCCATTTAATGGCGAGAAAAACGGTATATAATATGTGTGGGTACAGTAAATGAGTAAGAGGGAAATTACAGCTAAACACAAACACTGCAGAAATGTAAAAATAGCCATTGTCATTAAGGGTAAGAAAATTGAAAAATGGTCCGGTCATTAAGGGGTTAATAATGAAAGAAAAAAAAGTGTGTTTTCATGTTACAATAATAAATTGTGGCCACTGATGACCCAAGCACAGTCATGAAATAATATATCTTATATGGTGTGTGTGTGTGTGTGTATGTATGTGTGTATGTGTGTATGTGTGTATGTATGTGTGTGTATGTGTGTGTGTATGTATGTGTGTATGTGTGTATGTGTGTGTATGTGTGTGTGTATGTGTGTGTGTGTGTGTATGTGTGTATGTGTGTGCGCATGCGTTGCCATTATTTCCTTTCCCTTCTAAGAAAAGCTTGCTCCCGTTTAGCGCATGCGCAATACTGATTTCTTCAAGTAACCATTGAATACGTTGGCTTGAAAGACAAAGGATTGACGCCTGCACTTTGAGTTACAAAAGATTAGAGTAACGCACGCGCATAGGTAATCGTTGGCGAAGTGTCTTAAACCAGGATTATGGGAGGAGTAAATAATGGCACAGTAAGTAAATATAAATCGTTTTTAATAAAATAAGACATATTGAAATGCTGAAAAAAAAAAAAAGTTAGCGATCACACTATTTAGGATATAACGAATATAATTATGTTGAAAAAACACGTCCAAACTTTACCTTCACTTTAACAAATGCAGAGAAGTTCACATAGTAAAAATTATGGTAAATCTGAGCATTTTAAAAATAAAAAAACCTAGGGTTTACCATCACTAAAAATAAAATGTAGTTTAGTTATCACTTATTTTAAAAAAAAAGGGTGCAAAACTCATTCTGTCGGTGTTGTGGCAGCTCGCTAAAGTCAGAGCCTCTAGCCGCCCAGGGCACAGCGTTCTTTACCAATGAGGTGACGTTTCCGCCTCTAAACCAATAGCATACAGAACACGGTCAGATGACAAGCACGGCTATTGGTTTAGAGGTGGAACCTTCGCCTCATTGAGAGAAGAGGGCTGTGTCATGAGCAGCCGGAGGCTCTGACTTTAGCAAGCTGCTGTGGCACAGACAGAGCGAGTTTAGCACCTTTTTTTTAAATAAGTGATAAATTAAACTAGTTTACTTTTAGTGACGGTAAATCCTAGCAGTTTTTTTTTTTTTTTTTAATACATTTTTTATTGAGGAGATTAGATACAAATTTGAATACATAAGACACAATCACAGGAACTCTGTAGCATAGTCAAGAAGATGACAAAAGGATTATACATCTGATAAGGGTACATGAGTGTACAAAAAATACAAAATATCAATATTATTAGAATGGGATACATATTATAAGCTAAAGGAGAACATGGGTATTGTAAGTTCGATTCCTGGGTGTGAGAAATTAGACCTCTTCTTTTTTTTTATATACACCACATACTATCTAGCATAGAAAATAGAATTATGGAGTAGGTGCATGCGCACAGAGAACCTACTAGTGGGACAAGGAGTGTGCAAAGAGCTTGAGGTTTTAGGGAGGGGAAAAAAAAAAAAGGGGGAGGGTGTGCATAGTCGGGTCTGAAAGGGGGGAAATGTTTGTTGTAGAATTGTATTAGGCAAGTCTGGGCATATTAGTCTGGATATACAGACCAAGGTGTCCAGGTCTCAAAGCAGAAGTCCACTTTATCAAGAGCCTTGTGAGGGTACAATTCCATCTGTCTGATGTACTGTATCGTAGAGGTGATTTAGGAGAAAACCGGGGGGTCCCTATTTTTCCAATTTCTGGCTATTGCTAGCTCTGTAGCCATGAACAGGTAAATTGTGAGTGCTTTCTGGGCTGTAGTTAGATTCAATAAAATCAGGTGAAGGAGACAAGCTTCCGGGGTATAAAGGTATTTTTAAATGTATTTGGTTGAGAATTGTAAAGAGTCTTGACCATATAGGTTGGATTTTGGGGCAGAACCACCAAACATGGGAAGTGGTGCCTATTTGTCCACATTCCCGCCAACACATGGGGAAATGGGTACCGTAAATCTTGTGTAAAGTGTTGGGGACTAGGTGCCATCTAACCAGAATTTTAGAGTGAAGTTCCCAGAGGGTAGCACAGTGTAAGCGTCTATTGGTGACTGGTGTCTCTGAGTACCAGGTGTCAGTGTCGGTTGCAAAGCCCAGGTCCCGTTCCCAGGAAAGATATTGGGCAATCTTATGACAGCTATGGGGTTCAAGCAAGAGACTATAATGATATTATAGGGCCCTTTTGACTGTGGGAACTTGGGACCACTTGTGTTCCTATTGTGTTTCTAAGATTATGCTTAGGGTAACCCCAGTATCTTAGGAGAGAGCTGAGGAGATGGGCTTCGATTTTAGTGCGGGGAGGTTTCTGAAACTTCGCAGAGTTGAGGGTGCGGTATCCATTTATCGTGCTCAGAGAAGTCTGTGACATGAGTAGGGTGAAGATTCTGCCAGGTTTCTATGTGGGAGTCGGGTAGGCAATGGAGGGCAGTGGCTAGGGAAAGGACTGGAGAAGGATGGGGGGGGGGGGGGCTATCTTAAGGTTGTGTGACTTGATCCCAAAACTGAAGGGTATTCTGTATTATGGGGTGAACATTCCCTAGTTTTTTTCTATGATGTGTAGGTATCCAGGGGAGATCAGAGAGGTGGAGACCCGGCGTGAGAAACCAAGTCTCTATTCTGTGCCAGCACTGAACTTGTGTGTTCCAAATTCAATAGGTGGGAGAGCTGGGCTGCATTGTAGTAGAGAATATTGTGTAAAGCTAGGCCCCCCCTTACTAATTGTTCTTTGTAAAGTCTGTCTGGAAGTTCTAGGTTGTTTGCCCCTCCAGATATAGGTAGTGATACTACGCTGTAATATATTAAGTATTGGCCTAGGGATGTTTAGCGGAACGCTCCTGAAGAGGTAAGTTAGTTTAGGTAAAAAAGACATTTTAATAGCGGCTCTTCTTCCTGTCCAGGATATTTCTCTGTACTCCCAAGAGTTCAGTAGTTTTTGAAGTTCAGGTAATCTATGCGACAAAGTTTTAGAGATGGTTATAGAAGGATCTGCACTCAGGTGTATACAGAGTATTTTGATAGTCTGAGTTCCAAAAGAATTTGTATAAATGCTGTAGGTGGGCCAGGTCTTTAGTGGGCATGTTAATATGTAGGGCTTCCATTTTAGATAAGTTGAGTTTGTAACAGCTTAGACCACAGGTATTGAGGTATCCGGAGAGGTTAAAAGAAGGGTAATGTCATCAGCAAATGTGATTTTATGTTGAGAATTCCTTAAATGATATCCAACAATATTGGGATCTAATCTGATTGCTTGAGCTAGTGGCTCTATTGCGAGGGCAAACAAGAGTGGGGAGAGTGGGCATCCTTGTCTGGTGCCGTTGGCGATTTCATAGGTACTGGATAGGAAATCTAATCCTCTAACCTTAGCGGTGGGGAAGAAGTATAAAGCTTGGACCGCAAGTAAGAATTCGTTAGGTAGATTATATGCCCTCATAGTTTCCCAAAGATAATCCCACCTCACTCTGTTTAAGGCTTTTTCAGCATTGAGGGACAGAGCGAGGAAAGGAATGCCCTTACTGGAGAATGCAGTGAGGATATTGAGTATGCATCTAGTGGCGTCTGGGCCAACTCTATGGGGAATAGAACCCACCTGGTCTGGGTGGACTAAGGAGGAGATAACTTTAGAGAGTCTATTGGCTATGATTTTAGCATAGAGTTTTATGTCTAAGTTAATTAGTTAAATGGGACGGTAACTCCCAAAGTCCTCTGGGTTTTTGCCTGGTTTTAAGATTGTAACTATAGTGGCTTCCAAAAATTATTTTCGGAAGGTACCTTTGTGCATCACTTCATTCAACATTCTGCATAAGATAGGAGCAATCGGGGGTTGTACTGCTTTATAGAAATCAGCCGGTAAAGCCATCAGGGCCCAGAGATTTACCTAATTTTAGGCCCTTAATACTCCTTTGAACTTCTTCTAGAGTGATTGGGGTATAGAGGATTGAAAGGTCATCTGATGATAGTTGGGGTAGGTGAAGGGTGTTTAAAAATGTACAAACTTCAGTTGTCGAGTGAGGGAGGTTATTGAAATTGGCTTCTATATTGTATAGGGAATGGTAGTATGATTTAAATGTGTCATTGATATCTTTTTTTGACAGGCCCGTGCAGTGCCTTAGCTTAGCTGCTAGTAAAGAGGAGACTTTATTACCTTTATAATAGTGGATCAATTAAAACCTCTCCAGAGTAGACTGAACTTTCTGGTATTCTAGGGCTATAATTTGTTTGGTAATGGTTATAATTTTGTCAGTGTGTTTGAATAAGTTATATTAAGTTGATGTCTTAGTGTACTTAGTTATGAGGTAAGAGCGGAGAGGGAAGATCCCTGCTTTTTACACATGATTGCGTCTTTCTTAATGAAATGGCTTCTCAGGTAAGCTTTAAGTGATGCACAGAGAATCTCTACCGAGGTTTGAGAGTTATCGTTAAAGTTTAGGAACTCAGAGATGTTCTCCTGAAGGTCGAGCTTGCCAGTAGGGTTAGTGACTAACCAATCTGGGAGACATGGGTTGGCGAAGTGTGGGCCAAGAGATAGGGAATCGCAGTCTGACCATGAGATCTGGGAAATTCTAGTAAAGGATATGTGGTCAAGGGCGCGAGAGCTTGTAAAGAAGTAATCAATACGGGTATGGGATTTGTGAGGGGAGGAGTAAAAGGTAAATTCTTTATCATTTGGGTGAAACGATCTCCAAACATCGTATAAATCATATTGGCGAAAGAGTTTCTTGAAAGCGTCAGAGAGGGACTGGGCAGATCTTTCCAGTGAAGAAATATTTGGTCCCATTCTATCAAGGGCAGGGTCCCATATTAGATTAAGATTGCCCCGAGGATTAGTTCACCCTGCTTCACAGCCGACACTGACCCCAGAAGTTTCCTGAGGAACCGGATCTTGATAAAATTGGGGGAATATGCATTTACTAGAGTAACTAAATTATTATTTAGTTTGCAGATCAGAATAATAAAACGGGCCTGAGGATCACATTCTATATAGATGGGATGATATTCGACATTGGCACTGATGAGTAAGGCTATTATTATTATTATTAACAGGTATTTGTAGAGCACCAACAGATTCTGCAGCGCTAACTCTAGTTTTGGATTGGAAGGAGGCTTTTATAACTGTTGGGTATCTTTTATATGTATGTGTGGTACCTGGAGAAGAAAGCCAATGGGTCTCCTGAAGGAAGGCTATATCGACCTTGGATTTCTGTATGAAATTTAATAGATGGCTGCATTTTGTGGGTGAGTTGAGTCCTTGGGTGTAAAGCATCACTAGGCGAAGATCCATCATTCTGAAACAAAAATAAAAAAAGGAAAGGGGGGGGGGGGATGTCCTGGGAGCTATAGAATAGTCAGTCGCTCCTAATGAGTGGAAGGTGTAGGGTTAGTTAAATGAAAGATACACATACAAGTATAGGTGGGTAATAATAGAATTTGAATAGTAGTGTAAGATTTTGAATAGGGAAAATCAGCAGGCAAGAGCCGCTTAATCCTAGCGTTTTTTTTTTTTTTTTAAATGTTCGGATTTACCATCACTTTAAAGTCAACATAGCAGCAGTAATGCACAAGCTGAACACCGCTGTGTTGTGTATGCTGCAGCTGATTGACTCAGTGACCCTACTGGTCTCCAGATCAGAAGTGCATTGTTGATTCAGAGCAGAAGGAACATAAAATACAAAAAAAAAAAATATATATATATGTTGTAATATGATACAGCATTTTATTATTGCACTGTTGCTTACATAAAACTATGTGTTTAACCACAAACATAAGATTAGATCAAAAGCAACATCAAAATACTGGGAGCTAGCTGAACACATCTGGTGAATCAATGACAAGAATCATGTGTACGTAGCCCCCAATTAGCAGCTAACTTGCTCAAAGTAGTTGCTGCTCACGATTCTATATAGGTATGCTTTTCAAAAAAGGATACCAAGAAAAGAAAATTAATTTGATAACAGAAGTGAATTAAGTCTTAAAATGACATGTTTTGTATGAAAATGTAATGTTTAAACCATTTGCAAAAGATTAAACAGTTTTGTGCAAGCCAGAGTGCAATGATAAAATGCTATTAATTCTGAGCAGTTTATTATTGCTCTTTTTATATCCATTTCGGTAACCGTAAAGACAACAAATTTAACTGAAATAGCTAAGACATTAATTTAAGAATATGAACTAGCATTACATTTTTCTTTTCTGTTTTACTTAATCAACAGTATGAAAGTGCTACACTAAACTTTTGATGCAAGGGATATGAAACCTACATTTTTTTTCCCGTGATTCAGATAGAGCAAGCAATTTTAAGCAACTTTCTAATTTACTCCTATTATCAATTTTTCTTCGTTCTCTTGGTATCTTTATTTAAAAAGCAGGAGTAAGCTTAAGCCAGCCCTTTTTTGGTTCAGCGTTTGGGTAGCACTCGCTGACTGGTGGCTACATTTAGCCACCAACCAATCAGCAAGCGCTACCCAGGTGCAGAGCTCCTAAAATTCCTGGTCTGGCTCCTAGCTATTTGGTTTCTTTTACATACATCTTCAGTATTCTGTGAAGCTCTTAAGATTCACACAAATGTGTTAACACAGACTTACCTGTAAAAACAGTTAGTTCACCTTTACGGTGACCTTTAAGTAGCTTATTCAATTCAGGGAATCTTGCCCATTTTACCCCAGCAACCTGATCTACATTTTCTAGCTGTCCAAACACTTCCTCACGCAACTGGTGAAACGAGATAATAGACTTGTGACTAGCAGGTAGCGAACCTTTGAGCACCTTATTTAAGTTCATGCCTTCATTAACGGCTTGTAAAGGACTGGGCTGCTTGTCCCCAGGACGAATCAGTGAGCATCTCTTAATGCTCAGTTTACGAGCAAACAGTTTTGACGCTTCCCAGGAGCGCAAGTCATCTCCTAGCCATAGAATTATACGCTTAAACTGCTCCAGGTATGGCAAAAGCACAGGAGGCAAACAAGTTACCCCACGGGGCAAAGCAATACTGGTCACTCCAGTAGCTTGATGCACTGCTAAACAATCTAATTCTCGGCTAGTAATCACCACCTCAGTTTCTTTTTTGCCCAGTACTGCAAGACCAAATAAGTTATAGTAGAGGGCAGGTTTGGGGAAGGTTGTTTCTATATAATGGACATTGTTGCCGTTGCATTCAGCAGATAACAGCTTCAGCCCCCTCATTCTTGAATTTCTGGGGTTAAACCAAGGGAAGACCAAGCTTTTGGTTGGTTGAAAATACCTAACCCCATATTTTTTTAGGGTGGCATTGGAAAGTTTTAGAATACCGAACATGGTTTTAATGAGATGAGCATCATCATCTTCCAGCTCAGATATCCAAACAGCTTTTTCCCAGATTCTGCGCACCTCCATGTCACAAAACTTTGCTTCTCCTGATTCAATGTCACTCTCCCCTAGGTAGTTAGCCATGGTGTCTGGACTGAGATAAGTACAACCCTCTTTCTGCAACAGCTCCATGGTATCCTGAAAATCCTCCCAGCATCCCTCCAGTAATGTCTCTTTGCACAAAAAGCGACCTGTAGTCTTGTCTATAAAAAGATTATTTTCCATGCCTGTGGTGAAGGGGCTGGGCACATGTAGGCAGCTATAGCCATCATGGAAGGAGATATTTTTACTACGCAGGTACTGCCGGATTTCGGTAACTGTCACCGGTTGTAAAAAACTATCAAGGGATGAAAACAAGTCTTTCTTGAAATGTCTTCGTGAGGCGGCTCCACTGCTGGCATACTGGCGCTTAGGCGACTGCCCGTGGTGGAGGAACAGTCTAAACCGCCTGGTGGATAAAGGGCACCGTGAAGTTATCAGCCTGGGTATATTGTGAGAAAGACAGGAAGCTAAACACATTCCCGGCAGCCGCAGCATCCTCAGATCAGTTGTTAGGAGTCACACTGAGAGGAAGTCTGTCACTGCTCGCACATCTCACTGCGGTCTGGAATCGTTACATAGTTCACCATTTGCAAATTGCTACACACAATACATGTGCTTCTAGGGCGCCGCCATGACATTCTAACCTCCACAACATTAGCGCGCCAATGACGTCATTTTTCAGAACCCCGGAACATAAACATTGATCCTAAATTTTGTCGGCTGCCATATTTATTAAGGGAATAGTTCCCCAAATTGAAAGGTTTCTTGTTGAAAAGTGTACGAAGTCTTTGGCTGCTAAAGTGAAGTCGCATCGTCCCTACAAGCGTATCAGTTACATTTTGGAAATGTATAAATTGTATTTTAAAGTGTATTTTAATTATTTTCCAAATCAAACATGGGACACGGTGTCTTTAGAACAACGGCGTGTAGTTTGACGTCACACAAACGCGCTGAGAAAAAGTGACACAAGTTATATTTCCGGGTTGCTCTTTGCATGGTGTGAGTGACCCTGGATTGGTGTTGGTGGCAGATATGACCTCCCGGGGCACACCGAGCCGCTTCCTACAGAGTGTGCTTCAGAACGGTGTCGGCAGATATGTCTGTCAGCTGAAGCGGGTGTCACTGGTGTTTAGTAAGGACGCGCAGCCCTCCCGGGGAGCTAGGTGGGCTACAGCATGTCGTTCTGTGTATATGTGTTATCTGCAGCCTGTTTATCATGTTATACATGTAGTCTTTCCTAGGCACAGTGTCTGCTAAACATAATCTCATGGCTTCTAATTGTTAACGTCTGGCTCCTAATTTATTGTATTATTCTACATATTTACAAATAAACTTAATTTGGAAAACAAAGGGGCTTATTAATGAAGCTGTGTTTGCTGCTTAGAGCCATTGTGCAGGCTTGGACATGCAAATTAAGAGAAACACCATAAGAATGCATGCGGCTGTCTAACCTCTCTGCATCCAGATTAAAATCACATAGATTGGTCATACCGTGGTGATTGACAACCCCTGCTCTTGTGAGATTGGATGTGCAAGAATAGAGGGTAGGATTACACAAGAGAGCTCTTGTGCAATCATGAATTTCATGCTCTGGGAACTTGGCAGTTTTCTCTCTCACACGCTCACTCTCACACACTCTCTCACTCTCACACACTCTCACTCTCACACACTCTCTCACTCTCACACACTCTCTCTCTCTCACACACTCTCTCTCTCTCACACACTCTCTCACACTCTCTCTCTCTCTCTCTCTCTCCATTATTCAACTGGACTGTCCAGTATTTTATTAGGCTGTCCAGTAAAATCTATACAAAAATACTGGACACTTAAATTTAGTATTTTTAAAGCCCTCTGTCGGCTAAATGTAAAGAGCCTTCTAGGCTAAATATGGCTAAAAAAGGAGTAACACTGTGCATTTTCTATGATATGTGTTACAGGCAGCCATGGTTTTGTTAAAACATTGCTTGGTATGTGCTCCTGGTAGTGACGGGGGTCAAATCACTACTAGATATCTGTGTTACTGGCAACCAAGGGGATGAAATGACTGCTCAATTGTGAAAAATATATGTGGTGGTAGCAAGTTTGACCCCAGCTACCACCCGTGTCCAGTCACCTATAGGCTGTCCGGTATTTTATGATGAACACCCTGGCAACCCTAATCTATATCTATATATATATATATATATATATATATATATATATATATATATATATATATATATATATATATATATATATACCTTTTAATCTACACTGTTACACTATGGGCAAGATTGATCAATTTGCAAGCGGACAAGATTAAAATGTTGTTAACCTGACCGCATTTTATTGCAAATTGTGGGGCAAATGTCTTCCCCATATTTATCAGTGCACTAGGTAACACTTGCAATACTGCTACGGATGGGCGAATGTGTTTATATTCTAATTCAAATGTTAGAACGAAGGTTATTGTAGAAATTCGATTTACATAATCATGTTAAAGGGACAGTCTAGTATAAATTAAACTTTCATTATTCAGATAGGACTTTTAATTTTAATCAACTTTCCAATTTACTTTTATCATCAAATTTGCTTTTTTCCTCTTGGTATTCTTAGATTAAAGGATTACTGTCTTTAGCTTTTCTTAGGCAAAACTCACCCAACATTAAACATTGCAATTATAAATTAAATAAAATCTACCTTTTCATTTTCAAAAACGAAGCTCCCTTTAGCCGAAAAATAAACTTTTATTTCATGCCACTGACGTCACGTTAACCAGCCCTCAAATGTGGGCCGTCTAAGCAATAACATTCTGGCCAATCGTATCCCCAGTATTAACATGTAATTAAAATATAATTTAGTCATTAAACGCATGCGCAATCGTTTTCTATTAGTATCGCATGCGCATATTGCGGCATAGAAGCCGACAGCAGAGAAAATAACGCATGCGCACACTGCGCAGCATACTCATCTGAAGCTGGATCAACAGAGAGTGTCTTCTTAGCCCTAAGACGGTGACGTTGCCGATGACGTTGCGTGTAGTCGCGCATGCGCATTGTGTCCGTTAGTCGCCATGTTCCAACTGGAGTTGTCCTCCAGGATTGGAATACAGTTAGTGAGTATAAATACGTGGGTTTGGAAAAAGGTGAAAATTATTAAACTGATATATTGCAAACGACAAAGATTTGAAATAGGATGTAATTTAAAAAAGTAATTATTTATTGGTATACTATTGTTAGAACACAAGTGAATATTTGACTACAGTGTCCCTTTAAACTAAACCCAGGTAGGCTAATAGGCTAATTTCTAAGCCTTTGAGGGCTGCCTCTTATCACATGCTTTTTAAATCTCTTTTCAACAAAAAGAGACAGAAAGTACATGTGGGCCATATAGATAACACTGTGTTCAGGCACAGGGGGTTATTTAAGATTTAGCACAAAACAATGCTAAATTTAAGACAATAGATAATAAACAGTCACAGTCATGTGATCAGGGGACTGGAAGAAGGTTCCTAGATACAAGGTAATCACAGAGGTAAAAAGTGTATTAATATAACTGTGTTGGTTATGCAAAACTGGGGAATGGGTAATAAAGGGGTTATCTATCTTTTAAAACTATAACAATTCTATGGAAGACTGTCCCTTTAAGAACGAAAATTCTTAAAAAAAAATCTATAATCGAATGCCACTTTCGAATTTGAATGTTTATAATTACATTGATTGTCCACATTCGAAATTTTGAATGCAGCATTCGCTTTAAAGGGACACTGTGACCAAAAATAAACTTAACATAAATAAATTAAAAGATTTGAAAAAATACTTTTCAAATCACTCTAATTTTCAAATAATTACCGTTTCGCCACAATTATATTAAATTTTTTAAATATTTTCCAAACCCACTCAGTGGGTACTGTTGCTGGGTGTGCAATCCGGACGGAGAACCGAGGTTGGAATATGGCGGCACCTAGCCGCAATGCGCATGCGCAGACTTGCGGAAACGTCATTAAAGACGTCTATGCCTGGATAAAACAGGCTTCAGAAGCAGATGCGTGAGCTCAAGGGCGTAATGCGCATGCGCAAGCCGACAATTGCATATTAATGATATGCAACTAGACGGGCGCTGATTGGAGGAAGCAATGAACGATTGCACAGCCCATATCAGTGGGTTGTCGTTCATTACGTCATGACGAAAAATATAAAAACATTTTTTAATATGATAAAAAGATCGTTTCCCATTGAATGTAAGTGCATTTTGTTAGTCTCATATTAAAAAATGTTTTTATATAATCGTTGTACATACAAAAAATCTTTTCACAGTAATCCTTTAATGTTCATGTGGTAGGGAATTTAGTAAATAGATACAAATATATACATTTGAATGTTTCTATTTCGAATATTGCATCATTCGAATATTAACCTTTTAAAGCCGTTATGCCGTTCTATTCCGTCATAATTAGGCTGGGTTTTAAAGCCGTTATGACGGAATAGAATGTCATAGCTAACGGCTGTCCTGAAGCCTTCTGTGCTGTCAGGACTTGATCGCGGTCTTGGGGGCGTTCCTAGGGTTGTAGGGACGCCCCCCAGATGCGATCCAATAATTGAAATCTCGCGATCGTGTGCACGATCGCGTGGTTTCAATTTGTCTGCATCGGAACAGTTGTTCTGATGTAGGCACTTTAACCCTGACATGAAAGGGTTAAAGGGACACTGAACCCAAATATTTTCTTTCATGATTCAGATAGAGCATGCAATTTTAAGCAACTTTCTAATTTACTTCTATTATCAATTTTTCTTCTTTCTCTTGCTATCTTTATTTGAAAAAGAAGGCATCTCGGCTAAGGAGCCAGCAAATTTTTGGTTCAGAACATGGACAGCACTTTTTTATGGGTGCTGTCCAATCAGCAAGGACAACCCAGGTTGTTCACCAAAAATGGGCCGGCATCTAAACTTACATTCTTGCTTTTCAAACAAACATACCAAGAGAATGAAGACAATTTGATAATGGGAGTAAATTAGAAAGTTGCTTAAAATTGCATGCTCTATCTGAATCATGGAAGAAAAATTTTGGGTTCAGTGTCCCTTTAAATTTTAAGAAAGCATTAGAAATACTATATCAAATATATAAATTATAATTTTTCAAATGTGAATATTGCATCCTTCGAATTGAATTAGAAAATTTTGAATAAAATTTTACTTTGAAAGAAATCATTAGAAATACTATTACATTAAATGAATGTTGTACAAACATTTGAAATTCGAAAAACAAACAAATGTATTCAAATTAGTTTAATTTTTCAAATGTTGCAAAACATTAGTCCATCCCTAAATACTGACCCCCATACCCTAACGCAGCTTTAACCCCTTAACAACCAAGGACGTGTCGGGCACGTCCTACAAAAAAATAATTAGTGACCAAGGATGTGCCTGACATGTCCTCTGGGGTTTGAAGCTCTGGAAGCGTTTGTGATCACCTCCAGCCGTTTCCAGGGTTTTGCAGTTATGCCTCGATATTGAGGCATCACTGTAATACCTTTTTTAAGCCTCCGATGCAGAGAGAGCCACCCTGTGGCCCTCTCTGCCTCGGCCAGCGATTTAGCCAATCGTTGGTGGGTCGGAGCCATTGCATGGAGACGGGTGGGCAGCCCATCGCTGGTGCTTGTTCCGGATCCTGTAACTGAGTGTCCGTGGAGCGTGCAAGGAGGCGGGGCTCGGGAGCGAGCGTGCATGTGTAAAATTCTAAACGAAAGGAGAGGGATAGGGAAAGGGAGGGGGAATAATGGTTTGGAAAGGGATCAGATGGGAGGCTGATCTCTACACTAAAGCTAAAGATTAACCCTACAAGTTACCTAATTAACCCCTTAACTGATGGGCATAATACAAGTGTGGTGCGCAGTGGCATTTAGCGGCCTTCTAATTGCCAAAAAGCAATTCCAAAGCCATAAATGTCTGCTATTTCTGAACGAAGGGGATCCCAGAGAAGCATTTACAACCATTTGTGCCATAATTGCTCAAGCTGTTTGTAAATAATTTCAGTGAGAAACCTAAAGTGAAAAAGTGAACGATTTTTTTTATTTGATCGCATTTGGCGGTGAAATGGTGGCATGAAATATACCAAAATGGGCCTAGATCAATACTTTGGGTTGTCTACTAAATAAACTATATATACATGTGAAGGGTTATTCAGGGATGCCTGACAGATATCAGTGTTACAATGTAACTGTCGCTAATTTTGGGGAAAAAATGGTTTGGAAATAGCAAAGTGCTACTTGTACTTATTGCCCTATAACTTGCAAAAAAAGTAAAAAACATGTAAACATTGGGTATTTCTAAACTCAGGACAAATTTTAGAAACTATTTAGCATGGGTGTTTTTTGGTGGCTGTAGATGTGTAACAGATTTTGGGGGTCAAAGTTAGAAAAAGTGTGGGGGGTTTTCTTTCCATTCTTTCATCATATTTTATAAAAAAAAATTATAGTAAATTATAAGATATGATGAAAATAATGGTATCTTTAGAAAGTCCATTTAATGGCGAGAAAAACTGTATATAATATGTGTGGGTACAGTAAATGAGTAAGAGTAAAATTACAGCTAAACACAAACACTGTAGAAATGTAAAAATAGCCCTGGTCCCAAAGGGTCAGAGAATTGAAAAGTGCTCTGGTCACTAAGGGGTTAAAGGGATAGGAAACCCCAAAATATTCTTTCATGATTTGGATAGAATATATTATTTTAAACAACTTTCCAATTTACTTCCATTATGAAATTTGCTGTGTTCTCTTGTTATTCTTTGCTGAAGGAATAGCATTTCACTACTGGCAGCAAGCTGAACACATCTAGCTAGCCAATCACAAGAGACAAATGTGTGCAGGAACCAATTAGCAGAAGCTCCCACTAGTGTAGGATATGTGCATATTCTTTTTCAACAATGGATACCAAGAAAACAAAGCACATTTGAACATAGAATTGAATTTAATTGTCTTAAAATTACATGCTCTATCACAATCATGCAAGTTTAATTTTGACTTTCCTATCCCTTTAGTCAACATAGCAGCTGTATTGCACGAGCAGTCCTCAGCTGAATACAGTTGTGTTGTGTATGCTTCAACTGATTCACTCAGTGGTCATACTGAACTCTAGATCAGAAGTGCATTGTTGCTCCAGAGCAAAAGAGGACACCCTTGTCATGTGCCTCTAGATAACTGAAAACCGGGCCAGACTCTCCTGTTAATAATCAGCGTTGACTTAGGGTTAAATAAACTTCAAGAAATTTCCTGAGAAGCCAAGTCATAGTACAATCTTAGTGAAACACATGAACAACTAAGACAAACGGTATCAGACTTATTTTTAAAAAGGAATTTCACTAGGATCATTACAGGCTTTCACAGAACAAAATATACCCAACTGAAGCAAAACATTGTAGCTAAATATTTATGATGGCTAACTATTGTGTTCGAATGCAGTTTATAATGGTCTTTTATTTATTTATTTATTTATTTATATAAATATATATATTATCCACCCTGTCTGATATTCTTTTCCTGTGTTTATTATATATATATATTTTTTATTTTCAGAGAATTTATTGAAGAAAAGGTAGTTGATTTTGCCAAGAAGAACCCAAGCGTTGTGTTATATGTCAGTCCCAAGCCATGCAGAGTCCCTAAAGTGGTGGCAGAATACTGTAAGTATTTAATGCATTTTCACTTTACAGCACTGCGCCACATTAGACTGTTAAATTCAAACAGAGCTTTGCTCTTGGTAAAAAAAAAAAAAAAAAGTTTAATTTAAAATTTAAAGGGACAGTGTTCTGTAATATGTCCTCCCCTTTAAATTGTTTAATGTGTTCCCAATTATCAATTTTTATAGCTCCTTTAGTTTTTATGTTATCATTTGATATACAGGTGAAACTCGAAAAATTAGAATATCGTGCAAAAGTTCATTTATTTCACTAATGCAACTTAAAAGGTGAAACTAATATATGAGAGAGACTCATTACATGCAAAGCAAGATAGTTCAAGCCGTGATTTGTCATAATTGTGATGATTTATGGCTTACAGCTCATGAAAACCCCAAATCCACAATCTCAGAAAATTAGAATATTACATGCAATCAATAAAACAAGAATTGTACATACCTTTAGAACAATATCGGACCTCTGAAAAGTATAAGCATGCATACTGTATGTACTCCGTACTTGGTTTGGGCCCCTTTGGCAGCAATTACTGCCTCAATGCGGCGTGGCATGGAAGGTATCAGCCTGTGGCACTGCTGAGGTGTTATGGAAGACCAGGATGCTTCAATAGCGGCCTTCAGCTTTTCTGCATTGTTCAGTCTCATGTCTCATCTTTTTCTTGGCAATGCCCCATAGATTCTCTATGGGGTTCAGGTCAGGCAAGTTTGCTGGCCAATCCAGCACAGTAATCCCACGGTCATTGAACCAGGTTTTGGTGATTTTAGCAGTGTGGGCAGGTGCCAAGTCCTGCTGGAAAATGAAGTCAGCATCCCCATAGAGCTCGTCTGTGGAAGGAAGCATGAAGTGCTCCAAAATCTCCTGGTAGACGGCTGCGTTGACCCTGGACTTAATGAAGCACAGTGGACCAACACCAGCAGATGACATGGCTCCCCAAATCAACACAGACTGTGGAAACTTCACACTGGACTTCAAGCATCTTGCAGTGTGTGCCTCTCCATTCTTCCTCCATACTCTGGGTCCTTGGTTTCCAAATGAGATGCAAAATTTGCTCTCATCAGAAAAGAGGACTTTGGACCACTGAGCAACAGACCAGGTCTGTTCTTCTTTAGCCCAGGTAAGACGCTTCTGATGTTGTTTGTTGTTCAGGAGTGGCTTGACAAGAGGAATACGACATTTGAAGCCCATGTCCAGGATCCGCCTGTGTGTGGTGGCTCTTGTGAAAGTCCCCAACACTTTTGAATGGCCTTTTCCTGACAATCCTCTCCAGGCTGCGGTCATCCCTGCTGCTTGTGCACCTTTTTCTTCCACACTTTTCCCTTCCACATAACTTTCTATTAATGGGCTTTAATACAGCACTTTGGGAACATCCAACTTCTTTTGCAATTACCTTTTGAGGCTTTCCCTCCCTATGGAGGGTGTCAATGATGGTTTTCTGCACAACTGTCAGTTCAGCAGTCTTTCCCATGATTGTGATTCCTACTGAACCAGACTGAGAGACCATTTAAAGGCTCAGGAACCCTTTGCAGGTGTTATGGCTTAATTAGCTGATTTAGAGTGGGACACTTTGAGCCTAGAATATTGCACCTTTTCACAATATTCTAATTTTCTGAGATTGTGGATTTGGGATTTTCATGAGCTGTAAGCCATAATCATCACAATTATGACAAATCACGGCTTGAACTATCTTGCTTTGCATGTAATGAGTCTATCTCATATATTAGTTTCACCTTTTAAGTTGCATTAGTGAAATAAATGAACTTTTGCACAATATTCTAATTTTTCGAGTTTCACCTGTAGCTGGTTTTGCCTTTGAAACCGCTATCTACCCAGAGGCAGAACTTTTCTTCACTCTGCGATGAGATCTTTTTTTGAGAATTTTTCTGCAGGTCATTTTCAAATAAAATTCAATTTTAAATTAGGCAGTTACACTAGAGCACCAGCTCAAGTGCAATGTGTTTATTAACTGGAGAGTAAAGCTAAGTTTTTAAAATCTCTCAAATACATTTTTTTAACTTTTCTTTTAATCTAACATCAGAAGGTAGAAATGTAGTAATAAAAAAGGTACATTCAGAAGTCACAGCTTTGTAGGTCAGGAAAGGCTAAGGGGAAGGGTTGAAAGATTCCCTGAGAGCCAGTCAACAATAAATGTACTGCTGCTTTGCAGCGCTGCTCGATATTTGACCGTTCTCTTCAAACAGCACTTTGCTCTGGATGCACTGTTAAGGAAAACTAACAGTGCAGAAAGAGAAAAGTTCTGTTTGAATTTAACAGTCTAATGTGGAGCAGTGCTGTAAAGTGAAAATACTAAGAGTTCCTACATGTCTCCTATTCTTTCTGCAGACATGCTGCATTTTCTGCGATTACATCTCAGATCACTGCATGTTCTGCCTTGGGGGCTATCTATACTTAAATTTCAATACTGCAGTATTGGCTATATAAAAACTATGTAAACGACAGAAGGAATAAAAAAGCTCACAGTAAGGGATGATGGGGGAGCCCAGCCGATTTGAAAGGGTGTTCCTGTAGCTGTTTTGAGTTTAGTGAACTTTTATCAGCTGCTTGCTTGAGTACATGGTCTCTTTAATGATAGATTTAGGGCAGTCTGGTAAGGGGGCTTGCAGTTACTACAGTATATTGTAAAATGATAGATAAATAAACCATATGTATGTCAGCATCATTTTCACTTTTAAATCTTTTTTTTGTCTTCCTTCTCTAGTTTTGAATAACTAAACCAATGTTGTAAACAATCTTGTTTTAGATCATAAGTTTCAGCCCAACAAGAGTATCTTAAACAGACAGTTATTAAAAAGAGGATATTTTAAAGTGCATTAGGGTGTTTAAAGGGATACTGAACCCAATTTATTTATTTCATGATTCAGATAGAGCATGCAATTTTAAGCAACTTTCTAATTTACCCCTGTTATCAAATTTTCTTTATTCTCTTGGTATCCTTATTTGAAAAAGCAGGAATGTAAGCTTACAAGCCGGCCCATTTTTGGTTCAGCACCTGGGTACAGCTTGCTGATTGGTGGCTAAATGTACCCACCAATCAGCAAGTGCTATCCAGGCTGCTGAACCAAAAATGGGCCGGTTCATTAGCTTACATTCCTGCTTTTCAAATGATAGCAAGAGAATGAAGAAAAATTGACAATAGGAGTAAATTAGAAAATTGCTTAAAATCCATGCTCTATCTGAATCGCGAAAGAGCAAATTTGTGTTCAGTATCCCTTTAAGTTCTGATGACTAAAACTACTTTTCTCTGTTAATGCTTGTTGAGGTTTTTCCTTTTGCAAAAATAGCTATACCAGAGTTCTTCTCAGCTGATGAGCAACTGAGAATCTGGTAATACCTTGCAAATTAATATTAAAAGTTCAGGCATTTATGTCCCTTAGGACATAGAGAGATATCATTTCTATGATTTAAATTTATATACAATTCTGCAGAATCAGTGCTTTAATCTTAATTTTAGTAACATATTGGACATTAATAATAATAATAACAAAAAATATATACAGTGGATATAAAAAGTCTACACACCCGTGTTAAAATGTCAGGTTTCTGTGATGTAAATAAATGAGACAAAGATAAATCTTTTTAGAACCTTTTCCACTTTTAATGTGACCTATAAACTGTACAACTCAATTGAAAAAAACAAACTAAAATATTTTAGGAGCAGGTAAGTAAACAAAAAAAAATAAAATAATGTGGTTGCATAAGTGTGCACACTTATAACTGAAGATGTAGCTGTGTTCAGAATTAAGCAATCACATTCAAAATCATGCTAAATAGGAGTCGGTACACATCTGTCATCGTTTAAAGTGCCTCTGATTAACCCCAAATAAAGTTCAGCTGTTCTAGTAGGTCTTTCCTGACATTTTCTTAGTTGAATCCTACAGCAAAAGCCATGGTCCGCAGAGATCTCCCAAAGCATCAGAGGGATGTCATTGTTAAAAGGTATCAGTCAGGAGAACGGTACAAAAGAATTTCCAAGGCATTAGATATACCATGGAACACAGTGAAGACAGTCATCAAGTGGAGAAAATATGGCGCAACAGTGACATTACCAAGAACTGGACGTCCCTCCAAAATTGATGAGAAGAAAACTGGTCTGGGAGGCTGCCAAGAGGTCTACAGCAATATTAAAAGAGCTGCAGGAATATCTGGCAAGTACTGGCTGTGTGGTACATGTGACAACAATCTCCCGTATTCTTCATATGTCTGGGCTATGGGGTAGAGTGGCAAGACGGAAGCCTTTTCTTACCAAGAAAAACATCCAAGCCTGGCTAAATTTTGCAAAAACACACCTGAAGTCTCCCAAAAGCATGTGTGAAAAGGTGTTATGATCTGATGAAAACAAGGTTGAACTTTTTGGCCATATTTCCAAAAGATATGTTTGCCGCAAAAACAACACTGCACATCTCCAAAAGAACACCATACCCACAGTGAAGCATGGTGGTGGCAGCATCATGCTTTGGGGCTGTTTTTCGTCAGCTGGAACTGGGGCCTTAGTCAAGGTAGAGGGAATTATGAACAGTTCCAAATACCAGTCAATATTGGCACAAAACCTTCAGGCTTCTGCTAGAAAGCTGAACATGAAGAGGAACTTCATCTTTCATTATGACAATGACCCAAAGCATACATCTAAATCAACAAAGGAATGGCTTCACCAGAAGAAGATTAAAGTTTTGGAATGACCAAAATCTGTGGGGTGATCTGAAAAGGGCTGTGCACAGGAGATGCCCTGCGCAATCTGACAGATTTGGAGTGTTTTTGCAAAGAAGAGTGGACAAATCTTGCCAAGTCAAGATGTGCCATGCTGAAAAACTCATACCCAAAAAGACTGAGTGCTGTAATAAAATCAAAAGATGCTTCAACAAAGTCTTATGCAACCATATTTTATTTTTATATTTTTTCTTCCCTCTACCTAAAAGTTTTCAGTTTGTTTTTCAATTGAGTTGTACAGTTTATAGGTCACATTAAAGGTGGAAAACATTCTTAAATGATTTATCTTTGTCTCATTTTTTTACATCCCAGAAACCTGACATTTATCCACTGTATATCTTACTATCCTATAATCTATCTTTACATATACACCAATATTAATATATAATGCTTGTCAGGATTCCAACTTTAAACCAAGTTCTGGAAAGTTAAAGGGACAGTAAGTCAAAATTAAACTTAAATGTATTGGAGATAGTTTGACAATTTAAACAACTTAAAAATATTTGTATTATTAATTTTGCTTTGTTCTCTTGGTATCCTTTGATTAAAGAGTAATCCTAGGTGAGCTCAGGAGCGTACACGTGTCTAGCCTTCTGGTAGCAGTGTTTGCAACAATGTTTATAGCAATGTTATACAGCTTTGCGAACACTGCTGCCATAGAATGCTAGACACGTGCACGCTCCTAAGCTATCAACCTACCTAGCTTTACTCTTCAAGAAATGAACAAAGCACATTTGATTATACAAGTGCATTGTAAAGTTGTTTAAAACTGAATGCTCTATTTAAATTGTGACATTTTAATTTGGACTTTACTGTCCCTTTTTAACATTTTGCTGTCTTAATTCAGATAGAGCATGTCATTTTAAACAAATATCTTTCCAATTTACTTGCATTATTAAATTGTGCAATTTCAGAGGCACCAGGTCCTACTAAACCTGTGCAAGAGCTCAGTGTATGCATATGAGTTTGAAATTCGCTGATGGTTGTCCCATGATACAGGGAAATTTAAGGAATTTAAAATGTATCAGAAAAACCCCCACCACCACTTGTCATTTTAAATTTAGAGAAAGAGCTATTGCATTGTATGTTTACTATGCATTTGTTTATTATGCAGTACTACTGTATTTCCTGGTTCTTTAATTACCAGGACCAATGCTGTCTCTCCCCTCAGTGCTCAGAACAACCGCAATTATGATTGTGGTAAAGTACTGGTTTGTAATAACTTAGAACTAGGCTTCCCACTTGAACTTGGCGACAAGGCCTAAAATGCAGTGTGATTGTAGTCGCCCCTTCCTGTTTAGTAAAGAACTCCAGAATTCAAGCACACAGATCTCAGTTTTAAATGAGATGCATATTTTTATATGCAATAAATGTTTAGGTGTGTGGAAAGAGCAAAACTTCTTTAGGAAATGTATAGCCTTATCTAGGGCTGCAACTAACGATTATTTTCATAATCGATTAATCGGCCGATTATTTTTTCAATGAATCGACTAATCAGATAAAAAAAAAAATTAAAAAAATTCCTATATTTAAAATAAAATCCACATACTGAGTGTTTATAAATATAAATTTCTGACTAAAACTTTACTTTAAAACAACTGTTCGGCCATTTTTTTTAAGCAGCAGAACACATTTTTATAATTAAACAAAACCACAAACTGTTTGAAAAGAGGTAGAGCTAGAAAGAGGTAAACTACCACTTTTTATAACATTCTGTTGTTCACTCTTTCTGAAACTTTGCATTGAAATCCAAAAATGTCAACATTATGCACATGCTCCTGACTGAGGCTGGCTCTCTTTTTTGCAAGCTATTTTGCCTGCAGCAGAGGAGAGGCGCTCAGATGGTGTTGAGGTGCCTGAGATGCATAAATAGGGTTTTGCCAATTTCACCAAGGTGGGATATTTATCTTTGTTAGTTCTCCACCAATGCAAGGGACCTCTCAACAAAGTAAGCCTGGACTTCATTTTAACATAAAAATATCATGAGTATCTATATGCACTGGTAAATAACCAGCTATAAGGTGGGGGGGGGGGGATATCTAGTCCACTCTTAAAATAACAGATATATACTTACAGAGGTTGAATTTGGTACATATTCCAATTAATTAAAAATAAAAAGGCAAAAGGGCTAAAGACTATATCAGTAACAGGACACAGCCTTGCACATTTATCTATAGAGTGCATATATCAACATATATCGTATATCAGCAATAGCAAGGGATCTGCTAAAAATTGTGCAAACAGGTAATAGTGACATGAATTCATATAACAAATTGCTAGGTGTAAATAACAAGTTTGGCATTATATCATGCAAAGCACTGTCCCAAATCACCTGATTTTATATAAGCAATCCAAATTATGTCTCCTATTTTATTTTTGGGTTTCACATAAGACAGGAGTAGTTGTAAACTTAAAAATAAACTTAAAAGGCCATAATACTCATATGCTAAATCACTTGAAACTGATGCAGAATAACTGTAAAAAGCTGACAGGAAAATATCACCTGAGCATCTCTATGTAAAAAAGGAAGATATTTTACCTCACAATCTCCTCAGCTCAGCAGAGTAAGTTCTGTGTAAAAAGTTATACTCAGCTGCTCCCAGCTGCAGGTAAAAAAAAAAAAAAAAAAATGAAGAAATGAACAGCAGCCAATCAGCATCAGCAGTGCTGAGGTCATGAACTCTTACTGTGATCTCATGAGATTTCATAGTAAGCTTCCTTTACCTGATTGGTGAAATAATATGAGAGTGCACGATGCTCATCCCTTCAGATGTCCCAGGACAGACACACTAAAATGCTGCTTAGAAATCCTTTACAATGGGAGGTGGCTACTGAGGAACTTTTGAGGTAAAATATCTTTCTTTTTTACATAGAGATGTTCAGGTGATATTTTCTAGTCAGCTTTTTACAGCTGTGCTGCATCACTTTCAAGTGTTTAAACATTTGGGTATTATGGCCCTTTAAAGTGAAAAGTAAAATGCCTGTAGACGTCCTTTAGGCTAAGGGCATAACCATAAAACACAATACCATGTGCTGGAGCTCAGTGGAGTAAAGCAGCTGGTGCTGTGCACAGACCAACTAATTGCAAACCAACTAATCGATTATGAGATTCGTTGATAACTATTTTCATTATCGATTATAACGATTAGTTGTTGCAGCTCTAGCCTTATCCCTAAATGCATAATTGCCAACTCAGAGGCAGAATTATTTTCCACTTTCTGCGATGAGATTTGTTTAGTAAAAGAATGTCTGCAGGTAATTTTTAAATAAAATTCAATTATAAAGTAGGCAGTTACACTAAAGCACCAGTTCAATTGCAATGTGTTGGTTAACTGGAGAATAAAGCAATTTTTAAAGTTTTATAATAAAAAGATGTAGTAATAAAAAAAAAAAAAAAAAAAAAAAAAAAAAGGTGCATTGCTCATACAAATGTCTTGCATTCAGAAAAAACTGCTTTGCAGACTGGGAAATGCTAGGGGCGGGTTTGAAAAAAATCAGAGAGCCAGTCAACAATCAATGGACTGTTCACTTAAAACAGTACTTTGCTCTGGATGCACTGTGTTAAGGAAAATTTACACAGTGCAGCCAGATTACAGCTCTGTTTTAAGGGAACAGTCTAATGAGTAGCAGCGATGCAAAGATAAAGCGCCAACAGTTCCTGCATGTGTCCTGTTCTTTCTGCAGACATGCTGCATTTTCTGCGATGACATCTCAGATCACTGCGTGTTCTGCCTTGGGGGTTGCACACAGTCCCGAATCTCCCGGGACAATCCCAGGATTTTGTAGTTTGCCCCGGGAATGGTCCAGAGACTTGGGCTGTGTGGCCCACCCTGCTGTATCTGTCTGCACCAGTTTGCTTACAGTCTGAATTATTTAAGCTGTTAAAGGACCAGTCAACACTGTAGATTTGCATAATCAACAAATGCATAATAAGAAGACAATGCAATAGCACTTAGTCTGAACTTCAAATGAGTAGTAGATTTTTGTTAAATAAATTGCAAATTTATGACTATTTCACTCCCCCTGTATCATGTGACAGCCATTAGCCAATCACAAATGCATATACGTATATGCTGTGAATTCTTGCACATGCTCAGTAGGAGTTGGTGACTCAAAAAGTGTAAATATAGAAAGACTGTGCACATTTTGTTAATGGAAGTAAATTGGAAAGTTGTTTAAAATTGCTGCTCTTTCTGAATCATGAAAGTTTAATTTTTACTTGAGTGCCCCTTTAAGTGGTGATGATCTGGGGAGTGCATTTTGTATAACTACATGTGCTGTGCTCAGAGGTATACCTACCTCAGGGGGGTGGCTTTAATTATTCCAGATTGGAGGGTAGATAGCATTGCCTTGATGCACACACCCATTGGGTGGTATCTCTCCATCCATAATGCTAGTATTCAGTAACCAGTAATCTGTTTACTCATTTACGCTACTACAGCTAGCTTGTGTGCTGGCTTTGTTTGAATAGTAATACGGTATTCTAGGATTTTCTTTGTATGGTCAGTGTTGATTTGTCAATATAATCTCTCTCCCAGGAAGTAAACTAACCTCAAGATAAACAAATCCCACCACTTCTCCTTCTATACCAGTGGTGGCCAAAATGTCGACCACCTTGCAGTATGGATGTCAGCTGCACTATTGATCACAGCTGCACTTGCCAGCCGTAATTGTTCCTTGTTAGCCGCGCTATTATAAGAATTGTGACGCGGTCTAATAAAATCCAAAGTATTGCCGTTTATTAAACAGTACATTCAGTATTTCTTAAAATTTTATTTACCATCAACTCCATTTATTATTAAAAAAAAAAACAGAAGTTAATTTAAAAATTGCGTGTGTTATCTGAATAATGAAAGTTTAATTTTTACTTTTCTATCCCCTTTAGCAATCAGTATGGCTAAATATACTGTTCATCTGTATGTGCTTGTTTTGGGGTGGATTGGAGTGGGCGGAGCAATGCAAACCATCTATGGGCGTGGCTCTGCTGCGAAGTGTCCCTGGAACTTCTTTTTCAAATTAATGCAGCTAGGCTAAACGATAAACCATTCTCTCCCCAAAACAGTTTTCAAATCCAAAATTGTTTTACAAATTATGAAATGTAGCTTAAAGCTGCTCAAAATATTTTTATTTTTTTCCTTTGATTTTACAAGATCTATTCATTTTACTTTATCGGCTACATGTTACACTTATAAAGTTATTCCAAGAGAGCATTATTTATTCAGTGTAGACATAGTGCTGTGTAATATTGTTTGATGGCTTGCCGTTGTGGTGAATACTCCACTAGGTGGCGCTGCATGCTTAGTGTTTCATATATGTTAACAGAAAAAGCCTTCAGCGCTAAGTCTTTATGGTTTCAGAAATAAAGATAGGGTTTTAGAAGTAGCATGGATAAAGTAATGTGGCAGCTTGGCAGTTTATAGCTGCAGTGCATCAAAGAGAAAAGAGCTAGCTAAAATATTTTTGTGTGGGACAGTAACAGAAAACTGGGTGCATTTAAAGAATTAATACAGAGAGGTAGAATTTTTTTGAGCTATAGTATGTGGAGGTAATTGTAGTGTGTGTGTGGGGGGGGAATCTGCGCAACTAGATTCCCAAAAGAGATGAGACACATTTAAAATAAGTAAATAAAGGCAAGCGTTAGCCATGTAGATACAGGTTGAGGTGTGCGTTTTATGCATTTAAACCCCTTCTAAGTGAGATTATAACCTAATGAAAATAAGCTACATGGCCATTACAAGGAGTAGAGATGCAGGTATAGAGTAAGGCATGACAAATAACGGGCACCACTGTGCCATGGTAATTTAGAAATAAGCCCCAAGCACACACAAAAATCCCCTTGATAGTGTTGGCAAGGGAATTGTGTGGGTGTCACATCCAGTACCACATGAAGTGGCACAGCTGCTTGACATTTCTACCTGAGTGTAAAGTACAAATGGTGTCCATCAGCTGTCTCCACCTTTTTACCTCCCACCTTCAATTTCCTGCATATATCACTGACATCAGGGCGTAGTGTGCTACAAATAAATGAGGGAACAATTATCCAGGTAACGGACAACCAAGGGCTTGAATCAATGCTGCATTTATATTTGCAATTGGGGTTCTGGAGTTCAAGGAGTTAATTCATTTTTATGGTTGCTTCTGGCAACCAAGGGTCTAAACAATTGTAGCATGGATAATTCTCAAAGGATTTAATCACTGTTTTGTACATGTTGCTGTCAACAAAGAGTTAAATTCTAGAGGTTTGGTATTTACCAACAAGAAGTGTAATCGCCTCTATAAAACTATACACACACTGGTTTAAAAACGCTCTCCCTCATGCAAGTGCAATGCTATTTGACACAGCTGTAAATCATCCCCTTCCGATAACATTAGCAAACTCTTTCCCACTTGAGTAGGGGGTTCTATTTATGATTATTCAAATCAGCTGCCTCAATCAGCATTGCACTTGCATGAGTGAGCAAAAAAGGGGGGTGACTTTTCACTCCTAGCCACAAACACATACAGCAGTGAATTTACCTCCCCCAGGTTTCCAGCAGTGGTTTAAACCCCACATGTGGCACAGACACACATGTACAATCAAGAGGATTCAGTTAATACTATAAAGTACACTCACAACTGTGTTTTGAACCCCATGATTGTCGGAACATGTACAGCAGGAAAGTAACACCTGGGTTCAGCATCCTGGTTGTGATAGAGTTGCGTGTAAGAACTGAAGGGGAGGCCAAGCGGAGGGAGGGTTGGGCTTATCCAGGCTGAAAAACACTAATGCTTATAAGGAATATCCTCAAGCCCATGAGAAATGACTTTGCTTACTTGTAAAGTAATGTGGATTAGAATTCAGTTTTATGAAAATGTTTCTGTTTGATATTTTTTGACTCCCACAGCTTTAGTAGATATTCATCATTTCTCTTGGGAACTAATATTTAAAGGGTCATTATAGTGCAAAAATGACATGCTCAAATTTGTCGTGCGACTGCTGCTGCTGATTTGCTCGCTGGCAGCATCTGCTCAGGACAAGAAGCACTTTGCTGCTCCCAAGCAGTACATCGACTGTGTGCTTAACCCTTTTGTGGCCTTTAGAAACATAGTTGCATGGTCACTAGTACTATTTACATGCTCCAACAAATTAAGTATTTTTTGCAGTATAATGGCCCTTTAATGAATACGATTATACAATTTTAATACATTATTAAAGGAGCAGCATTGAGATGTTTATATTAAAGAAAATACTGAAACCGTAAAATGACATCAGATTTTTTCAGAATACATTATACGCAGTCCACAGAAACAAAAATAACTGTATGCTGAGCATTCCTTAAAAGTACATTTTTATAGCGTACTCAATACTCTGCTTGGAAAGTTGGGTAACCAATACAAGCCACCGTACTGAACCATGAAATTATAACACAATTAAATGGACAGTAAAGTCATAATAAAATGTTCATGCTTCAGATAGAGCAGGCAGTTTTACAGAATTTTACTATTTACTTATATTATCTAATTTGCTTTGTTCTACTTGTATTATTTGTTGAAAAGCACACCCAGCTAGCTGCTGGTTTCTAGCTGCACGTCTTTGTCTCACCAGATATGTTCAGCTAGCTCCCAGTAGTGCATTGCTGCTCCTTTAACAAATGATACCAAGAGAATGAAGTAAATTATTCTTTCTTTATACCAAGAGAATGAAGTAAATTATTCTTTCTTTAAGTATACATTTCTTACCTGCCTCATCTAAATGTGCGCCAGGCTGCAAAGTTCCATATAAACATGTTAAGCCCTGCCAAAGATACGTTATTTTCAGTTTGTTAAAGGGCCACTGTAAGTAAATATTTTCTATGCCTGTTACTAACTAACTACAACAAATACGCTTTTTATCAATAGCATTTCATTAACATATCTCTACCGTATATCAGAAATCTTGTCTGCAAATTTAATTGTTTTCCAAACCCACTCCGTGGGTTTCCTTTGCTCTGTACCAATCCGTTTACAATACCTAGGTTTCAAAATGGCGCTTTAAACACAAAGTTATTGGTTTAAGTATTTTGAACATGCAGTGCTGAAAATAGTGGGCAGGATAATGTGACATCATCGGCGAATAAAAGATATAACTTTTAGAACGTTATGAAACTTCGTTTTGGAGAAAATATAGGTCAGTAGGTTTTAATTAATGTTTATTAACTTTAATAGGTTAGTTGTTTAGCTTAAAAATTATAACAGAAAGTAATCCTTTAAGATTCTGCAATTAAAGGGACAGTAAAGTTAAAATTAAACTTAAATGGATTGGATACATCACAAAGTTTTAAACAACATAGCAATTTACTTTTAGCAATTTATCCTTTCTAAAAGCGTAATCCTAGGTGCAAGTTCAGGAGTGTGCACGTGTCTTTCGCCATGTGTCGGAAGTGTTTGAAACGTTGTTTATAGCAATGTTATACATAGTTAAAAACACTGCTGCCATAGACACGTGCACACTACCTAAAGTTACTCTTCAACAAGAGAAAGCAAACTTGATAACAGAAGTACTTGGGAAAATTGTGTATAATTGCATGATCTATCTGAACCACAAAAGATTAATTTTGACTTTACTGTCCCTTTAATTTGTCCTTTGGATAGTTTAAAGGGACACAAAACCCAATTTCCAGAATGGCTAGGCAGCTAAACCATTACATTGACTAGTGAGTCAGTCCTGACTTGCTGATGTGTAAAGTTTTTCTTGGATGTCTTTAGTTCAACTAATGCAGTGGATTATACAGCTCTGGACCTGTCAGCTGGCCCCATCTACTTTAGTTTCTTCTTTTCTTTGATTTTAAAGTCTCCAGCAAGATAAAATCTCCCCTTTTAACAATGTATTTATGTTCTACACTCGCTAATTTGGCCAATATTTTAGTTGTTTAAAGGAACACTAAACCCAAATTGTTTTTCTTTTATGATTCAGATAGAACAGGCAATTTTAAGCAACTTTCTAATTTACTCCTATTATCATTTTTTTTCTTCGTTCTCTTGCTATCTTTATTTGAAAAAGAAGGTAGTTAATCTAAGGAGCCAGCCAATTTTAGGTTCAGAACCCTGGACAGCATTTATCTACCAATCAGCAAGGACAACCCAGGTTGTGAACCAAAAATGGGCCGGCATCTAAACTTACATTCTTGCTTTTCAGATAAAGATAGCAAGAGAATGAACAATTGATAATAGGAGTCAATTAGTACGTTGCTTAATATTGTTGCTCTATCTGAATCATGAAAGATTAAAATTTGGGTTCAGTGTCCCTTTAAGGGCTATAAATAGACCTATGAACTATGGTCAAGGTCTGTTCATTTATGTTCTTTAATCAGAGTGATACTGTAAGCACGTTGTGAAATACACACTGAATATTGTATCCACTTCTGCTTGTTTAGGTGACTGATATTTTCCCTTTTAAAGGGGCTGTAAAGTCCAATTTAAACAAATGCATTGAATAGATCATGAAGTTTTAAACAACTTTCCAGTTTACGTCTATCATCAATTTTGCTTAGTTCTCTTGGTATCCTTTCTCAAAGAGTAATGCTATGAGCTCAGGAGTGTGCACGTGTCTTTAGCCATCTGGCAGCCGTTTGCAACATTGTTTATAGCAATGTTATATAAAGTTCCAGACACTACTGCCATAGAAACGTGCACACTCCTAAAATCCTATCACCCTACCTAGATGTACTCTTCAACAAAGGATACCAAGAGAACAAAGCAAACTTGATAATAGGACAGTTTAGTTTTTTTAGATTGCAAGCTCTACCTAAATCATGAAAGTTTCATTTTGACTTTACTGTCCCTTTAAGCTTTTCCAAGACTGCCATGGGGATTTTCTTCTTTCTGTGCCTATTAGAGCTTCTCTTTCAGTCTGGCACCAGAATACAAAGTAAAGGGTATTAGGTGGTGCTTTATTTCCAAAGAATCGGACAGAGCAACATTAATTGGCAACAAAACTGTTTGACATTTTATCCTGCTGCTGCTGAAAACACGAGCGCCCTAGGCTGTTTATTACTGTAACGTTTCACGACATTGCACCAGGGAAAGGTTTGAGGCAAACTACGTTGTTCTAGACTTTATTTGTACACCTCAATGTCACAAGGCTTTAAATCCTGGAAGCTGTTTGGAATTGATAACATCTGCATTGTCATTATATAGTGAGAGGTGCTAAGTGGTACCTGTTAGCTCTGTATATGTAGAAAAAAGTAAGGATTTCAGCTAAAATGTTGTTACTAGGCTCAGGTTACTTGTGATGTTGCTGTCATCTCACAGGAAATGATCTACTGTCAGCAGCCTGTCTTTATAATATCAAATACAAAGCTTCAATGAAGTAAAACGCAATATTTTAAGAATCACAATTTAAGCCATATAGTGCTATAATTAGGTGTTATTTTAAGCTACGCTCTGAAAAAAAAGTAACAGCTTCTGAATTTATGGAATCTTCCTTTTAATAGAAAGGTATTAAAGGGACAGTCTAGGCCAAAATAAACTTTCATGATTCAGATAGAGCATGTAATTTTAAACAATTTTCCAATTTACTTTTATCACCAATTTTGCTTTGTTCTCTTGGTATTCTTAGTTGAAAGCTTAACCTAGGAGGTTCATATGCTAATTTCTTAGACCTTGAAGCCCACCTCTTTCAGATTGCATTTTAACAGTTTTTCACCACTAGAGGGTGTTAGTTCACGTATTTCATATAGATAACACTGTGCTTGTGCACGAGAAGTTATCTGGGAGCAGACACTGATTGGCAAAACTGCAAGTCTGTCAAAAGAACTGAAAAAAGGGGCAGTTTGCAGTGGCTTAGATACAAGATAATCACAGAGGTTAAAAGTATATTATTATAACTGTGTTGGTTATGCAAAACTGGGAAATGGGTAATAAAGGGATTATCTATCTTTTTAAAACAATAAAAATTCTGGTGTAGACTGTCCCTTTAAGGTCTCAAGAAACGATAGCGTGCCTTTTTAGAATATAAGATTTTTTAATTTAAAGTTATATATAATATTAAAAAAAATCAAAATTCAGGGATGACTTGCACTTACATCAAATTAATATTGCTTATTAACAGTATTCACATGTAGTGACAGTTTAAGACTTGGGTATCGACCATTAAAAACCCCAGAAAATGACGCATAGAATACTAACATTTTAAGGAATCTGAGCCAAACAATATGAACCTAAACGCTGACCTGTGTAATAGTGAGCATAGCCACAAGTGTATAACCACTCTCATAAAGTCCTAGACAGTAAATGTGACAAAGAGAGGCTCAAATAACCAGCACCAAATTATTATGACAGCCACATTGCATGCTGTGCTGACACAGAGTGTGTAGTAGGGATAGACGAATGTTTTGCAACACTCGAAAAATGAAACAAATTTTTAAAACGTTCGTTCATTTCGAATGTTTGTACAACATTCTAACATTCGTTTAATGTATTAGTATTTCTAATGCTTTCTTTAAATGTTATATTCGAATAATGCAATATTTGAACTAGAAACATTCAAATTTATATATTTGTATCTATTATATATCAATTTACTAAATTCCCTACCACATGAACTATTGAACTTCTGAATAGTATTTGTAAAATCGAATGTTACATTTGAAATATCCAATTATGAACACCCGAAAACCAGAAATGGGGGCCTATCTATCAAGCTCCGAATTGAGCTTGAGGCCCCGTGTTTCTGGCGAGCCTGCAGGCTCGCCAGAAACAGCTGTTATGAAGCAGCGATCTAAAGACCGCTGCTCCATAGGGCGAACAGACATCGCCACAAATCAACCCAATCGGGTTGATTGACACCCCCTGCTGGCGGCCGATTGGACGCAAGTCTGCAGGGGGCGGCGTTGCACCAGCAGCTCAAGAGCTGCTGGTGCAATGCTGAATACGGAGAGTGCATTCAGTGATGTCTGTCGGACCTGATTCGCACTTTCAGATCAGGTCTGACAGACATATGATAAATAGACCTCATGACATGCAATTACTGAATTTTAATGGATTTTCATTCTTATCAGCATTCGACTGTCCAAAATGAATGTCCACAGGACTATTCGTTCTACTATACAAATTATACTTTTAGCACATTCGCCCATCCCTAATGTGTAGGTATGGTGGACTGTACTTCTGCTGTCAAAAGTATGTATTTTAAATCAGAATGCTTGATAAATTGTTACACACTAGATACAAACAAATCTATATGTGAATTAAAAACATAGTGATAAATAATACACACATAGTACAACTAATCCTGTATGATAACAAAAACGGTAAGGAACATGTACAGCTACCATTGACAGAATTAATGGATGACATATTTAATCCCAGTATATTAGAAATCAAGTCCCACTGAAGGACTAGCTTCATGACTAGCATTTCGGCATGTCTCTTTTATAATAAAATAACCACATTTATCACTGTGAAGCTTTAGAAACACAGATAAAATACCACTTGACTAAACATATACAGAGCTGATAACATAATACCAGTAGTTAGAAGTCAGGTAGATGAGACTACTGATGAAGGTGGTGGAAAGAATGTAAATACACAAGAGAGGAAACCCTGTACCCTCAAATGTATCATAATATAGACCAGTAAAAGGAGTGGGGTGTAGTCCCAATATGACCTATAGGCAGTCAATATAGAGTATGAAATAATATTACATTAAAAAATATGACCTCATAGAGGCAACCCGAGCCATAGTTGACCTCGACATAAGAATAAATAAATGTGTAATGAGCACCATACACTCATAACCTACATCCCATTTATAAAAATCACTGTGCCACCTTTCAATGGGGAATGTGTCCATTAAAGGGGACACTAAACACAATGCATTTCATGCACCATTATGGAGCCCAGGTTACACTGCAGGTATTTAAAGGAGAGTTGCTGCACATGTGCAAACAGGTCAGCACTGGAATGTAGTGATAGATTTTAACATGGCGGCACCCATGACTAGAGGGAGGCGGGGAATAACTTAATACTATGCTTATAAAAAAGGGACATTAAACACTAAATACATTTTCTATGTGGTTTTATGAGGGTGTGATGAAGTGGATTTAGCAATAAGTTTTATTTGACACTTTTACATTCTAAGAAATAACATTATGAATTGTTAGCGTCATTTGCCAGGCTACATTTACTTATTACCTGAATTTATTTATTATGAGTGTAGAAATATATATATATATATATATACCGATTCTGTGATATAACATCTGTCTTTTTGTTTTGTTTGTTAGTGAATGGAGCAGTGAGAGAAGAAGCGATAAATAGGAAAACAGCAGATGAAATTGTTCAGCTTATACAGAAAATGGCTGATCAGTCTGGTTTGGACATTATCCGGATCCGTAAACCTTACCATACCGACAACCCAAGCATCCAGGGACAGTGGCACCCGTTCACCAACAAGCAATCTGCACTTAACATAAAAACGTTTGAGAATGTAAAGCAAAAGACGGGAACTGGTGTATAGGAGGTGCAGAGCGTCAGCAAAATGTTATTGACTCTTAATTGGAATACTTTTTCGTTATGTTGGTTTTCATTAAAACCTGAAAAAACTGTCTGTATTTATTTACTATTATACAAAAGTGAAGGGAATAGAATTTGACTTTTGGAATAACAGAAGTCTAATGATAAATTATAAAACAGAAAGTAAATATTTAGTGAATACTATTTTATGAACATTTTAGTTATTTACTAGTTGCTCAGAGCACAGATGGTTTGCTGTATCTGAATGTGTTTATCTAAACTGGGGTGCGGTTTTTGTTTAACAAGATGATAAAAATAGTCAGACTATGGAAAATGGTTCTTATGAAGGACGATTCCCCATGGTATCTATGGTAACCACTTATTAATCTTCAGTGTGATTGGACAGAACCTCAGCACTTTCACAATAAACCAGGCCTCCCTAACAGACCAGATTTTCAGGGTTTACTTTTGGTGAGAGCAGGTTAATAGCCGTGCTTACTAATTAGCTGATTATTTCACCTGTGCTCCAGTTTAGCTATCCTGAAAATCTGGCCTGTCAGGGAGGACTTGGACAAGTTTGAAAACCCCTGGTCTACATTCATGGAGGCTCCTTGGGGGCCTCACTATTAAAGGGACATTAAACACTGTGTAATTGCAAGACAGATATACTAACAGCCTATCACATTAAAGCAGAGAATAATGTTGATCAGATGGAATCTGACTTCAGAATTCTTCAAGATATAAATTCCTTTTGGTTGATCATCTAATGTAAAGAAGAAGAAAAAATCCATAAAAAAAGAATCTGTGAACAACATTTTAAAAATAAATAACAACATTTTTGTTTAACTGATAAATTAATTTATTTTGTGGTGGTTTGAGTCGACGTCTGTTACTTCTGGGATTCCACTCCTTTGCATTAGGAGGAGGCACAAATTCCCAAAACTCCAAGAGTATTACATTTCTTCCACCTCACTGATTAGCCAGTCTTATATATAGCCAAGAAGGAGAAGTAGAAAAGGTAGGACAGTACATAAACAGGGAAATGAGGTGCAAAAACTAGAACTGCTTCAAGATTAATACAAATAAATAGGGCGGGCCTCATGTACTCTCACCACCAAGCAAGAAATTAATTGATTAGGTAAGCATACATTTTGTTATATTTCATAAGGTGGTGAGAGTTCATGAGTCCATTACTTCTGGGAAACTAATACCCAAGCTGTGGTTTCCATCCATGAATAATGAGGATGGGAAATAAACTTTGAAAAAGGGAGGCACCTAATTTCCAGACACTGCTGCCTGGAGGACTTTACTACCAAAACCTACTTCCGAAGAAGCAAAAACATAAAAGTGAAAATTAGCAAAAGGTATGTAGAGATGACCGTGTTACAAATTTGAAGCCTCATTTCTCTTGTAAGGTGTATCCAGTCCACGGATCATCCATTACTTGTGGGATATTCTCATTCCCAACAGGAAGTTGCAAGAGGACACCCACAGCAGAGCTGTCTTTAAAGCTCCTCCCCTAACTGCCATATCCAGTCATTCTCTTGCAACTCTCAACAAACATGGAGGTAGTAAGAGAGAAGTGGTGAAATGTAGCTGTTATTTTGCTTCAATCAAAAGTTTATTATTTTTAAATGGTACCGGAGTTGTACTATTTTGTTCCAGGCAGAAAAATAGAATCTGCCTGTGATTTCTATGATCTTAGCAGGTTGTAACTAAGATCCATTGCTGTTCTCACACATGACTGAAGAGAGAGATAACTTCAGGGGGGGAATGGCGTGCAGGTTATCCTGCTATGAGGTATGTGCAGTTAAGATTTTTCTAGAAGATGTGAATGCTAGAAAATGCTGCTGATGCCAAATTTATGTAAGGTAAGCCTGAATACAGTGATTTAATAGCGACTGGTATCATGCTTACTTTCTGAGGTAATACTCTTTTATATTTACAATATAAAATGTTTGCTGGCATGTTTAAACGTTTTTATATATACTTTGGTGATAAAACTTTATTGGTGCCTAGTTTTTTCCACATGGCTGGCTTAAATTTGCCTAGAAACAGTTTCCTGAGGCTGTGTTACTATGAGTGGGAGGGGCCTAATTTAGCGCTTTTTTGCGCAGTAACTTTTACAGACTGAGACATCCAGCTTCCTCCAGGAGTCCCCTGAATGCCATAGGACATCTCTAAAGGGCTCTTAGGCTTTCCAAAATCGTTTGTTGGGGAAGGTAGGCTGTTAAAAAACGTTTATATTGTTTTTTTGATCCGTTTTTTGAACTAAGGGGTTAATCTCTCCATTTGCAAGTGGGTGCAATGCTCTGTTAGCTTATTATACACACTGTAAAAATTTCGTTTGATTTACTGCCTTTTTCACTGTTTTTTAAATTCTGACAAAATTTGTTTCTCTTAAAGGCACAGTACCGTTTATTATATTTGCTTGTTAACTTGATTTAAAGTGTTTTCCAAGCTTGCTAGTCTCATTGCTAGTCTGTATAAACATGTCTGACATAGAGGAAACTCCTTGTTCATTATGTTTAAAAGCCATTGTGGAGCCCCCTCTTAGAATGTGTACCAAATGTACTGATTTCACTTTAAGCAATAAAGATCATATTCTGTCTTTAAAAAATTTATCACCAGAGGAATCTGACGAGGGGGAAGTTATGCCGACTAACTCTCCCCACGTGTCAGATCCTTTGACTCACGCTCAAGGGACTCACGCTCAAATGGCGCCAAGTACATCTAGGGCGCCCATAGCGTTTACTTTACAAGACATGGCGGCAGTCATGGATAATACACTGTCAGCGGTATTAGCCAGACTACCTGAGTTTAGAGGAAAGCGAGATAGCTCTGGAGTTAGACGAAATACAGAGCATACTGACGCTTTAAGAGCTATGTCTGATACTGCCTCACAATATGCAGAAGCTGAAAAAGGAGAGCTTTCTGTGGGTGATGTTTCTGACTCAGGGAAGATGATGCAACCTGATTCTGATATTTCTACATTTAAATTTAAGCTTGAACACCTCCGCGTGTTACTCAGGGAGGTTTTAGCTGCTCTGAATGACTGTGATACAGTTGCAGTGCCAGAGAAATTGTGTAGACTGGATAAATACTATGCAGTGCCGGTGTGCACTGATGTTTTTCCAATACCTAAAAGGTTTACAGAAATTATTACTAAGGAATGGGATAGACCAGGTGTGCCGTTCTATCCCCCTCCTATTTTTAGAAAAATGTTTCCAATAGACGCCACCACACGGGACTTATGGCAGACAGGGAGCAGTTTCTACTCTAGCAAAGCGTACTACTATCCCTGTCGAGGACAGTTGTGCTTTCTTAGATCCAATGGATAAAAAGTTAGAGGGTTACCTTAAGAAAATGTTTATTCAACAAGGTTTTATCCTACAGCCCCTTGCATGCATTGCTCCTGTCACTGCTGTTGCGGCCTTCTGGTTTGAGTCTCTGGAAGAGGCTTTACAGGTAGCTACTCCATTGGATGACATACTTGACAAGCTTAGAGCACTTAAGCTAGCCAATTCTTTTGTTTCTGATGCCATTGTTCATTTGACTAAACTAACGGCTAAGAATTCTGGTTTTGCTATCCAGGCGCGCAGAGCGCTATGGCTTAAATCATGGTCAGCTGACGTTACTTCAAAGTCTAAGCTGCTTAACATTCCCTTCAAGGGGCAGACCCTATTCGGGCCTGGTTTGAAGGAGATTATTGCTGTTATCACTGGAGGAAAAGGTCATGCCCTTCCTCAGGATAGGATCAAGGGCCAAACAGTCTAATTTGCGTGCCTTTCGAAACTTCAAGGCAAGTGCAGCATCAACTTCCTCTAATGCAAAACAAGAGGGAACTTTTGCTCAGTCTGGAGACCTAACCAGACCTGGAACAAGGGTAAGCAGGCCAAAAAGCCTGCTGCTGCCTCTAAGACAGCATGAAGGAATGGCCCCCTATCCGGTAACGGATCTAGTAGGGGGCAGACTTTCGCTCTTCGCCCAGGCGTGGGCAAGAGATGTCCAGGATCCCTGGGCATTGGAAATTATATCCCAGGGATATCTTCTGGACTTCAAGGCTTCCCCCCCAAAAGGGAGATTTCACCTTTCACAATTATCTGCAAACCAGATAAAGAGAGAGGCATTCTTACACTGTGTACAAGACCTCCTAGTTATGGGAGTGATCCATCCAGTTCCAAAGGAGGAACAGGGACAGGGATTTTACTCAAATCTGTTTGTAGTTCCCAAAAAAGAGGGAACCTTCAGACCAATTTTGGATCTAAAGATCTTAAACAAATTCCTCAGAGTTCCATCATTCAAGATGGAGACTATTCGTACCATCCTACCTATGATCCAGGAGGGTCAATACATGACTTCAGTGGATTTAAAGGATGCTTATCTTCACATTCCGATACACAAAGATCATCATCGGTTTCTCAGGTTTGCCTTTCTAGACAGGGATTACCAGTTTGTAGCTCTTCCCTTTGGGTTAGCTACAGCCCCAAGAATTTTTACGAAGGTTCTGGGGTCGCTTCTGGCGGTCCTAAGGCCGCGGGGCATAGCAGTGGCCCCTTATTTAGATGCCATCCTGATTCAGGCGTCAAACTTCCAAATTGCCAAGTCTCATACGGACATAGTGTTGGCATTTCTGAGGTTGCATGGGTGGAAGGTGAACGAGGAAAAGAGTTCTTTATCCCCCTCACAAGAGTTTCCTTCCTAGGGACTCTGATAGATTCTGACGGAGTCCAGGTTATCAAAACTTCTAAATTCCTGCCGTGTTCTTTATTACATTCCTCGCCCTTCGGTGGCTCAGTGCATGGAAGTAATCGGCTTAATGGTAGCGGCAATGGACATAGTGCCGTTTGCACGCCTACATCTAAGACCGCTGCAACTCTGCATGCTCAGTCAGTGGAATGGGGATTACACAGATTTGTCCCCTCTACTAAATCTGGATCAAGAGACCAGGGATTCTCTTCTCTGGTGGCTATCTCGGGTCCATCTGTCCAAAGGTATGACCTTTCGCAGGCCAGATTGGACAATTGTAACGACAGATGCCAGCCTTCTAGGTTGGGGTGCAGTCTGGAACTCCCTGAAGGCTCAGGGATCGTGGACTCAGGAGGAGTCACTCCTTCCAATAAACATTTTGGAACTAAGAGCGATATTCAATGCTCTTCAGGCTTGGCCTCATCTAGCGACAATGAGGTTCATCAGATTTCAGTCGGACAACATCACGACTGTGGCTTACATCAACCATCAAGGGGGAACAAGGAGTTCCCTAGCAATGTTAGAAGTCTCAAAGATAATTCCCTGGGCAGAGATTCACTCTTGCCACCTATCAGCTATCCATATCCCAGGTGGGAGGCGGATTTTCTAAGTCGACAGACTTTTCATCCGGGGGAGTGGGAACTCCATCCGGAGGTGTTTGCACAATTGGTTCTTCGTTGGGGCAAACCAGAACTGGATCTCATGGCGTCTCGCCAAAACGCCAAGCTTCCTTGTTACGGATCCAGGTCCAGGGACCCCAAGGCAACGCTGATTGATGCTCTAGCAGCGCCTTGGTCCTTCAACCTGGCTTATGTGTTTCCACCGTTTCCTCTGCTCCCTCGTCTGATTGCCAAAATCAAGCAGGAGAGAGCATCAGTGATCTTGATAGCGCCTGCGTGGCCACGCAGGACTTGGTATGCAGATCTGGTGGACATGTCATCCTTTCCACCATGGACTCTGCCGCTGAGACAGGACCTTCTACTTCAAGGTCCTTTCAACCATCCAAATCTAATTTCTCTGAGGCTGACTGCCTGGAGATTGAACGCTTGATTTTATCAAAGCGTGGTTTCTCCGAGTCAGTCATTGATACCTTAATTCAGGCACGAAAGCCTGTCACCAGGAAAATCTATCATAAGATATGGCGTAAATATCTTTATTGGTGTGAATCCAGGATATTATCTTTTCTCCAATAAGGGACAGATTTCTGCGCTATCTATTCTTTTGCACAAGCGTCTGGCGGATGTCCCAGACGTTCAGGCATTTTGTCAGGCTTTAGTTAGAATCAAGCCTGTGTTTAAACCTGTTGCTCCACCATGGAGTTTAAATTTGGTTCTTAAAGTTCTTCAGGGGGTTCCGTTTGAACCTCTTCATTCCATAGATATCAAACTTTTATCTTGGAAAGTTCTTTTTTTGGTAGCTATTTCCTCGGCTCGTAGAGTTTCCGAGTTATCTGCCTTACAATGTGATTCTCCTTATCTGATCTTCCATGCAGATAAGGTAGTTCTGCGTACCAAACCTGGGTTTTTACCTAAGGTGGTATCTAATAAGAATATCAATCAAGAGATTGTTGTTCCGTCTTTGTGTCCTAATCCTTCTTCAAAGAAGGAACGTCTATTACACAATCTGGACGTGATTCGTGCTTTAAAGTTTTACTTACAAGCTACTAAAGATTTTCGTCAAACATCTGCTTTGTTTGTTGTCTACTCTGGACAGAGGAGAGGTCAAAAGGCTTCGGCAACCTCTCTTTCTTTTTGGCTAAGAAGCATAATCCGCTTAGCCTACGAGACTGCTGGCCAGCAGCCTCCAGAATGGATTACAGCTCATTCTACTAGAGCTGTGGCTTCCACATGGGCCTTTAAAATGAGGCTTCTGTTGAACAGATTTGCAAGGCGGCGACTTGGTCTTCGCTTCATACTTTTTCAAAATTCTACAAATTTGATACTTTTGCTTCTTCGGAGGCTATTTTTGGGAGAAAGGTTTTACAGGCAGTGGTACCTTCCGTTTAAGTACCTGCCTTGTCCCTCCCTTCATCCGTGTACTTTAGCTTTGGTATTGGTATCCCACAAGTAATGGATGATCCGTGGACTGGATACACCTTACAAGAGAAATACATTTATCAGGTAAGCATAAATTATGTTTTTTGAAAGCCCAGGAAGTAGAAACTGATCTGGTAGAATGAACAGTAATATACTTTCGGGAGATTTTCTCACCAAGTAAGCCTTGCGGATTAAAAACTTTAACTACAAAGCCAAAGTAATGTCCAAGGCCTTCTGATCCTTCAGTGGACCTGAGAAATGAATAAACAAACTAGAACCTTATAATAATTTATGCTTACCTGATAAATTTATTTCTCTTGTGGTGTATCCAGTCCACGGCCCGCCCTGTCATTTTAAGGCAGGTATTTTTTAATTTTAAACTACAGTCACCACTGCACCCTATTTTTTCTCCTTTCACTGTTTGTTTTCGGTCGAATGACTGGATATGGCAGTTAGGGGAGGAGCTATATAGACAGCTCTGCTGTGGGTGTCCTCTTGCAACTTCCTGTTGGGAATGAGAATATCCCACAAGTAATGGATGATCCGTGGACTGGATACACCACAAGAGAAATACATTTATCAGGTAAGCATAAATTATGTTTTTTGAAAGCCCAGGAAGTAGAAACTGATCTGGTAGAATGAACAGTAATATACTTTCGGGAGATTTTCTCACCAAGTAAGCCTTGCGGATTAAAAACTTTAACTACAAAGCCAAAGTAATGTCCAAGGCCTTCTGATTCTTCAGTGGACCTGAGAAATGAATAAACAAACTAGAACCTTGCATACATTTCATATTAGCCTGAAAATAAAACTTGAACCAAATCCAAATGATGTAAAAGCCGAATTCTGAGGATTAGGACAAAGAGAAGGAAATCCAATTTCTCTATTGATGTTTTCTGAGAAAACTACCTTTGGTAAAAAAATCTAACTTAGTTCTTAAACCGCCTTGTCTTGATGGAAGACTAGATAGGGTGGATCACAAGAAAGCACAGATAATTCAGAAACTCTTATGGCTGAAGAAACTGACAAGGGAAACAAAACGTTTGCAGACAGAAGCTGAATGTCAATAAAATGCATAGGTTTCAAATGGTGAAGCCTGTATAACACTTAAAACCAAATTAAAGGGACATGAAACCCAACATTTTTCTTTCATGATTCAGATAGGGAATACAATAAAAAAAAAAGAATCCACTTTACTTCTATTACCAAATTTGCTTCATTCTTATGTTATTCTTTTTTTGAAGAGATATCTAGATAGCGTGCACATGTCTAGAGCACTATATGACAGGAAATAGTGTTGCCATCTAATGTATAACATGGTTGCAAAACTGCTGCCATATAGTGCTGCAGGCACATGCACACTCCTGTACTTACATTCTTGCTTTTCAAAAAAGGATAAGAAAATCTGAATATAAATAAATCAGAAAGTTATTTGAAATTGTATTCTCTTTCTGAATCTTGAAATCATTTTTTGTTTTGTTTTATGCCCCTTTAAGGTTCCGAGGGGTAGAAATCAACTTAATAATTGGTTTCAGGCTTCAACAAACTGTGAAAGACGTTTTGGCGATCTTTTTATGGTATAAAACTGAGCGAGACAAAGTTTAGCCCTTTAAAGAGCTAGGTGATAAGTCCCTGTCTATACCATCTTGCAGAATTCTAGGTACTCTTTTCACATCAAGAAAGAAAAACTTTTCAAATCTTGTGATGGATCTTCCTCATGACAGGCTTTCTAGCCTGAATTAAAGTATTTATCACAGGGTCTGAGAAACCTCACCATTTCAATCTCCAAGTTTAAGATCTTGATGAAAAAATGGACCTTGAGATAGATGGTGGTGACGAAGAGGAAGAGACCACGGGGGAGAGCTGGGCAATTGAACTATGATGCGAACCAAGTCCTGTGAGGCCAAGCTGGCGCCATTAGAATTACTGACGATAGCTCCTGTCTTATTTGAGCTATCAATCCTGGAAGTAGAACAGTTGCAGGAAATAAATTAGCCAGTTGATAGCACCAAGGAATTGTTAGAGCATTTACAAGCTCCATCTGAGGGTCCCTGAACTTTGCAAAGTATCTGGAAAGCTTGTTAGGGATTGAAAAGCAATCGGGTTTATCTCTGGAAGACCCCCACCTCTGGACTATCTGACTGAAGACATCTGCATGTAGAGACTATTCCCCTGGATGAAGGGATTGGTGACTGAGATACTCTGCTTCCCAGTTGTTCACTCCTGGAATGTGAATTGTAGAAATGATACAGCAGTTGATCTCTGCCCGTTGGAGAATTTGAGATACTTCCTTCATAGCTAGAGAACTGAAAATTCTTCCCTGATGATTGATATATGACACAGCCATGACATGATTGAAAACAAAGATGAGAGACTCCTTTAGAAGGGGTCAGCTTTGGAGAACCCTGAAGATTGCACAGAGTTCTAACACATTCATTAGTAACCTCGCCTCCCGAAGCAACCAAACTCCCTGTGCTCTCCTGTAACCCCATACTGCACCCCAACCTGAAAGACTTGTGTCTGTAGTTATTATTGTCCAGGATGGATGAAGTAAGGAAGCTCCCAGAGAAATGGACTGGTGGTTTGTCCACTACAAAAGAGAACACCTTTGTATAGGATCCAATAGAATCCCATGAGATAGCTGATTGTAATCCTTGCACCATTGGCGCAACATGTAAGCTTAAGAGGTCTCATGTGAAACCTAGTGAACAGAATGGCAATCATCAGACCTAGTACTTCCATACAGAGAGCTACCATAGGCTTGGGAGTGACTGAAGTTTGGAACAAGTTAACTAATTATATATTTCCTCTGATCTGTTAAGGAAAGTCTCATAGAAATTGAGTCTATGACCACTACTAGAAAGGACACCCTGGTCTGAGGAGAAAGAGAACTCTTTGGAACATTGATTTTCCAACCATGTTGTTGAAGAAATTACAAAAGTCTGTTGATGTGAGAAATTACTAAAGGTAAAGGTGGAGCCTGAACCAAGATATCATCCAGGTATGGAGCCACCAATATACTCTGAGCTCTGATAACGTATAAAAGTGTTCCCAGAACCTTTGTTAAAATCCTGTCAATTGGAATGTGAAGGTAGGCATCCTTCAAATCTATTGTAGACATGAATTGCCCTTGTTGAACAAGGGGAAGAATAGTCCTGAGTGTTTCCATTTTGAAAGTCCGAACCCTAAGAAACTTGTTTAAAGTTTTTAGATCCAGAATAGGTCTGAAAGTTCCCTCTATTTTGAGAATATTGAGAAGGTTGGAATAGAAACCCTGGACCAGACAGGTCATTCCTATGAGTTTCAGATTTCAAATACATTGAAAAAAGACTTGAGCCTTTACAGAGTTTTTTGGAATGTTAGACAGAAGAAACCTTCTTCTGGAAGGCCTTCCCCTGAATACTATTCTGTATCCCTGGAAAACAATATTTAAGACCCAGGGATCTCAAACGAACTGGTCCCAGAATTTCTGAGAAAGGTGTAATCTGCCCCCTACCAGAAAAAGATCCAGATCAGGGGCTGCACCTTTATGCTGATTTAGTAGTAGTGGAGGGCTTCTTTGACTGCTTAGATTTATTCCAACTGGAAGAGGACTTCCAATAGGTTCTGAAAGATGCTGTCTTTTAACATGGAGAATGATCTTTGGTTAGCACAGTAGATGGAGGCTGCTCCAAACTTACCAGCCGCACATGATCCCGGGCACACAACAGTGACGTCAGATGCCACAAAAGCTACAGTAACACCAAGCAGCCACAAAGGCAGTGTACAATGCCGGCTCAAAAAAAAAACGGCTAACCAACTGCACAATATCAGAAAAAGAAACAAGACTTGTCTATGAGCAAGCACCACTAGGGGGTGCAAAACGCATCAGTCCTTCTTGTCAGTGAGGTGGGAGGGATGGAATACTATTTGTTTTGTGAATATTTGCAGAAAGAAAGAAAGAAAGAAAGAAAGAAAGAAAGAAAGAAAGAAAGAAAGAAAGAAAGAAAGAAAGAAAGAAAGAAAGAAAGAAAGAAAGAAAGAAAGAACGAGCCATTTAAATTGAAGTAATGCTTGGATTAAATATATAAAAAAGTATAAAAAAATGTAAAGCTTTTCTTTTGCCCTATCCTCCTCTCTCTCCTTTCTCCCTCCCTTCTCTTATCCCCCCTTCACTACAGCCTATTTAACATTTTCTTACATTATCAATTCACAGAATAACAAGCATTGAAAATGTTTTTAAGGGATTGTAATACATTTACGTACAGTATGTTGTATGCAACTCTGTTGCAATGTGAATAGTTTCTAATGCATAAAGAAAAAGTACTTTCATGTCCTTTTAACTTCAGGAATGCAAGATGAATTATACTTTTTTTTTAAAATTTAAAATAACATGTTTTATAGCTGAATTAAGATACAAATTGTAAAGTTACATCAAATCTCCAAAATCTCTAGACATCAAATGCTAACACACATCAGAAAACAATAAAGTAGTGGAAAAGCTTTAAAATACTTTATTTTCCAATGTTTTAATGATACTTAGTCTTTTGGGTGGTTGTATTGACAATAGATGTTTAACAGGGCGCAGACTGTTTTATTGCTTCTGATGTGGCTGCTACGCAGACTTCTGTTTACATAGATGACGACTGATTTATAAATCTTTTAAGCCAAGCCTTATCACATCTCCTTGTCAATGTATCTACTTTTTAGATGGTATAAGATGACTCATTAGGGAAGGTGATTTGTGATCAAGAGGGCGAAAAATATCTATTCACAAAGCAGCCTAGGGCCATAAAACACATCAAATGACGAATATGACTGTTTGTACCCTGAAGCATCAACAACTGTCTGACAATAGAATCAAATATGCTTAAGACGCTGTGTTGACACCCTGATGACATTATTAAAAAGTTTTATTTGTAGAAAAATATGGTAAACAAAAAAAAAAGTTTGGACAAAAAATTAGTTTATTCTAGGGGGACCAGACGTCCCCGATTTCCTGGGACAGTCTTCAGATTGAGGAGACTGTCCCTGGACAAATTATGTCCCTGGGAAGACGTTCCTAGTCCACGTCCGCTCCTGTTGCAACCAAGCGCTGGGAGGAAGTGGTCTTTCTCCTGATAACATCACTTCTTCCCAGCGTTCTACGGTAGGCAGCGCTCAGGAGGGAAGAGCAGAGCTCCTGACCAAGCGACAACCAGGTATGTGCAAGGGAAGAGGAAAGGGGGGAAGGGGGAATGGGCATGAAATAATATACTGTATTAATCCCTACGAGAGAGGGAGATTATTATGAGTGATTATAGAACCCAACTGTGGGTAGTGAGGTTTTAGCATATATATCTTTCATTAGTATAGGCTTGTTGTAAGACTTATACTTCAGTGGATACGACTAATACCTATCAAGCATTGTTAGTAGGTATGGGGAATAGAAGTATAATTCCTACAAATAATATTGGTGGTTTAGTGACATAAGCCTCTATAGCAGCCGTAGGCAACGAAGGCAGCAGAGGTGATGGAACTAATCACCAGGTTATAAGACAGATGGAGGTGGTAGCAATGATATAAGTTTATATAGGTAAGAGATCAACTTACTGTACAGAAGTTGTAAGTTCACAAAAGTCTCCGGTGTAAGTCTGTGTCTTTCGGTAACGGATGCGGAGAAGCTAGCAGAGGAGAGGTATGAGAGCGTGCTGAGTCCCGAGCGATCTTCGGCGTGTGACGTCACCGCAGATGAATCCGATAGATCCGGCAAACAGAACTTGCTTGATAGTGGTTGGTAACGGAGCGCTGGAGACGAGTGACTGAGCTGCATAGAACAGAAACTCTCACTAGGAAGCTTAGGGTGGTTCATAGGATTACCAAGCAATGTGTAACGGTAGGTGAAGAATTAAATACCTATGTGACAAACAAAGTAACCGCCCCTTAAAGGTATAGCATCATTACATAAAATGAATTAAACATATGTGACAATATATATATATATAGAACAAGGCTGGCTGGGTGGCATTGTTACCAACAGAGATGAAGATTAGGTTGGTAGCTGTCACCCCTTCCTTTGTCATACAACCTTCCAACCTAACAATATCATTTGTGGCTGATTTTGCAAAAAAAAAAAAAAAAATCTTAAAGGTGCAATGTTTGCATTAATTATTGATTCCCTTCTAGCTCCCAATAACTGAATGGAATAACTTAATGAGAGAAATGTTAATATAAACAGTAGAGCTCCCAGTGGCATGGAAATCATTTTTCTGGTACAGGTCCATTTAGCAAATCAAGAAGCTTGTACTATAATTATTTGTTAAATGACAAATTGTGACCCGAGTAACAGCATGAAGATATCCTAACTGCACAATCTGAAACTTATCTCATGAACTATATTTCACCCTCCACACCTCCCAAGTTACCAGTTTGTCATATGGAGATTGCTTTCTTTTCCTCTGTTACAAAATTCTTGAGTTTTAAGCACTTAAGGACAAGGCCATTTTCTTAAGAGCCAGGGCTATTTTTACATTTCTGCAGTGTTTGTGTTTAGCTGTAATGTTCCTCTTGCTCATTTACTGTACCCACACATATTATATACCGTTTTTATCGCCATTAAATGGACTTTCTAAAGATACCATCATTTCATCATATCTTATAATTTACTATAATTTTTTTAATATAAAATATGATAAAAAAATGGAAAAAACACACTTTTTCTAACTTTGACCCCCAAAATCTGTTACACATCTACAACCACCAAAAACACTCGTACAGGGTATGTCGCTGGTCCTTAAGGGCATAACGTCCAACGTCGTACAGGGTACGACATTGGTCGTTAAGGGGTTAATATAGCGTTTAATTGGTATGAAAAGGGGGAATGGATAAGAAATGTTGGGAAATGGACATGAAAAGGGGGGTGAATAGACATAAAGGAGGGATGATGGATTGTGGACATGAAAAGGAGGGATGATGAATATGAGAAGTGTATGGGAGGGAGGGGGTGAAATGGACTGTCGGTACTGTAGTTGAAAAGTTTGCAGAAGTTAAAATCAGGTGATTGTAAATAAATTTGAGTATACTAGCATTAAATGCATTTTACTACATGTGCATTGCTATTGTGGTGCCATGCTGCTGGTAAATATAGCATGGAATTTAAGTCAGAACTTCTGGTGCAAAACACTTTGCCCCTGAACTAATCTTTTTGTATATAGCCAATTGTATATAACGACACTGTTCCACTCTAAGTTCTGTATGTATTAATCCCATGATCTAATCACAAATAGATCTTCAGCTTTTAGCTCTAACTGGTCCCATAAGCACTGCATGTGCTTGGGATATTAACATTCATTATCCTATGTCGGGCAGACATTATTCACTGCGACGAATCATGTCCGCCTGACCACTAAATGCCGACAGCATACGCTGTTGGCATTTAACATTGCATAAGCATTTCTTGTGCTTATGACCACTGCTTCTTAACTTCTGTTTCCGGCAAGCCGGAAACTTCGCATGGAGAAAGGAGCGTCCGTCTTATAACAGTTAGAGAATTATATTTCATTATATATGTTCGAAGGTTTCCTATGTGTTGTTACTATGAAATATTTTACTGTTCTGAATTGTTCATTTATATTGTTATTGTTGAACCAGAATTCTTTGGTAAGAATAAAATACAAAATATGCCTTGAAACTTTGTTCTCTATCTTATCTTCTTAAAATTTGGTAGTCATACCCCAAATAATTCTAAGAAGTATTTTTTTTTTTTTTTTGGTTCTTATGGACTAAATGTGAGAAATATAACATATATATCATACAATCACTCCATAAACACATACCAAATACACTGCATATTGAATTTGTGGAAATATGCTAATAAAATATTTTTTTTACCATTTGCCAATAAAAAAAAAAATGTCCCTGGATTTCATTTTAAAAATCTGGTCACCTTAGTTTATCATCATTGTGAAAGGTTATCTGTATAGCATACAGTTGCAGACTGCTGTAAACAAGAAAGGACAAACTTAAAGCAACAAAAACAAATTAACAGAGTTTAACATTTTTGTAATAGGCAACAAAACCAAACAAAAAACAGGATGTTGATTATGTAGTGAAAAGCCTAAGGCACGCTATTTAACTCAGAAACAGAAAACCCTCATCAGACAAATACGCAATACGCCTCTTTATGGAAGTCTACAAATCTATTCTTATCCGTGCTTAGTAAGATGCTCTAGCAAAGCATAGACAGTAAATAACATCAGTACAGGATCTTGTTTTTATGACTTCAGTGAACCAAGGAAGTAATGCCATTTGTATATTGTTTCCTTTTATACTTGCAATAATTTCACTAGTTTACTATATTTGGCAGTAGCTGTTTTTCTTTTCTTTTTTTTGTTTTATACAGGTAATGATATCTAGTAAAGAGAGTGTAATTATTTGAATCCATTATTGTTTCAGGATCTGCACCACAAAATAGATCAATTTGTTCTTTTAATAAAGGGACAGCCAACTCCAAAATTGTTATTGTTTAAAAAGATAATCTCTTTATTACCCATTCCCCAGTTTTGCATAACCAACACAATAATATTAATATACTTTTTACCTCTGTGATTACCTTATATCTAAGCTTCTGCAGACAGCCCCCTGATCACGACTATTATCTATTGACTTGCATGTAAGCCAATTAGTGCTGTGTCATGCAAAACTCCATGGGAGAGAGCACAATATTATCTATATGGCCCGCATGAACTAGCAATCTCCTGATGTAAAAAGCTAATAAAAAGCATGTGATAAGAGGCTGTCTTTGGTGACTTAGAAACAAGCGGAAATTTAGAGGTTTAAGTGTTATAAAGTATATTAATATAACAATGTTGGTTGTGCAAAGCTGGGGAATCATGAACTTGTCTAATAGGGAATAGATGTAAACATTAGGATTTTATGCCATGACGATACTATTATGTTTTATTTATAGAGAATATGTAATAAATATACACAATATTATGAATGTTCCTATATATATGCTGCAAGTAAATGTTTAGGAATGACTATTTCCTTAATCATGTTACCGGTATACTCCGTGAGGAGGGGAACTGAGACAGAAAGAGGAGGAGCTAATCAGAGCTACTTTAAAAGGCCGGTCTCCCACACCATTCCAGCATCTGACTAAACCCCAGTGTCAGCCCAGAAAGGGGGAGGGGCGAAACACGTAATGTTTGGTGTTCTGTAAACCGGTGAATCGTATCCAGGCTGCAATTGCTACTCTCCAGACTATTCCAACTTTCAAGTTGTAGCTTATGGTGAGTGGAGCAATCTTAGGCCTAGATTTGGAGTTCGGCGGTAAAAGGGCTGTTAACGCTCCGCGGGCTTTTTTCTGGCCGCACCATAAATTTAACTCTGGTATCGAGAGTTAAAACAAATGCTGCGTTAGGCTCCAAAAAAGGAGCGTAGAGCATTTTTACCGCAAAAGCAACTCTCGATACCAGAGTTGCTTACGGACGCGGCCGGCCTCAAAAACGTGCTCGTGCACGATTCTCCCATAGGAAACAATGGGACTGTTTGAGCTGAAAAAAAACCTAACACCTGCAAAAAAGCATCGTTAAGCTCCTAACACAGCCCCATTGTTTCCTATGGGGAAACACTTCCTACGTCTGCACCTAACACCCTAACATGTACCCCGAGTCTAAACACCCCTAATCTTACACTTATTAACCCCTAATCTGCCGCCCCCGCTATCGCTGACCCCTGCATATTTTTTTTAACCCCTAATCTGCCGCTCCGTAAAACGCCGCCACCTACGTTATCCCTATGTACCCCTAATCTGCTGCCCTAACATCGCCGACCCCTATGTTATATTTATTAACCCCTAATCTGCCCCCCACAACGTCGCCGACACCTACCTACACTTATTAACCCCTAATCTGCCGAGCGGACCTGAGCGCTACTATAATAAAGTTATTAACCCCTAATCCGCCTCACTAACCCTATCATAAATAGTATTAACCCCTAATCTGCCCTCCCTAACATCGCCGACACCTACCTTCAATTATTAACCCCTAAACTTCCGATCGGAGCTCACCGCTTTTCTAATAAATGTATTAACCCCTAAAGCTAAGTCTAACCCTAACACTAACACCCCCCTAAGTTAAATATAATTTACATCTAACGAAATTAATTAACTCTTATTAAATAACTTATTCCTATTTAAAGCTAAATACTTACCTGTAAAATAAATCCTAATATAGCTACAATATAAATTATAATTATATTATAGCTATTTTAGGATTAATATTTATTTTACAGGCAACTTTGTAATTATTTTAACCAGGTACAATAGCTATTAAATAGTTATTAACTATTTAATAGTTACCTAGTTAAAATAATAACAAATTTACCTGTAAAATAAATCCTAACCTAAGTTATAATTAAACCTAACACTACCCTATCAATAAAATAATTAAATAAACTACCTACAATTACCTACAATTAACCTAACACTACACTATCAATAAATAAATTAAACACAATTGCTACAAATAAATACAATTAAATAAACTAGCTAAAGTACAAAAAATAAAAAAGAACTAAGTTACAGAAAATAAAAAAATATTTACAAACATAAGAAAAATATTACAACAATTTTAAACTAATTACACCTACTCTAAGCCCCCTAATAAAATAACAAAGCCCCCCAAAATAAAAAATTCCCTACCCTATTCTAAATTAAAAAAGTTACAAGCTCTTTTACCTTACCAGCCCTGAACAGGGCCCTTTGCGGGGCATGCCCCAAGAATTTCAGCTCTTTTGCCTGTAAAAGAATAAATACAATACCCCCCCCCCCAACATTACAACCCACCACCCACATACCCCTAATCTAACCCAAACCCCCCTTAAATAAACCTAACACTAAGCCCCTGAAGATCTTCCTACCTTGTCTTCACCATCCAGGTATCACCGATCCGTCCTGGCTCCAAGATCTTCATCCAACCCAAGCGGGGGTTGGCGATCCATAATCCGGTCCAGAAGAGGCTCCAAAGTCTTCCTCCTATCCGGCAAGAAGAGGACATCCGGACCGGCAAACATCTTCTCCAAGCGGCATCTTCGATCTTCTTCCATCCGGTGCGGAGCGGGTCCATCTTGAAGCAGGCGACGCGGATCCATCCTCTTCTTCCGATGTCTCCCGACTAATGACGGTTCCTTTAAGGGACGTCATCCAAGATGGCGTCCCTCGAATTCCGATTGGCTGATAGGATTCTATCAGCCAATCGGAATTAAGGTAGGAATTTTCTGATTGGCTGATGGAATCAGCCAATCAGAATCAAGTTCAATCCGATTGGCCGATCCCATCAGCCAATCAGATTGAGCTCGCATTCTATTGGCTGATCGGAACAGCCAATAGAATGCGAGCTCAATCTGATTGGCTGATTGGATCAGCCAATCGGATTGAACTTGATTCTGATTGGCTGATTCCATCAGCCAATCAGAAAATTCCTACCTTAATTCCGATTGGCTGATAGAATCCTATCAGCCAATCGGAATTCGAGGGACGCCATCTTGGATGACGTCCCTTAAAGGAACCGTCATTAGTCGGGAGACATCGGAAGAAGAGGATGGATCCGCGTCGCCTGCTTCAAGATGGACCCGCTCCGCACCGGATGGAAGAAGATCGAAGATGCCGCTTGGAGAAGATGTTTGCCGGTCCGGATGTCCTCTTCTTGCCGGATAGGAGGAAGACTTTGGAGCCTCTTCTGGACCGGATTATGGATCGCCAACCCCCGCTTGGGTTGGATGAAGATCTTGGAGCCAGGACGGATCGGTGATACCTGGATGGTGAAGACAAGGTAGGAAGATCTTCAGGGGCTTAGTGTTAGGTTTATTTAAGGGGGGTTTGGGTTAGATTAGGGGTATGTGGGTGGTGGGTTGTAATGTTGGGGGGGGGGGTATTGTATTTATTCTTTTACAGGCAAAAGAGCTGAAATTCTTGGGGCATGCCCCGCAAAGGGCCCTGTTCAGGGCTGGTAAGGTAAAAGAGCTTGTAACTTTTTTAATTTAGAATAGGGTAGGGAATTTTTTATTTTGGGGGGCTTTGTTATTTTATTAGGGGGCTTAGAGTAGGTGTAATTAGTTTAAAATTGTTGTAATATTTTTCTTATGTTTGTAAATATTTTTTTATTTTCTGTAACTTAGTTCTTTTTTATTTTTTGTACTTTAGCTAGTTTATTTAATTGTATTTATTTGTAGCAATTGTGTTTAATTTATTTATTGATAGTGTAGTGTTAGGTTAATTGTAGGTAATTGTAGGTAGTTTATTTAATTATTTTATTGATAGGGTAGTGTTAGGTTTAATTATAACTTAGGTTAGGATTTATTTTACAGGTAAATTTGTTATTATTTTAACTAGGTAACTATTAAATAGTTCTTAACTATTTAATAGCTATTGTACCTGGTTAAAATAATTACAAAGTTGCCTGTAAAATAAATATTAATCCTAAAATAGCTATAATATAATTATAATTTATATTGTAGCTATATTAGGATTTATTTTTCAGGTAAGTATTTAGCTTTAAATAGGAATAATTTATTTAATAAGAGTTAATTAATTTCGTTAGATAAAAATTATATTTAACTTAGGGGGGTGTTAGTGTTAGGGTTAGACTTAGCTTTAGGGGTTAATCCATTTATTAGAATAGCGGTGAGCTCCGATCGGAAGTTTAGGGGTTAATAATTGAAGGTAGGTGTCGGCGATGTTAGGGAGGGCAGATTAGGGGTTAATACTATTTATGATCGGGTTAGTGAGGCGGATTAGGGGTTAATAACTTTATTATAGTAGCGCTCAGGTCCGCTCGGCATATTAGGGGTTAATAAGTGTAGGCAGGTGTCGGCGACGTTGAGGGGGGCAGATTAGGGGTTAATAAATATAATATAGGGGTCGGCGGTGTTAGGGGCAGCAGATTAGGGGTACATAGGGATAACGTAGGTGGCGGCGATTTGCGGTCGGAAGATTAGGGGTTAATTATTGTAAGTAGCTGGCGGCGACGTTGTGGGGGGCAGGTTAGGGGTGAATAAATATAATACAGGGGTCGGCGGGGTTAGGGGCAGCAGATTAGGGGTACATAAGTATAACGTAGGTGGCGGTCGGCAGATTAGGGGTTAAAAATTTTAATCGAGTGGCGGCGGTGTGGGGGGAGCTCGGTTTAGGGGTACATAGGTAGTTTATGGGTGTTAGTGTACTTTAGGGTACAGTAGTTAAGAGCTTTATAAACCGGCGTTAGCCAGAAAGCTCTTAACTCCTGCTATTTTCAGGCGGCTGGAATCTTGTCGTTAGAGCTCTAACGCTCACTGCAGAAACGACTCTAAATACCAGCGTTAGAAAGATCCCATTGAAAAGATAGGCTACGCAAATGGCGTAGGGGGATCTGCGGTATGGAAAAGTCGCGGCTGAAAAGTGAGCGTTAGACCCTTTAATCACTGACTCCAAATACCAGCGGGCGCCCAAAACCAGCGTTAGGAGCCTCTAACGCTGGTTTTGACGGCTACCGCCGAACTCTAAATCTAGGCCTTATTTCGCTGGAAACCTGCAACGGAACGGTTTCGACCACAAATTGGTAACCGTGAAGGTACTTTACAAAGGGATATGTTAAATGAACACCGGATTAATAGCCACAAATCTGTGGAAAAAGTTGGCCTTTGATTTTCTGGCTTGTGGAGGGTTTTGCTACACTATGGGCTTCACTTTCCATCTTGGCAACTAAGTCACAGTTCAAGGAACTTTGCAACATTGTAACGCCATAATAGAGTCATATGCTCCAATATTTTGTGAATGAATAAGTTTAGGTTTAGGTATAGAGCGTGTTTTATACACTTATGTGCTCTGGTACTTGCTAAACTCTGATGTTTCTTTCCTTGTTATAATTAGATATTTTTTCCAGGCCTAGATTGTATTTACATGTGTTTTGCATCTTTTTTAATAAAGGTGTTTCTTTGACTTATCAAGGGGTTTAATAAACAATATTTACTTTTGAACCTGAGTGCAGCCTTGTCATGCGTTGCCATTCACGAGTTGTGTGAATGTAACTCTCTTTCTTAGTGGTATACATTACAATTATGGCTGCTTGCACCTTTTTTAGGTTCTTTTTTTTTTTTTTTTAAAGATTTTATTTGAGGAAGATAAAACGAAAACATGACACAATTGCTGCACATGCAGCCAGGGCAAACAAACGGTAACATTACAAAAGGTCATTATGGTACATAGCATTGTAAGATATTCTGACTGCAATAAAACACATATACCAGGGTAACATGTAATCAACCTCAGTGTTATATAACTCTAGGAAATAGATTAACCATCCATAAGTTTTAAAAGTAAAAAAAATACAAAGTATAGTATAATATGTAGGACGCCATGAATTCTGTATAATATAGTGTATTATAGTGTAATCTCCCCTAGTAATTAATAGAATCCACAATAAAACTATCAAACTACTATTTGAGCAGACTTACTGGTCTGAGTAAACTAGATGAACTCCACACTATGGTGTTGTGTGAAATAATAAAGAAAAATACTGAGGGAGTAGTGGAAGGTGTGGTATAGGAAAGAGAAAACACATATTTAGTTCTCCTAAATCTAAGAGACTTATTATAGTATTATGGGGGGGGGGAGGTGATAAATAAAGTATAGTAAGCAAGACCCAGCAAGAGTAGGCACTGCAAATTCAGAGATTTACTATATCAGTACTAGAAAAAAAAAAGGTAAGATTATATGTATGAGGGTAGATTGATTAACTGATTAGAGTAAACCTTCCATCAAGGTATATATTGGAGCAAAGGGAGCTGTTTATGATTAAGGAAGTATGTAAGCACTTAAAACAGGAATGAGAGGCCTATAACCGGGATAAACTGAAAAAATTGTGCGTCAATAAAGGGCTCAGTATGCTAGAGCACTAGCAATATAAAAAAGTACAGTGCTGAGAGTATGAAAAATAAATACAAATAAGGGAGCTCTATTAGGCCAGGGGGAGTAAAGTTATGAGTTAGTACGGCTAGTTATGAGATAGGTTTATCATGTGTATAGATCATTAGTTCTCTTCCAGGGAGCTACTGTCAAAATACAAAAAGCTAGCAGCATATATTGATGTTAGTTGGTAGTAAATGAAAATATGGAGCAAATTCTACATATGCGTCTGAGAGTGCAAAAGACATAAAAATTCTGAATGAGTCTCCGTCTGATGTATAGACCAAGCAGCCCAAAACAGAGATATAGTCTATGAATATAATGTGACACTGAACCTGCCTCTATGATAGAAGGAGTACCATAGGATGGTCTGTGTTGCTGAGAAGCAAATTAGATATACCTCCTTACTGTAGCGAAAGGGTCAAAGCTTTCCTACCAGTGTAGCTAAACTCTGCTGGCCAGGTATGGGCCCTATACCCAGCACAAGTGTGTCATGACAGGAAGTAGATAACCAGCGACTAAAGGAGAAAACATACAGCACATTTTGTAGGGACTAGGTGCAACACAATACATCAAACGCCATGGCACAAGTGGCTCCTATATAAATAACGCATGGACAGGAAAGGGAATATAATCTCAATTGCAGCACAACGGTTGCAGATATGGTCATGTGACCATCCTAATCTCAAACTCTCATGCATTTCTGTTACTCTCACATTGTGATACATAAATATCTGGTATGGGACAGCAAACAGGATAACACAACAGTCATAAAATATATAGAACCCAGCCAAACAGAACTGTAACTCTTAAAGGGCTACCCAGATATTATAATAACATCATCGGTGCATTCAATGTGAACATGTCTGTCATCACCCTCTTAGAATATGAGTAGCTTTTGTACATTCTTGGAACTAGTCACCTATATAGGATTAAACATATCAGTAAAGTAAATAACTAAGGATAGAAGGACCTCATATTGTACTGCATTAGGAACCCTGGTAGCCAATAATAGTCTAGTCCATAACAGTTCATCTGATGTAAGTGTCTCAGGTTAAGAGGCCAGCAATGAAAGCGTAACCTTACTGTACTGGAAGAACAGACAAACTCTGGAAACGTATCTGGTACCGGCCCCGAGACCAATAATAAACAGAAGCATTCACAGATCGCCAGGTAAGCATTGTCTCCAGAGACCTTTTGAATTTAGTCCGACATGCCTGTCACTTATGCAACCAGTTCCCGCAACAGTACAGACATCTCTCAGCTGAGGTTAGATTCAAATCGAGACGTGTAAATCTCAAAGCGTCTAGTAAACATATCCTCCAAGGTCCCACTGCAGTCCCAGTAAGTGTGCGTAGCGGCAATGGTAGCGGTAATTGAAACGCTGAATGGATGGCAGTGTACATCTGGCCAGAAGCCAGGAATAACTAGGTTTGGAGTAGCTCCAATGTCGGTTACGCCTAGAGAGGCAAGTAAGACTTTGTGTGCCTGAGCGTTCCTTTCCGGCATGCTGTGCTAGCCAACTGAGTAGGTTTGAGTGTGCGGGCAGAAGAAGGACCTCTTCATCACTGTGTCACACTGGTTTAGGAAATCTAAAATAAAGACACAGTATTTTGAACAGGTCAGGTGAATCACAACTGCTGAGATGGAAGGTGGCAACAATAGAGAGTGTATGTAGCAAGAAGATACTGAAAACCACAATAGTCACAGGATGTGTGAAGGCGGCTTTCTTGTATCAGCAGGCTGTAATTAATGTAAAGGAGGAGATTCGCTATGTTAACCCTATTGCAGGCTGAAAAGAGTGGCTACACTCTAGTCTGCAGTGAAAACATGAAACACAGTTCCTCCGGTAAGATGTTAATCAGAATACCCAAATTTATAGGAGATAAATGGTCAGAATGAACGATCAGTAATATATATGAAGTGTCAGCAGGCTTGTGTAAGTAAACTTGGAGCTTCACATATGAGAGTAGATATATGCGAAGGTTGGAACAATGTTAATAAACAAAAGAACACTGACAAGAAGACATATGCATTTTGAGAATATTATAATGGTAAGCGTTATAGTGCTGGCACATATCAAGGCTGAGAGTCAGAAGTAGTAACACTTACAGCGTAGTCGGAAGAGCAGGCTAGAGCTGAGTAGCGAGAGAGAGAGCAGCTGGCGTGTGACGTCACCGCGGTAGTTGCGGAGCTCCGTGGAAGTGCTGAGACAGGAGACAGGAGCAGTAGCGTCCAAGGTAATTGTAAGAAAACAATTGAAGTGGAGGTTAGTAAATCACAGGAGTTTCAGAGGAAACTGAAGGTTGCAAGTAAAAAGCAACAGCAGCAAAGTTCGTGAGAAAACTTGAATCCAAAGAAAAACTTGCTGGTAGCAAATTTGAGTGAGCAGAGTTCAGACAAAACTGGCTAGGCAATTGAAGTGTATATCAATACTAAGCAAAGAATGAGTGAAACAGGTGTGCCTTAAATAGGGTGGAGACAGGTATGAGAAGCAGTGATGCTTAAAGGGACAGTACAACCAAGGATAGTGTATATGGCAGAGATGTATATCCTGACACACTGTAACTATTCTGGGGCTCACATAAAATAATTTTTGAAGTGCGGGTTGTGAGCGGTATATCTCTCAGGTTGAGCACTTTCACTTGCAAGCGATACCGCTCCATAACGGAGACCTGCTGATCGTTGTCTCCCAGCTCCTCTATGTCCTCTATATCAGAAGGCGGTGAAGCGTGCTCCGCATTTGCAATCCAAGATGGCGGCTTTCGTGGGTCATTTGTTATTTCTAGGCACTTCTCCTCAAGGTAATTGAGGCAGCAGTATGAGCTCTGAAAAAGGAGGTACCCTGTGACCACAGTCTGTGAGATGGTCTGACCCCCTGAAATGCCCCTTTAGGGGCAATGGGTAGCTTAAGTTTTTTTTATTTTGGGGGGTTGGTTGGGTGCGGGATTTTACTGTTAGGGGGTAATTGGTATTTTTTTAAGGTAAAAGAGCTGTTTAACTTAGGGCAATGCCCTACAAATGGCCCTTTTAAGGGCGATTGGTAGTTTAGTTTAGATTTGGGGTGTTTTTATTTTTTTGAGGGGGTTATTTTATAGGGGTATTAGATTAGATTTTATTTTTTTTTATTTTTGATCATTTTGTTTATTAATTTCAGTAATTTTCAATAGACTGCCCTCTGGGCAGGCTTATCGCCTAGTTACTGTATAATGTACTTGAATGCAGGCTTTTTCACTTGTCTAGCGATATCAGTTTATAACATGTGCAATCAGCAATTTTATATTAATTGGTAAAGCCTAAGTATTTAAGATAAGGGGGTCTATTTAAGAAGCAGCAGATGCTGCCTCCGACCCACTCTGCTTCAGTTCCGGCTGAAGCGGAAGTTAAGAAGCAGCGGTCCTGAGACCACTGCTCCTTAACTCGTCCGCCACCTCTGAGGTGGCGGACAACAATCCGCATGATCGAATACGATCGGGCTGATTGACACCTCCTGCTAGCAGCCGATTGGCAGTTAATCTGCAGGGGGTGGTATTGCACCAGCAGTTCACAAGAACTGCTGGTACAATGATAAATGCCGACAGCATATGCTGTCGGCATTTATCGGTGTGCGGCAGACATGATACGCTACATCGGATCATGTCCATCTGCACATTAATAAATGGATCCCTTAGTTGTAATTCATATCAGATGCAAGACAATTACTTTTAGGATGTAACGGTTTAAGGAGGATTGTATGACTTCTAATGGCATAGATACAGATTAGTGTGACCTCAGAAATTTAATTAACTGTTTCACGAAACAGTTAACCAAACATACACATACATGTCTAAAGATGGATATATATATATATATATATATGTTAGATATATGCACACATATGTATTTATATTTGTATATATATATATAATTACAGACATATATACACATATAAAAACATAAATACATATGTTAACATATATAGACATTTATTTAAGTGCATTGGAGTCCTTTGCAGTTAAAGTGAATGTAAATTTTGATGCTAAAGTGTCCGGTTTTTAAAAATTTGATTAAAAACAGGGGCACTTTAATTCATCAAAATTTACATTTCACTCCTGTTGTGAAAAAAAACGTACCTTTTAATCTTCACAGCAGCTCCAGCTTCCTCCGCCCGTCGCAAAGCCTCTTCCTGGGTCTAAAATGAGGAATCCGGCTTCCTCCAATCACGGCATTGAATCAGACACTGATTCCCCAGGGGGGGAAACTGTGATTGGTGGATGACCTATCCATCATTTCTGACATCAGAAATGGCTTGCAACGACAGGAGGAAGCTGGAGCTGCTGTCAAGTTTAAAGGTAAGTTTTTTTTCACAACACGAGTGAAATGTAAATTTTGATGAATTAAAGTGCCCCTGTTTTTAATCGAATTTTTAAAAACCGGGCATTTTAGCATCAAATTTTACATTCACTTTAAGAACTGTAGAGGAAAACATGTAAAAACATATGTATGCAATATTAATTTTTAATAAAGTATTATAGTGTGTATTACTGTAAATATTTCACATTTCAATGTTCTGCACATAGCAGAATATGTTCTCAGAATTTATAAATAGATATTCCTATATATATCTCGAAACTTCTATATATGTATATATTGTACCAAAAAAAACATCAAATACATATAGAAATATGTATTTATGAATAAATAGAACATATTCTGCTATGTGAAGAACATTGGAATGTTAAATATTAATATTTTCATGTTGGGTTAGCGCACTTGAGAATATGCGATCGGATTTGCACATGTGATATTCTAAATTCGTCTTTTTACATGAATTGTGTTAGCCCGCAAGCGAAAACAGTTTACTTTCAACTTGTAATACGAGCACAACACACTTGTAATCTGATCCATATTTGCTGGGGAGAGAGTGTTAGAAGAAAAACCTAACACCTGTGATCGCGGAATGAAAAGCTCTGTAACGCAGCCCCATTGATGTCTATGGGGGGAAAAAGTTATGTTTAAACCTAACACCATAACATAAACCCCATGTCTAAACACCCCTAATCTGCTGCCCCCGACATCGCCAACACCTACATAAATCTATTAACCCCTAATCCGCCACTCCCGATATTGCCGCCACCAATATATATATTAACCCCTAATCTGACCCTCCCGATATCACCGCCACTATACTAAAGTTATTAACCCCTATTCCCCCGCACCCCAACATCGCCCACACTATAATAAAGATATTAACCCCTATTCTGCTGCTCCCTGACGTCGCTGCCACTAAATAAAGTTATTAACCCCTAAACCTCTGGCCTCCCACATCACTACCACTAAATAAACCTATTAACCCCTAAACCGCCAGCCCCCCACATTGCAACAACCTAAATTAAACTACATTAACCCCTAAACCTAACCGTAACCCTAACCCTAAACCTAACACCCCCTAACTTTAACATAGTTAAAATATACCTAAAGTTACAATTATTAACTAAATAATACCTATTGAAACTAAATACAAATTTACCTGTGAAATAAAAATAAAACCTAAGATAGCTACAATATAACTAATAGTTATATTGTAGATAGCTTAGGTTTTTATTTCACAGGTAAGTTTGTATTTATTTTAACTAGGTAGACTATTTAGTAAATAGTTATTAATTATTTACTAACTACCTAGTTAAAATAAATACAAACTTACCTGTGAAATAAAAGTAAAACCTAAGCTGCCTTACACTAAAACCTAACATTACAAAAAATAAAAAAACACTAAAATTACGAGCAATAAAAAAAACTACCATTACACAAAATAACAAATGAAATTATCCAAAACAATAAAAATTATTCCTATTCTAATACCCTGTTTTAAAAAAAAAAAACACCCCAAAATAAAAACCCTAATCTATAATAAACTAACAAGGGCCCTTAAAAGCATTGAAAAATTTAAATCAGCCAATAGGAATTAAGCAGCTCTCATTCCTATTGGCTGATTTGAATAGGAATGCAATGGTACCTCCAGTATAAAAGGGGCACCTTGCATTTGAATCCTCAGTGTGCGGCGGACGATCGCATGAAGAGGACCTCCAAGTTGGATCGATGGACCTCCGCCTGGACTTCTGCCTTTGACCTTCGCCTGGACCTCCGCCTCGGCACATCAACCGCGCCTTACGCAGGGATGAAGATGCCGGTCCCTCGATGGATGAAGATGGAGCCGCCTGGATGAAGATCGTTCAAGCCGGACTTCAGCAACTGTGAGTACCTAAGGAGGGGTTAGTGTTTTTAAAGGTTTTTTTTTTTTTTTAGATTAGGGTTTGGTCTTGTCTTAAAAGAGCTGAATGCCCATACAAATTACCTTTTCAGGGCAATAGGTTTTTTATATTGGGGGGTTGGTTGAGTGGGGTCTTTGTATTTTTTTACATGGAAAAGAGCTGATTTGTATTTTTTTTACAAGGAAAAGAGCTGATTTCTTTAGGGCAATGCCCTACAAAAGGCCGTTTTTAAGGGCTATTGGTAGTTTATTGTAGGCTAGGGTTTTTTAATTTGGGGGGGGGGGGGCTTTTTTATAGGGCTATTAGATTAGGTGTAATTGATTTTATTTTAGATAATTTCGTTTATTTTTTGTAATTTAGCATTTTTTTATTTTTTGTAATTTAGTATTTTTAATGTTTTGTAACTAGATTTTTTTTTAGTAGTGTTAGTTTTTTTAATGAGTAATTTAATGTATTTAATTGATAGTTATTTTAATTTTAGTATAATAGTAATGTTAGTTTAATTTATAGTTTAAACTTAGGTTTTTTTAATTTCCCAGGTAAATTTTTATTTATTTTAAGATAGGGATCTTGTAATTTTAATGTAAAGTTAGGGGGTTGTTAGGTTTAGGGGTTAAAAGTTTAAGGCGATGTGGGGGGGCTGGCGGTTTAGGGGTTAATAGGTTTATTAAGTGGTAGTGATGTGGGAGGCCAGATGTTTAGGGGTTAATAACTTTATTTAGTGGCGGCAATGTCGGGGAGCGTTGGAATATGAGTTAATATTTGTATTATAGTGTGGGCAATGTTATGGTATAGGGGTTAATAACTTTAGTATAGTGGTGACGATGTCGGGGAGCTGCTGAATAGGCGTTAATAAATTTTATTAGTGGCGGCGATGTCAGGAGCAGCAGATTAGGGGTTAATAACTTTAATCATGTATTTGCTATGCGGGAGGGCCTCGGTTTAGGGGTTAATAGGTAGTTTATGGGTGTTAGTGTACTTTGTAACAGTTTAGTTGTGAGTTTTATGTAACAGTTTTTATGTACAGATGGCGGTACGGATCTTGTCGTTATTGGGTGTAACGCAAGCTTTTTAGCCTCACCGCAAAACTCGTAAAGGCAGCGCTATGGAAATCCCATGCAAAAACGTCATTTTTTTGGGTGCGGGACTGACGTTGCGTTACAGGCTAAAATACTTGCGGTAAAGCTATACCAACAAGACACGTAATGGCTGTGTTACTGTTTTAACGCTGAAATAGCCATTTTTTCAGTGTTAAAACACGAACGCAAAACTTGTAATTTAGGTGATAGTTATTTAGATAGATACAGAGATATAGATAGATAGATAGATAGATAGATAGATAGATAGATAGATAGATAGATAGATAGATAGACAGACAGACAGACAGATAGATAGATAGATAGATAGATAATGAGATAGATAATGAGATAGATAGATAGATAGATAGATAGATAGATAGATAGATAGATAGATAGATAGATAGATAGATAGATAGATAGATAGATAGATAGATAGATAGATAGATACAAAGATAGAGATAGATAGATCTCAAATACCAAGTGCTGTACGTTAGTGATATATATTAATCTACTAGATTATGCAAAATACAGATTCTCTTTATAACTGAAAATATAACCAGCATGATATTTGTGACATTATTACAATGTATGCAAAGCTGGTAAACTAATATCGTAACTTAAGAGTTTTCATTCTATAGCTTTCAGATTATATATCTGATGAGCCCTGTCATGATGGTATTGTGTTTCTGAGGAAAAACAACAGCTTTTTCAATCTGATGCTTGTCATAAAATAAATTTGTATGATCAATTTATGTATTATAGATAATAATATGCTTCAAACTTTTCCCCCGAGGCATTTTATCTCAAAGCACTGTCAACATTTACAGAAAAAAGCTGTAACGCAAAGTGAGACATAGAACAAAATACTGGGCTTATTTTCATCTCTTTGCAGATTAGAAAATGAATACCAGTCACAACAGAATATATCATACTGGTGGCACACACAGATTTTTGAACAGCGCATTACGGAGGTATGAAAGGAAAAAAAGTTCAGTTTGTATATACTCAGAATATATCATCTCAATTACACCAATAGCAAACATTTGCTCAGTTTTATATTTTATTCCAACATGTTTTTATTAAGAGACCATGATACAGTTAGATCAACAAAACATGTACATTACAATGAAAATAGTCACAAAATCAGTCATACATAGAAAAACAGTACAATTTGCGAATGGTGCATCTTGGAACCTTGTTTTAAACTTTTACTGAACTTAGGAAAACCTAAAATGTCTATGCTAACAGTAGTATTACCATCTCAATGCTCAGCCTGTGGTATGGTTAAGACTGCCTGGAGAAATCTTTCATAAATTATACTCAAACATATATAATGTCTGTTAGTGCTTTGAATCAATAGAGCTCGTAACGTCGTCAGGTGGCCTGTTTTAGGGTGTTAGATTTAATATAATTTTCCCACGTAATTTGGAGTTCTATAAATTGATCCCTCTTGCCCGTTAGAAAGGAACCATATTCTTCCAATTCTATCAGGTCTGACACCTTATTGCGCCAAGTGGCCACTGAAGGGACCTCGGGGGATCTCCAGTTTAATGCTATTAAAACCTTTAAGCTGTTTCTCATGATTTTTAGTAGGGGAGTAAAGTGGGAGTGGGGTAATTTAATAGATTTATTTAACAACCAGACCAGGGGGTCCAGAGGGAGAGTAAATTGAAAAATTTGTTCAATCTCTGAGATCACTGAACGCCATAGCCAGTGGACCTGGGAACACCACCACCACATATGACTCATTCCGCTACCATGGTGGCCACATCTCCAACAACGGTTATTGGCTTTTGGAAAGAGTTTGTGGATTCTCCTGGGAGTAAGGTACCAGCCGTGTAATAACTTATAGTTGATTTCTTTAATGGAGGCTGACCTGGAGGCGGATTTAATATTATGAAAGATGTTAATTGCTGTCTGGGGTGTTATGATAACTCCCAGTTCTTTCTCCCACATTTCTATGGAGCGGGGTAGGTTACCTGGGGGCGGTTGGGTGATAATATTGTAAATGTGGGAGAGGCAGTGCCTAACCGGAGGGGAAGATGTGTATAGTTTCTCAATGTTGGTGAGTGGTCGCAACATGTTCAAACGCTGTGGGTGAGTTGTGAGATAGTGGTGAACCCTTCTATAAGTAAACCAGTTTTTGGCCCAGCTCTGACCCGAGTCCAGTAAAAGCTCCTGAGTTTTTATCTGTTCGTTGTTAGTCAGGGACCATAGAGGGATGTCATGACTCTTGTTGAATGTTCCTGTGTCGTTCGGTAAGGGAGGAAGGGAGAACTCGTCATTGTGTAGTAATGATGTTAAGGGGCCCGGGCAGGAGGAAACATATGGGTTGGTCTTATTAGTGGAATCCCAAACTTTCAGGGTTTCCCGTGTAATCGGGTTTTTAATTAGTTTGAGTGAAGATTGGAAGCCAGGATTCCAACACAAGGAAGGAAGATTAAAGTCTGGGTTAAGTTTTCCTTCGAGTGAAACCCATCTCTTGTGACTCCCATGGATCCTCCAGTCAAGAACCCTCTGGAGGAATATTGATCTATGGTATGAGTCAATATCAGGGACCCCTAGGCCTCCCTGAGTTGCGGAGCGGGACATCACGAGTTTGTTTATTCTGGGGGGACGCCTGTTCCAGATGAATGAACTAAACAGTTGTTGCATCTGTGGTATGTATGTGTTAGGGAGTTGGATAGGGAGAGTCTGCATAATATATAGCAGTCTGGGAAAGGCGTTCATTTTGATTGTGTTTATCCTCCCTAACCAGGATAAGCGGTTCCTTGTCCAGGATGAAAGGTCCCGAGCTATTGCAGTTTTTATAGCTGAGTAATTCAGCTTGAACATTAAATCAAAATTGTCTGCTAAATGAATCCCCAGATATTTAAGGGAATCTTTGTTCCATTTGAATGGACATATTTTAGAAATCAAGTTTGCCAATGAGGGGCTAATAGTCACTCCCAGCATTTCGGATTTGTCATGATTAATTTTGTAGTTGGAAAGAACTCGGAATGTCTCCAGCTCCGCAAGTAGATGTGGGATTGACTCGGATGGGGTAGTTAAGGAAAACAAGACATCATCTGCGAAGAGTGACATCTTGTATTCTTCGTCTCCTACTGTCAGACCTCGTATATTTTTATTAGACCTAATTTTGGTCGCCAAGGTCTCGATAAGGCATGTAAAAAGTATGGGGGATAGGGGACAGCCCTGCCTAGTGCCGTTTGTTATCTGGAGCGGGGAAGATAGAATTCCGTTAAGGGCTATCCTAGCACTCGGTTTGTTGTATAACGCGAGAATTCTATGTAGTGTCTTCTCCCCAAGACCGAAAGCCCTCAATGTTGCAGCAAGAAAAGGCCATCCGACTCTGTCGAAGGCCTTCTCTGCGTCTGTAGAAATCCAGAGTGAGGGAATGAGATTGGTCTTAGCATGCCACAACAGGTGCAAATTACGCACTGTGTTGTCTCTTGCTTCTCTGAATGGTACAAAGCCAACCTGGTCTCTGTGGATAATGTGGGGTAAGATTAAGTTAAGTCTGTTAGCAATGATTTTGGCGAAAAGTTTGATGTCCGTGTTTAAGAGGGAAATCGGTCTATAGTTAGGGATGGACACAACAGGTTTATTTGGCTTTGGTATAAGAGCAATTGTGGCCTGTAAGGCTGACGGAGGGAAGGATTTATCCTGATCTATGCTATGAAAATAAGCCAGAAGGTGTGGTGTTAGCACATCTCCAAAAGATGTGTAGTAGGTGTTACCAAAACCGTCTGGGCCTGGGGATTTACCTGGTTTCAGTGATTTTATGGCTTGTTTAATTTCGTCGGTGGAAATGGGGGCGTCTAAGTCAGCCTTTTGCTCTTCACTAATTTGGGGTAAGTTAAGTTGAGATAGATAGTTTAGAATAGTGGGATTTGCAAGAGGAGGTGATTTTGTGGACAGGTTGTAGAGTGAGTTGTAATATTGTTTAAAACTGTCTGCTATGTCTTTAGATGTATAACGGTCTTGTCCCTTTTCGTCTTTGATATGTAAAATGTATCTACTGAGAGCTTTCCGTCTAAGCTGTCTGGCCAACAGCTTGCCCTGTTTGTTAGCACCTTTGTAGTAAGTTTTTTTCAAAAATAAGGCACTACGTTTAGCCTCTTTTCCCAGGTAGCAATTGAGCTGTTGCTGTTTGTGCTCTAAGCTATCCTGGAGGGATCGGTCTTTTGGGAACCTTTTATGTATTTCTTGAAGTTTGTTTAGGTCCGCAAGTAAGGTAGTTAGGTAGAGTTGTTGTTGTTTTGTCTTAGCCGCCTTTAGAGCGATCAATTCGCCCCTAAGGACGCACTTATGGGCGTTCCAGATATGCTGTTGGCAAATATTCGGGGTAGTGTTTGTTCTGAAGTACTCTTCAATGCACTTGGTTAAGTTAATCTTGGCCATTGGGTCGTTTAAAAGAGACTCGTCGAGTCTCCAAGTCCGAGGGTTGTTGGTGTCTATGGGGAGGTTAAATGTACAGCTGACCATAGCATGGTCGGACCATGTTATGGGATGTATGTCAGAGTGTCGTGCATACATTAGGCTGGTAACATCTGTCAGTATGTAGTCAATCCTAGAGTAACTTTGATGTGGGTGGGAATAAAAAGTGAAATCTTTGTCATGCGGGTGGTGGATCCGCCAAATATCGTGCAAGGCCAGGGCGTGCAATTTTGACTTAATTACTTTTAAAGTTTTGGTGGGAATAGCAGACTTGCCAGAGGAGCAGTCTAAAGTGGGGTCTAGGGCAATGTTAAAGTCTCCTCCAAATATCAAGCTACCCCTAGGTGACTCTAAAAGTTTGTTGCCTACCTGATGGAAGAAACCGGTGGCCTCTAGACTGGGGGCATAGATGTTAACTAGGGTTATGAGTTTCCTATGTAAAAGTCCTGAGATAATTAGGTATCTACCCATTTTGTCTTTTTCTATTGACGTGACCTGAAAAGGAAAATTCTTTTTAATCATAATACATACCCCGTTACGCTTTGTGCTGTCAGAGGAAAAGTATGCAAAACCAAATTTCTGAAAAGAGGCACGAGGTTCTCGACCTCTTTTGAAGTGGGTCTCTTGCAACATTACTATGTCACACCTAAGTCTCTTATAATCCCTTAAGGCTATGGTTCTCTTTTGAGGAATATTGAGCCCCTTGACATTATGAGATAGGACTCTGTAGTTAGACCAATCCATCTGTAGTGATACATTTAGGAATATGAAAGTTTACGCATGACAGACACATTTTTAACAGGCAGTCTGAGACACATTTGAGAGGTATCTTGTAGTAAGCATGAGAGGTTACAAACAAAGCATGTAAAAACATCAAAATATGGTACAAACATAAATATTTAGCTAAACCAACTAAAAGTGTACATTTAGAACTATACACCATAATCGGGGGGTGACTGGTGTTACATTAAGCTCTAATAAGCAATTTAAATCTAAAGTTGGAGTACCATGTGTGGACCCGTGCTAGAAGGGAGGGAGCCAAAGGAAGAGGTGAGAGGGTGGGGAGGGAGAAGTTAGGTGGAGGGAGAATTAAGGACAGGAAGGGTTGGTTATTGAGAAAGTAGGTTTAGGTCAGCCTGGGCATGGTCTCGGCATATCTGAAAAATGGCATAAACATTAAGTGTCAAAAATACATTCATCAAAATGCATAACATATTTTAGACCACCCAGAAGTCAAAGGAAAAGTCCAGAATTCTGTGGAAAGGAACCAAACACTACCTTTACTACAACTTTAAGAATAAGAATTGAAATCTTACCCTATTACCCAGAGCTAGAAGTAGATCAGAAACAAATAAGTGGGAGCCAGGGCATGTGCCTTAGCATAAGCTCCCTAGACCACTAGCTAGATGTGTGAGTCTGATATTTATTGCAGAAGATCATGGCTGTGAAGGGTTTCGCGGGTCAGAAGACCCCGTGTGTGCAGAGTCTGTTTTTCTTCTCTTGGGGTTGACTTTATGCCATTGAGGGCGCTGTTCATTGGGGTTGTCCCCCTCTTTGTCTCGTTGTTTTGAGGTGGTCGCAAGGACATCTTCATCTGGAGGCTCAATAGTGATGTTCAGCTTCTTGGATACAGTGTCTAAGTCCTGGAAAGACTTGTATATGATTTGAGAGCCATTATGGGAGATTATCAAACTGAATGGGTATCCCCAACGATATTTGATGTTGTGATCCTGCAGGGCCTTAGTAAGGAATTTGACTTCTCTCCTTCTCTGGATGGTTTGTGGGCAGAGATCTTGAAAAATTTGTAAGGTATGACCTTTATAGGATTGCTCAGTTTTATATTTTATTCGATCTTTCTCTCTTTCCTCTATCCGATCCTACTCCCAATATCTTCTTTATCTTTTTTATGAAAACACTATTCTCCTCTTAAAGGGATACTAAACTCAAATGTTTTTCTTTCATGATTCAGATAGAGCATGCAATTTTAAGCAACTTTCTAATTTCCTCCCATTATCATTTGCTCTTTGTTCTTTTCCTATCTTTTTTTAAAAAGCAGGAATGTAAAGCTTAGGAGACTGACTATTTTTGGTTCAGAACCTGGGTTATGCTTGCTTATTGGAGGATAAATGTAGCCAACAATAGCGCAAGCGCTCTCCAGCGTGCTAAACCTAAAATAGGCCGGCTCCTAAACTTTACGTTCCTGCTTTTTAAATAAAGATAGCAAGAGAACGAGGAAAAATTGATAATAGGAGTAAATTAGAAAGTTGCTTAAAATGCTCTATCTGGGGGGCGGAGCTGAACACTGAAGGGATAGGTCGCATGGAGTAGGAGCTCCTGCAATTATTTTCAGATTTTAAAGCTTTTCATATAAAAGAAGTGTACTATCTTCAGATTATGCCTAATGTATAGGAAGAAACCGGTCTATAGCGTGCTTTGACGAGGTTTAAAGCTCCAGTTAAGATCATAGCCATTACTTTTGTGCCTTTCTGAAACCATGAGGTGACTGCACTTATAAACCCTCATGTCCGCAGAGCTCTTCATGGAACCTGAAACTAGCTTGTTATATCACGCTTGGCAAGGCAAGCACAGTAAGTTGAGATCTAGCTGCTGGATTCCTAAGATATCGATCTGTTATTCTCTAGATCCGGTGGCTAATGCCCATTATGGAACCTATCGCATTGCTACGGGAGATAAGCTCCCTGCTGAAGCAATATCAAGAGGCCTTCACATCATCGCTCACAACAGTGGGGTTATTTACCCATTACCACTCTCCCTTCCAATATTGCCAGTGATGTCGACATCGATGAGCATCACGTAAGCGGTGATTTGGGACCCCAGCGGTCGCCATCTTTTCTCTTACCAGACCTTCAGCCATGGAGACTTCCCAGAATCCCAGTTCCTCTTTGATGGAGTCCTGTTGCCTGGCAGCTACCATTTTGCCTGGTGAGGTTGTGGCTAGTCTTGAGCCTGCTGCCTTTAACAACGCTGATGGGAGCCTTCGACCGGAGAGGTTTTTTGATCCTGTGTGGCAGCACGAAGTGGAAGCGAAAGGTTCACTGGCTGAGATTCTCCTGCAACCGCATGTTAGTGGACAGATCAGTGTCAAACATTGAGAAACAGGGTTTCAGCGATTGCCGATGGCTTGTTTGTCTGTGTGTGAACATTATTGCTATGTGGAGAATCGTGGAGAGTTCTCATGCCTCGTATATGACTTTTTGCTGACCCATTATTATTTAACCATTATGTTCTGCAGATCTGGATAAGTATTAGAGACATGAGTTTGACAAGTATAAGGCTGCAGCTCCAAATAAACCATCTATCTTGTTTCTGATGTTTACTGTGTTACATAGTCACCACTTGTTTGAAATGTTTTTGTAGTTTTGTATGTATATAGAGATGTTGGATTATTGATTATTCTTAAATTTCTAGTACAGGATTCTACTCTTTATATGGATATTATACTATTTTATTTGTTAGTGACCTAGATTACAGACACAATATACCTATGTAGGCTCTCACTATTGAACTTTTGTTGAACATACACTTATTTCATCTATATTGCTAGTTCTAATTGGACCAGGCTATACATAGCTTCCCTGTATTAATACTACCTCCTGCCTAATGTATTATTATGGTTCTATGCAGGTGTCTTGGAGTGCAAATTTCATGCAGAATTTTTTACCCTGGTTGTTAAGTTAGCTATTTCATAGAGGGAATAGATTCATATTTATGTTCTCTTATACTTTATTTATCTATGTATATTTAGGTCTCCTAACTATTAACCTAATGTTATAAATGTAACGATGGGCGTTATGGCTTAATTAGATGAGTGCTATTCGGCTAAGTGCTATAAGTGTTGCCTCTCGTAATAACACTCTTTTATTGTTTGGAACAGGTACCTGTTCCGGGGTATAGGGCCCGTACCCTGACATCAGGTTCAACATAGTTTTTGTTTAAAATAGAATATAAAAATTTGCTGTCGTGGAGATGACTACCAAAGTCTTTTCATATTGTGGCAACACTACCTTGTTTTGAGGAGACTTTAGCCCTATATTGCATCTCGAGATTATACACATCTTGATTTCATTAATATGTAAACAGATATAGTACAACAAATCCACTAGTATCTCTTTTTTTAGTGGGACCTAAAGGAGTTGTTTTTCAGACCTGTAAAACTAGCTTTATATCTCTCCCTCTCCAAGCGTATGTCACACTGATAAGTTTAATTTCAAGTAAGTCTTCCCCTGCCCCAGCTGTAAATTGGTCCATGCTTTTTATCCCTACAAACCACTACAACTAATATAAAGCTTCCTTCCCCCCCAAGTAATGAGTCCCCTAGCAATAGGAGAACTAAATATGCGGTTTCTCTTGCCCATACCGCAATTTTCATTACTCCCTTAGTACTTATTTTCTTTTACATAATACCATAGTATGGAATCCATCCTTTTTATTCAGATCAGCAGGTCTGATCAACAGTACCTACCAACTAAGTCTCCATTTCTAAAGCATTTCTTAGGGGCCTCCTTTAAAACCACTGATATTAGAGCAAAGCCTGTAAGTGCCTCCATATTTTAGTCTGAAGGCTCTACTACGGATTCTATTTAGTACTAGGGGAGTATATATTATATTATACTATACTGTATAGAATACATTACATCCTACATTTCATATTATATCTTGTACTTTTTTTTTTTTTTAGCTTTATGGACTTATTTGTTATAATTAAGAAAACTTGAGGTTGATTTAGCGTTACCTTGCTATATGTGCACTACTACAATTTGAACATCGTACAATGCTATAATTACAATGACCATTTGTATTTTTGCCATTTGTTTTATACTGGCTGTTTATGCAGTGACAATGTAGTGTTTTCATTTATTTTTTTTCTTTTCTTCCTCAATAAAAATTTATTAAAAAAAAAAATGCTCTATCTGAACTATGAAAGAAAAAAATTTGGGTTTAGTATCCCTTTAAGGCTGTTTGTTCACTATCTATTGTATTTATAAATGGATATAAAATTTGCTTCTGTATTTTTTTCTGAAAATGTTTTAATAAAGTTTCCCAGGTTGCCTATAAAACTCTCAATTTATTTAAGTGCTATATTGTTCTATGAACTTATTTAGGGCCATATTACAAGTGGAGTGGTATTTATCTTTCCCGATCGTGGGCTAACTCAGTTAGAAGTAAGCTTTTTGCGCGTATTGGGTATTGCTTGTATTACAAGTTGAAAGTAAAAAGATTTCTCTTGCTTGCTAACCCTATGCACGCAAAAAGCCGAAGTTAGAATATTGCGAACTTGTTAAGTCATTCCCCCATAGAAGTCAATGTAGCAAAAAAATAACATAGCACTTCCTGGAGGCCTATGGGTGATTTATGGATGGGACTGAGATGGGATGGGCAGGACTGTCAGTGCAGTAAGTGGGGCTGGGCATGCAGTGGGCAGGGCTTGTTGAGCTGTGGGTGCGCTAACCCGACATGAAAATATAAAAATTTCACATTCCAATGTTCTTCACATAGCAGAATATGTCCTATTTATTCATAAATACATATTTCTACATACTGTGTATCTGATAGTTTCTTGGTACAATATATACCTATACCTATATATATACATGATTATATATAGGTATAGATATATACAGATATATATAGGAATATCTATTTAAAAATAAATAGAACATATTCTGCTATGTGTAGAACATTTGAAATATTCCTTTTACATGTTTTCATCTACTTGACTGCAAAGGGCTCTAATACACTTATATATATATATGTATACAATACATATGTGCACACATATGAATATATATATATATATATATATATATATATATATATATATATATATATATATATATATATATATATATATATATATATATATATAAATAAATATACATACATATTAGGGATGGGCGAATGTGTTTATATTCAAATTTGAATGTTAGATAGAATGTTATTGTAGAATTTCGATTTGTACCTATAGTATATAGCAGTGATTTTCAACCTTTTTTTGCCGTGGCACACTTTTTTACATTAAAAAATCTTGCGGCACACCACCATCCCAAAATTTTACAAAATCACATATTGTAGCCTAATACAGCATACTGTATGTGTGTGTATATATATATATATATATATATATATATATATATATACACACACACTGTGCTGTCATGCCATGCCAATTTTTGCAAAATTGGAGTGCTGTCATGCCATGACTCCTACAAACTATACAAGACATATTGACATTCATTCACAAACAATCATAATGATGGTCTGTGAATGAATGTCAATATGTAATGGTTGTAAATGATGCCTGTCACATACCTCCCAATATTTCAAAATTTGAAAGAGGGACACCCCCGCACTCCAGTCATGTTCCTTGTGCTGAGTAGGAACGTGAGTGACGTGACCTGGCTGGAACCGTTCTGGAGGAGGAGCAAAGCATGGAGGATTGAAGTGTTGTGTTGTGCTGCGTGTAGAGGCGGCACTAGACACGTGTTGTGGTGGGTGGGGGTTCCTTCCAAGTGTGAACATGGGTCGGGGAGGCGAGCTGCCTCTGCGCAGTTACCCTCAGTCATCATCTCTCTCAAAATAAAAAAAAGTCCCAGAACAAAAACAAGCAAAATGTAAAAAATATGTCGCACTGTTGTCAGTCTGCCGCGGCACACCTGAGGATCTCTCACGGCACACTGGTTCAAAAACACTGGTATATAGTATGGAACTCCTTGCCTCGCTCAGTCAGACTTTAGTCTCAAAAACATCATGTTCCTTAAAAACATATCTGTTCAAGAATGCGTACAACTTAATTTAAGATGTCTCTACTATTTATGTTTCTCTCTCCCTCAACTCCCCAATGTACTTCCTATAGAATGTAAGCTCACGAGTCTATTTATATACAACACGTTTGTTACAGTTGCGATCACAATATTATAGGTACCATCGCTTTTGCATTATTATAAGTAAAACACAATCGTGCAATCGTGTTCACAATTATGAACATTGCGAACGCACAATCACATTCTTACAAAACAGTAGAAAACGCATGCCTAAGGACACAATACAAGATGTTTACAATCACGCCTAAAGTTTACATACATATTCTTACACTATACTATACAACACATATACATTAAACATTGTATATACATATTTAATATACCAAATCTCCAGCTCCTATAGTTTTAATAGCAAGGTGTTTTTTTGTCTTTATTAACAAAGTAGATAACAGACATGATGAAGATATAGGCGTTCCGTGGGAATTTCAAGAGAGTTCCATAGGAGTAACCTGTATTTTTTTTTTTATTAAATTTTCTTTTTATTGAGGTGGCAATAACACATCATTACAAACACGGCATCTAGACATGCAGAAGGTATCACAGAAGTTTACAGCATGATGATACGACATATTATAATCTTATAGAGGCCTATTTATCAAAGGTCTTGCGGTCCTGATCCGACAGTGCGGATCAGGTCTGCAAGACCTCGCTGAATGCGGAGAGCAAAACGCTCTCCATATTAAGCATTGCACCAGCAGCAATTGTGAGCTGCTGGTGCAACATCGCCCCCTGAAGACTCGCGGCCGCCAGCAGGGGGTGTTAATCAACCTGATCGTACTCGATCGGGTTGAATTCCGGCGATGTCTGTCCGCTTGCTCAGAGCAAGTGGATAGGGTTATGGAGCAGAGGTCTTTAGACTGCTGCTTCATAACTGCTGTTTCTGTCGAGCCTGCAGGCTCGCCAGAAACACGGGCCCTCAAGCTCCATTCGGAGCTTGATAGATAGGCCCCATAGGCCAAACTTTTCTGCTCCTCATTTTGTTTTTAAACCACAGTGTGTCTTCAATGGCAGACCGATCCTCTGGCGGGATCACACTATCCAAAATACAAGGAGGACACCGCTAATAATCTTAGTCAGCGTCAATTAGCATCAGAGTCAGACAAAGTGGTATTTATAAGAGTGTTGTGATGAAGCATACTTCAGATATCACTGTTTGCCTAATAAAGTAACAAGAGTTAAAACATGCAGACCATAGATAGTAGAGAACACATGAGTAAACACAGCATTTATTGTTTCATATTATTACCCGAAGAACCTTTCTACTTATATAGGGGGAAAAACTTACTTGGAGGTTCTTCAGGCTGGGCAGAGACTACGAAACTCTGCCAAAGCAGATGATGCGGAGGTTAAGTCACATATCGCTAACCACACAACAGGGGTGGGGAGGTGGAGGTTATGTTAGTGATAATGTTCCCCTCCATTGCTATCATGAATAAAGGACAGATAAGCAGTGTCAGTGATAGTCGACGTTAAACATATAACCAGCCTAGGCACACTATGCATACTAGATCACCAGAGATGACTGGTGAGAGAGTGAAGTCATGGAAGGTACTAAGATTAAGATTATTAATGTACTCATATGATAGGAACTTATAATCGACCAAAGATTAGCTGAAATATATTGCAGTAAGCTTATTATATTCTAGAGTATGACACCCAGAACATATAATAAAAGGGAGTGAGTTACTATCTCAAAAATAACAACTGTGAGCCTAAACTATCCTAAATGCGACACTGAGCCAGGGCTAAAGGTAGGGATGGGCGAATGTTTTGCAACATTCGAGAAATGAAACTAATTTTAACACATTCGTTCGTTCGAAACGAATTTTGAATGTTTACATAACATTCGATTTTCAAATGTTCAGTTTCGAATTTTACGATTACATTGGAAAATATTAATTTCGAAAAATTCGAATTTATATATTTGTAATAGTATTTTTAATTCTTTCTTTAAATGTAATATTCAAATTATGCAATATTCGAATTCGAAAAATTCGAATTTATATATTTGTAATAGTATTTCTATAATGCTTTAGTTAAATGTAATATTCGAATTATGCAATATTCGAATTTGAAAAATTAGAATTTATATGATTGTAATAGTATTTCTAATGCTTTTTTTTAAAAGTAATATTCGATTTATGCAATATTTGATTGAAATAGAAACATTCTAATTGATATATTTGTATCTATTATGTATCAATTTACTAGATTCCCTACCACATGAACTATTGAACTTTTGAATAGTATTTGTTAAATAGAATGTTAAATTCGAAATTTCGAATGTGGACATTCAATCTAATTATAAATATTCAAATTGGAAAGTGACATTCGAAATCTGTAAATAGCATTCGATTATAGAATTTTTAAGAATATTCGTTCATATCAACATTCGGATTTGTAATTCGAATTTCAGTAATAACATTCGTTCTAACATTCGAATTCGGAAATTTACACATTCACCCATCCCTAGCTATAGGATATAAGCCTTGTGAAATATAGCTGAGCTTGATATAACCCAAATAAGAGGCGTATCACTCAAAGAGTTAGGTAGGTCATTAGTTAATTTCTTAATATGCCATTCATGAGGAACACTCTATATTCAGAACAGGGTACACAAATATTACAGCTCCTTGTTCTGGTGCTAAATACAGAATTGAGTGATATCTAGGGTAATACTAAGATGTACATAAACTGGCATGCCACCCTATAATATAACTATATGTCTCACAATAGTGTTCTAACCTCTACTCACCCTGTATATCTAACTTTCATTAAGCTGGACTCTAAATCCAAGGTGATAACAGGGACTACTCGCCATAATAGTTACAAACCCCTGTCAGGTATACTATATATGCTAGTAGGGTGTTATATCGGTATCTTCTTATATGAACATCAGGTATATAAAATGGTTGCTACATATGTGGTAATTGGCCACTATAAATACTTGTTACAGAGTTGGTGAGTTTCAGCATATAGCCAGGGGCTAAGTATTAATTGCTTGTGCACCTCAGTGGAATTTGAAAAAATATTATAAGGTCAGGTAAGATGTACATTTGTGCGACTGCACATGAAAGCAAGGAGAAAGTACTGCATCAAAAAAAAACTACAACAAAAACATATAGCGTGCTAAAGTATATGGGGCGAGGACATAAGTAGTAATCCTAAAATGATATAGAGCAAAGGGGAAATCTCCTTCTAGACTCCTGGGCATGCTATGCAAACAACTAAAATATTAAAAGGGCTATCCCAAATTGCACATGAAACCTAAATAAGCTAGTATACATCAAATATAGGCCTTATACCCTAATTAGCTGAGGGCTAGAAAAAGAGGAGACTCATGCTGCAAAAATATGCATATACTATGACATAAAATTTTTTGACAGACATAGGCTTTGGATCAAGATATACAGCTAAATGTTAGGATATAGGTTGGAAGGTTACAAGTGTGGAATCTGTACAGTTTCAGAACACGTGACTTCATAAATGCAGAATCACTATAATTATTGTATACAGGGAAATTGATCTGGGATCGTGACCCAATAAACACTTGTTCACCAGATCTGTGAGAGCTCAGGGGAGCATGGCACTGAGAAAGAAATTAAAGTCTTTAGTTTGCAGATAGTTCAGTAAAGCAGGTAATGTACAAGATCATGGAGTTCAGAATGTCCTGCTGCTGTATCACAGAGACACTAACATAGGAGGCACTGCTAGTTATAGGCAATAAATCCTCTGTCTCCCGTATCTCTAATACACATCGATGATCGTACCAGAGATTATAGGGGGGCTTTCCCTTTATAGGTCTATAAAGAAGCTGACCTGCACCGGGTAAGTTAGTAGCGTAGTTGTGCAGCATCCCCAAGCCAAGTCCTCCCGGAGAATCCTCTTGAATATCCAGGTAGTTGCGAAGCTCTGGGTCAACACCAAAACCCTTTTTGGCCTGCTTCTGAGGCATCATATGTCCCGGAACACAGGGGGCTGCAGATATCGCCACCTCTGAAAAATCAGTACTTACCTCTGCGTGTATATCCGCCATGATAGATAGGAGGCGGACGAATCTTTGACACATCCTTCTCTCGAAGTCCTCTAACAGGTTCTGCATAGCTGCATAAAGTTCCACCATGCTCCCAAAACGTTATGCTTTATCAGCCACTACTCTGCAGGGTAGGTCCAGGGCACCCCCACCGCCGTTCTGCTGTGAAAGGCAAATGGCACAAAACGCTCCGTTCCTGAGAGGCCTCAATGCTGGTAAGACCCCGATCTGCACCGTGAGTCAGCACTCCTCTCCGTTCCACCAAATATACTGGATAGTCCCCCTGACTGTTGCAGGGCTCAATTAAAATCAGTGCATCTCCTTAGATGAGGGCTAAGATATATAAAACAGATATACTAGGTACCATTTGCCGGAGCTCCAGTGCAATACGTCTGTTCAAGTTGAACGCTGGCTCCGCCCCCCAGTAACCTGTATTTTAATAGGGAAACATTGCCGTGGGATTCTAATATTCCAAACACTGCCCTCCATTTTAGCTATAGCTTTTCAGCCATGTCAGTCTCTCCTGCTTTTCAGTGGCGATATTTCCCAGTATGACAAATTTAGTAAATGTACAGTTAAACTGAATTTAAATATGTATAATTTGAAGAGTTACTACACAGAAAACATTTTGTATTTTGGCAAACGCACAGTCTATTTTGTGTAAAATCACTTTAAAGACAGCCCCCCCGTGCCTACATCCCAGCTAAGTGGCGATGTCGGCAGACTTTTGCTGAAGTTGTGATCCCCATTATATCCTATGGGAGACACATTGCCACTTGTCAGCACAGCGAGGTTCAGCCAACTTTTTAGGACTATATCGCCAGACAGCCTGTGAGCCTGGCGAACCCAAAAAGGCAATTTTGCATCATTCTGGTGATGTTTTGAATATCGGGGCCCCTGTCTCTTGGAGGTCCCCTATGTGATTAGTATTACAGGTGGGGAGACAGAAAAAAAAAAGTTGTCTTCTGAAAACATAATGCTGCCTCTCATTGGGCAGCATTGGGCTTCTGGGGGCTGCTCCTACATGGGTGCCCCACAACCACCACGAGACACAAGGGTTACTGCCCAGGGATCCTCATGAAAAAGGGTAAGTGCCTTGTGTGGTCAATCAGTTTAAAAGAAGGGGAAGGGAGATTTTTTTCATAGTAAAATAAAGGTGGTTCTTCAAGAGGATCTGTTGTGGGGGATGGGGCAGGAGAGGCGCAGAGAAAAAGAGAAAAGAGGGGGAAGAGAGAGAGGATAGGAGTGGGAGAGAGGATTAGAAGGAGAACGAGATGGAAGGTGAAGAGCAGATGAAAGGGGCATAAAGAGGGCAGATGGGGAGAGTTAGAGAGCAGGAGGATGGGGAAGAGTGATGTGAGGGGGAAGAAGGGGAAATGTAAAGAGGAGAGTGGGGGGGTGATGCTTGAATGCAAAAATAAAAGCACATTTTTTAAATAAAAAATATTTTAAAAATCCAGTTGCTCATCTACCTTTGGACATTGGCGTAGCTGCTTGCCCCACCCTATTGCACATGGTACTCTCTTACGCACACACCCATGAGGCATTTTCCCACTCTTATGCACACCTCTAGGCACTCCCACATCTGCACACTTACACTTTGCAAACCCTTCCTAACCCTAATCCACACTCAGAGATGCTCTTCTATGCTTACACCCACTACAGGTGCTCTCCTACCCTTGTGCTCAACTGCACAGGCACTCTCAAAGCCTTATGCACAATGCTAGACCCTTTCTCCCAACCTTATGCACTCCCACAATCACTCACTCACCCACCTTTATGTATATCTTTTGATGAATTATATATTACTTAAGGTGTTAAGTTATGGGGTTACATTCAGTCTGTGGGATAGTTTAGCCCTTATAACTATAAGATAACATGTTTAGTTCTCTTGCTTGCACAGCCATGTTGCACATTTGTACACGGTGAAAGCCACAGTGAAGAACACACAAGAGTTTGGAATTTATATGTTCAGAGGACACTGGGCTTTCTTCTTTACCCATTGTTTTAACTATTTGCCTACTGCTAAATGCGCAAGTATTATCTGCAAATCTTGAAAAATTATACATTTTCTGAAAAAAAAATAAGATACCAAGGATAAAGACCATTAATGGAATGTTATATTCTTTTTTGGGTTAAATTGGATATGTGATATACTTTAGCCCTTTTAACTAAAGGATGGCATGAAAAATGCTTGTGCAGGTGTATAATATCTTGGCATATTATGGGCTGTTCTAGCCATATGGCTATGACAACATAAACATATTTGACATATCAGTGCTTAAGAGACATGGGACATTGTTATTTACTTTTTTTTTTACCTACCACCACCTCCTCAATAATCTGCTGAAAATCTTTTATAGAGAAAACCCATTCTAAAAACAAAGGAAGACCACTGATCTCTGAATCCATTTCTTGGACAAATATTTTCATGGATGGAGGCCTCTTGCAGATGCTTATATTCCTTAGGTGTATACCTTTAGGAAATATATACTTCACTGGGTTAAATTAGGTCTGCGGCTTCTGAAGACGTGATAACTAAAAAATAAAACATTTTTTAGCTCAGTTACGAGAGTGGCATGCTTGTAAAGGCTTAAAACATGTTGCCTATTTATGGACTGTTCTAGTTGTGGAATATAGAAAACATATATGGGCTAGATTACAAGTGGAGTGCTAAATAATCATATATATTTGAAAATGCCGCCCATTGCTGCGCTACTTATCCCCTTCGCTGATGGCATCAGTACGAGGCTCCCATAGGAGCCTATGAAAGTTTGCTCTCATAAACGCAATGCTTCCTAGAGCAATTTGAATGCAAGCTACCGTTCGTATTGAGATTTACTTGCAATTACTTGGTATTACAAAGTGGAGCACTAATATCTCTTGCTCGCAAGTGATATTTAGCGCTCCACTTGTAATCTGGCCCATATGTGTTTGGTATGGGCATGCTCAGGAGACATGAGGCATTACTAATGACCTCTTTTTTTTCCCTTACTATGTAGTTAATTGAGTACTGTGTACTCAATATGTCAAGAATACACCTAAAAATGTTTTTCTTTTTAAAAAGTAAAGGACTTCTATTTTTGAAGCTGATTTCTGGACAAGTTATTCTATGAATGAAGATCTATTTTAGATCTTAATTATGCATAAGAAGTGAACTTTTAGAATACCTATACTTCTATGGGATGAAGTCTGGTTTGTAGAGTAGTTTAGCTTTATATACCAGACAAAATAGATTTTGTATTTAGCAAGAACAGAAAATCACTTTGCACTCTTAGTAGTTTTGTGTCTTTATTGACCTTAAGATCATGAATATTGATATGCAATTGGTACTGGGATATTTAGAGAAACTAGAACTTTTATAAAAATGTTTACTTTCATTGAAAGGATTGAATTTGTTAAAACAATTTTATATAATATGGGAAAAAAAACTAATTTTGTATTCGCCCCCCCCCCCCCCTCACATTTATTGCATAATATCTTAAGCCAAAAAGAAAAATATAATTTAAAAAGGGCATCAAATGAACCCTGAATTGGAGATGAAATTACGTATTATAGTACATGTAAATTTATAAAAAAAAATGTATTATGTCTAAATGGATATGTAGCAAAATTATGAAAATCTGTCTGGTCTTGAACAGTAGAAACATTTCTCAAACGTCTGGCATGGAAGGAATTAAATCTTTTATGTCACAATCTCAAACGGCCAGATTACGAGTTTTGCGTTAGAAGCTGTGCGGTGCTAACGAGCAGTTTTGTCTCACCGCTCACTTACCTACAGCGATGGTATTACAGGTTTTTACAAACCCGGCGTTAAAAGGCAAGAAGTGAGCGTTGAGCAAAATTGTGCTCCTTACCGCACTTCAATACCAGCGCTGCTTAAGTCAGCGGTGAGCTGGTCGTACGTGCTTGTGCATGATTTCCCCATAGGAATCAATGGGGAGAGCTGGCTGAGAAAAAGTCTAACACCTGCCAAAAAGCAGCGTAAAACTCAGTAACGCAGCCCCATTCATTCCTATGGGGATTTAAAATTTATGTTTACACTTAACACCCTAACATGAACCCCGAGTCTAAATACCCCTAATCTTACACTTATTAACCCCTAATCTGCCGCCCCTGACATCGTCGCCACCTACATTATATTTTTTAACCCCTAATCTACCGCTCCGGACATCGCCGACACTATAATAAACATATTAACCCCTAAACCACCGCACTCCCGCCTCGCAAACATTAGTTAAATATTATTAACCCCTAATCTGACTGCGATCCCTAACATCGCCGCCACCTATCTATATTTATTAACCCCTAATCTGCCGCCCCCAACGTCGCTGCCACTATACTAAATGTATTAACCCCTAAACCTAAGTCTAACCCTAACCCTAACCCTAACACCCCCTAACTTAAATATAATTACAATAAATGTAACTAAAAATTAATATTATGACCTAAATAATTCCTATTTAAAACTAAATACTTACCTGTAAAATAAACCCTAAGCTAGCTACAATATAACTAATAGTTACATTGTAGCTAGCTTAGGGTTTATTATTATTTTACAGGCAAGTTTGTATTTATTTTAACTAGGTAGAATAGTTATTAACTATTTAATAACTACCTAGCTAAAATAAATACAAAAGTACCTGTAAAATAAAACCTAACCTAAGTTACACTAACACCTAACACTATACTACAATTAAATAAATGACCTAAATTAAATACAATTAAATAAATGAAATACAATTAGCTAAAGTACAAAAAAACAAACACTAAATTACAGAAAATAAAAAACAAATTACAGATCTTTAAACTAATTACACCTAATCTAATAGCCTTATCAAAATAAAAAATAAAACAAAATAAAAAAAAACCCTAGCCTAAACTAAACTATCAATAACCCTTAAAAGGGCTTTTTGCGGGGCATTGCCCCAAAGAAATCAGCTCTTTCACCTGTAAAAAATAAATACAAACACCCCCCAACAGTAAAACCCACCACCCACACAACAAACCCCCCAAATTAAAACCTAACTAAAAAAACCTAATCTCCCCATTGCCCTGAAAAGGGCATTTGGATGGGCATTGCCCTTAAAAGGGCAGTTAGCTCTTTTGCGGCCCAAAGCTCTAACCTAAAAATAAAACCCACCCAATACACCCTTAAAAAACCTAACACTAACCCCCTGAATATCGACTTACTGTTCTGAAGACCGGACATCCATCCTCAAGGAAGCGGCAGAAGTCTTCATCCAACCGGGCCAAAGTCCTCAACGAAGCCGGGAGAAGTCTTCATCCAAGCGGGGCGAAGTGGTCAACCAGACGGGCAGAAGTCTTCATCCAGACGGCATCTTCTATCTTCATCCATCCGACGCGGAGCGGCTCCATCTTAAAGACATCCGACGCGGAGCATCCTCTTCTAGCGATGACTAAAACAGAATGAAGGTACCTTTAAATGACGTCATCCAAGATGGCGTCCCTTAGATTCCGATTGGCTGATAGAATTCTATCAGTCAATCGGAATTAAGGTAGAAAAAATCCTATTGGCTGATGCAATCAGCCAATAGGATTGAAGTTCAATCCTATTGGCTGATCCAATCAGCCAATAGGATTGAGCTTGCATTCTATTGGCTGTTCCAATCAGTCAATAGAATGTGAGCTCAATCTTATTGGCTGATTGGATCAGCCAATAGGATTGAACTTCAATCCTATTGGCTGATTGCATCAGCCAATAGGATTTTTTCTACCTTAATTCCGATTGGCTGATAGAATTCTATCAGCCAATCGGAATCTAAGGGACGCCATCTTGGATGACGTCACTTAAAGGTACCTTAATTTAGTAAGAAGACTCTGGATGAAGAGGATGCTCCGCGTCGGATGTCTTTAAGATGAAGCGGCTCTGCATCGGATGGATGAAGATAGAAGATGCCGTCTGAATGAACACTTCTGCCTGTCTGGAGGACCACTTCGCTCGGCTTGGATGAAGACTTCTCCCGGCTTCGTTGAGGACTTTGGCCCGGTTGGATGAAGACTTCTGATGCTTCCTTGAGGATGGATGTCCGGTCTTCAGAACAGTAAGTCGATCTTCAGGGGGTTAGTGTTAGGTTTTTTTTAAGGGTGTATTGGGTGGGTTTTATGTTTAGGTTAGGGCTTTTTACCGCAAAAGAGCTAACTGCCCTTTTAAGGGCAATGCCCATCCAAATGCCCTTTTCAGGGCAATGGGGAGCTTAGGTTTTTTTAGTTAGGTTTTTATTTGGGGGGTTTGTTGTGTGGGTGGTGGGTTTTACTGTTGGGGGTGTTTGTATTTATTTTTTACAGGTGAAAGAGCTGATTTCTTTGGGGCAATGTCCCACAAAAGGCCCTTTTAAGGGCTATTGATAGTTTAGTTTAGTCTAGGGTTTTTTTTATTTTGGGGGGGCTTTTTTATTTTGATAGGGCTTTTAGATTAGGTGTAATTAGTTTAAAAATCTGTAATTTGTTTTTTATTTTCTGTAATTTAGTGGGGGGTTTTGTACTTTAGCTAATTGTATTTAATTTATTTAATTGTATTTAATTTAGGTCATTTATTTAATTGTAGTATAGTGTTAGGTGTTAGTGTAACTTAGGTTAGGTTTTATTTTACAGGTACTTTTGTATTTATTTTAGCTAGGTAGTTATTAAATAGTTAATAACTATGTAATAACTATTCTACCTAGTTAAAATAAATACAAATTTGCCTGTAAAATAAAAATAAACCTAAAGCTAGCTACAATGTAACTATTAGTTATATTGTAGCTAGTTTAGGGTTTATTTTATAGGTAAGTATTTAGTTTTAAATAGGAATAATGTAGTTAAAGGGACACTGTACCCAAAATTTTTCTTTCGTGATTCAGGTTGAGCATGAAATTTTAAGCAACTTTCTAACTTACTCCTATTATCAAATTTTCTTCATTCTCTTGGTATCTTTATTTGAAATGCAAAAATGTAAGTTTAGATGCCCGCCCATTTTTGGTGAACAACCTGGGTTGTCCTTGCTGATTGGTAGATAGAAGTGCTGTCCAGAGTACTGAAACCAAAAAAGCTTAGATGCCTTCTTTTTCAAATAATGATAGCAAGAGAACGAAGAAAAATTGATAATAGGAATAAATTAGAAAGTTGCTTAAAATTGCATGCTCTATCTGAATCACAAAAGAAAACATTTTGGTTCAGTGTCCCTTTAATGATAGTAATTTTCTTCAGATTTATTTAAATTATATTTAAGTTAAGGGGTGTTAGGGTTAGACTTAGGTTTAGGGGTTAATAAATTTAGAATAGTGGCGGCGACGTTGGGGGCGGCAGATTAGGGGTTAATAAAAATAATGTAGATGTCGGCGATGTTGGGGCAGCAGATTAGGGGTTAATAAGTATAATGTAGGTGGCAGCGATGTCCAGAGTGGCAGATTAGGGGTTAATAATTTTATTTTACTGTTTGCGATGCTTGAGGGCCTCGGTTTAGGGGTTAATAGGTAGTTTATGGGTGTTAGTGTACTTTTTAGCACTTTAGGTATGAGTTTTATGCTACAGCGTTGTACCATAAAACTCTTTAACTACTGACTTTAAAATGCGTTACGGATCTTGGAGGTAGAGGGTGTACCGCTCACTTTTTGGCCTCCCAGGACTGACTCATAATACCAGCGCTATGGAAGTCCCATAGAAAAAAGGGTTTACGAAGTTTACCCAAGTCGTTTTGCGGTAAGGACAAAGAAGTGTGCGGTGCCCCTAAACCTGCAAGACTTGTAATAGCAGCGGTAGTGAAAAAGCAGCGTTAGGACCTGTTAATGCTTCTTTTTTAGCCTAACGCACAACTCGTAATCTAGCCGAAAGTATTTACTGTCTCTTGAAAAGACCCCTAAATATGGTAGAATTGAATAATTGTCACATGCACAATAAAATTGCAATGCAATAGCACTAAGTTTAAATTTGAAATGAGCAATACAATATTTTCCGTCACATTTCAAGTTTCTCTCCCCCTGTATCATGTGACAGCCATCCGTCAATCACAAAATGTATATACTATGCACTTTTGCATATGCTCAGTAGGAGCGGGACTCTCAGGAATTGAGCAAAAAATGTGCATGTTTTGATAATGAAAGTATATTGGAACTTTACGGACCCTTTAAATAATGTCCTTTAAAAAGTAAAAAGTCATTTTAACACAGTATCTCTCACAATGCACAAACCAACAAGCCAAACCACAGACAGTGAGCTCTGTCTTCTGAGACTCATCAGTATGGTGATAGATGTTGATTCAAGAAGAAAATTTTGTTACCAAGCTACCTGATTTATTAAGCTTGTATTGCCTAATTAAGTGAGGAAATCTCCCTGATGTATGAAATACAGTAATTTATTGCAGAACAAACATCAATACAGTACTTTATTTAATTATGTTAACATATTGTGCTCTAAATATAGCTGTAACATTTGAGAAACTGTTTCTATTTGTATTACTCAGTGCTGATCATTTTGCAAGATTGTCATTAGTTGAGGTTTCTGTCCCTCATTACCATCAACACCTCTCCCTACCTTATTAATCAAGTGGTCTCTTTTTATGAAACAGCCAACACCAAACCCCCAAACATGTACAATTCCCCCAGTGACCACACAGACCCACACAAGACAGTGGCATCTCTAGAAACCACATATAGGTGGGACACCTACATACCTCCTAAAAGTCAACTGTGTTTTTTGGGGGCAGAGCTCTGGTTGAAGTGGAGGACCTGATATGCCATGGACAGGGCTGATCATGGTTTGGGCAGAGTCAGGTGTGCCATTAGAGCGACCAGGTGGAGTCAGAATGTGTTGTGGCAGAGTGGTGGTGGTGTAAAAACTGCTAGGAGGGATATATACAGTTGGGGGGCATTTGGGAGGCCTGTCATTATGCAAGGGCCCCCTTCTCTGTCATGCCACAGATACAAGGGAGCCACCCAACCCCTTTTCCTTGACAGCCTAACTGAGCCTCCAGTATCACCCATCTCTGCCTTTTTAACACCCATATGTGCCTCAAGTATCATCAAAATCTTCCTCCAGTATCACCCATCTCTGCCTCCAGTATTGCCCATCTGTGCCTCCAGTATCACCCATCTCTGCCTCCATACCACCCATCTGTGCCTCCAGTATTGCCCATCTGTGCCACTAGTATCACCCAACTCTGCCTCCAGTATCACCCATATCTGCCTACATACCACCCATCTGTGCCTCCAGTATCACTTATCTCTGCCTCTAGTATCATCAATCTCTGCCGCCATACCACCTATCTGTACCTCCAGTATTACCCATCTCTGCCTCCATACCACCCATCTGTACCTCCAGTATTACCCATCTCTGCCTCCATACCACCCATCTGTACCTCCAGTATTACCCATCTCTGCCTCCATACTACCCATATGTGCCTCGAGTACCACCCAACTGTGTCTCTAGTATTACCCATCTCTGGCTCCATACCACCCATCTCTGCCTCCAGTTCCACCAATCTCTTCCTCTAGTATTACCCATCTCTAGCTCCATACCACCCATCTGTGCCTCCAGTATTACCTATCTCCGCCTTCATACCACCCATCTCTGCCTCCAGTGCCACCAATCTCTGCTTCTAGTATCACCCATCTGTGCCTCCAGTATCCCTTGTCTCTGCCTCTAGTATCACCCATCTCTGCCTCTAGTACCACCAAACTCCCTCCGGAACACCTGACTGCATACCCTAGTTAACCCAAACTCTGCTCTTAGCCTAATGGTCCTGAGATATTAGTACCTGACTGTAGGAAGGTTTTTATTATGTCTTGTTCCGGATAAACAATTGGTAAAACATGTGTCCCGAGTATTTCTGAATTTCTAATTATTTTTATTTTGTCTATTGTAAGAAAAGCCATATTGCACCCTTGTGCGTCTTATTGCTGAAGACCTTTGTCATCACTTTTAATATATTTAATCTTATAAGGAATTCTGAGAAGCAGAGATATTGAATATCACAACTACAAAAAGATGATATTGGGATTACAAAGTCATTAGAATATCCTTTTGAAATCATCTGGGAAATTGAAAGCTGAAACTTCAAAGCTTTACAGTATCTTCCAAATCACTATTTGGATCTTCAGCCCCTGCACAGCTGTGTAGGTGTAAAATTCAGTTTTGCCAAATTAAATTGGATTTATGCCCAGAAGCTACCGTACACAAGTTATGGGGACAGCTATCAAGATGATAAGTAAGACCTCTTTATGTACAATAAAATATCACCTTCATTTACAGTGTTTCTGCAGAACGGTCTAAATTAGCTGCATAAAGAACGAGGAGCTCATACATTTTTTTTCTATTGTTCATAAAGGGACATGAAACCCTTGATTCAGATAGATAATGTACTTTTTAGCAACATTCCAATTAACTATTATTATCACATTTTCGTTCTCTTGTTATCCTTTATTGAAAAGTAGGGAGGTCATCTTTGTTCTCTTGGTATCCTTTATTGAAAACTAGTGAGGTAAGCTCAGGAGCGTGCACGTGTCTGTAGTACTGTATGGCAGCAGTTTTGCAAGAATGTTATTCATTTGAAAAGCACTAGATGGCAGCACTTTTTTCTGCTATGTACCGCTCCTATTTAGATATCTCTTCAACAAAGAATACCATGGGAATAAAAAAAAATTGACAATAGAAGTAAATTTCTAAGTGTAGCCCTTTTATAATATTTTCATAGACTAAAGATTAGTGGCTCCTTAGATGAGTAGGGCCATGTATGGATGTTAGACCTAATTTACATGTGTTGTCCATTTATAGTTATTTATACAGGTCTCTGCTTTTTATATTATGGGTAACCTTTAAGTCTAAATAATTTACATTACGTCACCCTATGTATTTGATATTATGCTCTAAGTTTTTATTCAATAACATAAGCATGATCATTATTTGAGCTGAGATATATAACGTTTCATAATATTATATTGCAGATCATATGCCATATCCCTCTTTATTTTTTTATTTTGTAACTCTATAAGTTTGATTGTCAGTACTGCCCTATCCATTGTTTCAATATGTCCCCTTTAATTGATCAATCAAGGTTTTGACACACCTGTGCACTCAGGTGTATTTAAGTAGCTGTTTTTCTACTATACTGTAGTGTCCATGATTAAGGCAATGGGTTGCCGAAACACGTAGGACTTGTGTTCTTTCCTGTCCTGGATTGACAAGGGTTACCTTAGTTTATCACATTTTATGTTCTCCTGAAGTCTCCTAATAAATTGTTGACTTTATACGCTTAGAAGGCTTGCCGGGCATTTTTTTTGTTTGCTGATTAGAAGTAAATTAGAAGCTTTTTTAAATTGTATGCTCTGTCTAAATCATATGTCCCTTTAAGAGTTATCATTTCTTCAGGGGCTTTCACAGGTTAAAAACGATGGTATTAACATTATCACTGTGCAGATGCAATGAATCCAATACTGCAACACTATCAGGAGCGCAATACAGCGCACTAAATGCAGTGCAGGCGTTACATTAGCGATGCGGAATCTGTTCTACAAATTACTGATAATAATAATGATAATAATAGGTTTATTATTAACTTATCACCTGCCTGTAAATGTTCAAAAAATATTTTAAATATCCAGAATAAAAAGTATTTCTTTAAAGAAAATAATGTCTTTTGAAAGTTAATGTTAATATATATCAGCTACAATGGTGACTCTATTGATGTGTATTTAGTCTAAGGGCTAGATTTATTATAGCTGAGGCGTACAGGGACGCCTCAGCTCGCCTGTGGCGGGGCGAAATTACCCGCAGGTATTTGGCATTGCACAAGAGCGCAATTTTGCGCTCGCGTGCAATCCCGCCCCCTGCCCGCGCACAGCCAATCACGCGCGAGCAGGAGCTGTCAATCTCCGCGGTCGTACTCGACCAAGGAGATTGAATTTCGCCAGTTTAGAGGTGGCGAATAGCTTAGGGAAGCAGCGGTCTGGTGACCGCTGCTTGATAAATCACGGCGAGCAAGTTCTTGCGAGAACTTGCTGCCGTAGGGCTGCTGTAGGGGCTTGATAAATCTAGCCCAAAGTGTAATTCACCACTGTAATGTATGGAAAAAAATATGCTATTTAAAGGGACAGTCACCACTAAAATTGTTATTGTTTAAAAAATAGATAACGCCTTTATATTAATATAATTTATAATATTTAAACCTCTACATTTCAGCTTGTTTCTAAGCCACTACACCTATCACATGCTTTTTTATTTGCTTTTCACAACAGGGGACTGCTAGTTCATGTGGACCATATAGATAACATTGTGTTCATGCCCGTTGAGTTATTTAAGAGTCAGCACAACACAGCACTAATTGGCTAAAATGCAAGTCAATAGATAATAAATAAAAAGTCATGTGATCAGGGGGCTGTCAGAAGATGCTTAGATACACGGTAATCACAGAGGTAAAAAGTATATTAATATAACTGCATTGGTTATGCAAAACTGGGGAATGGGTAATAAATGGATTATCTATCTTTTAAAACAATAAAAATTCTATTGTAGACTGTTCCTTTAAAACAGCAGCAACAATTTGCATTGTTAAAACTCAGACAAGCAATTATACAGGATACCTACTGTAGGTTAAAATGATGCATTGAAAAGTAAGTGATGTGAGGTCTGGTAGTCATGCATGTTGTACTTGTATGTCTTAACAACTCAACAGGTATTATCCCTTTGATTTCCATTATACTGGGAGTCTAGGCCGTTCTTCTGTATTGTGAAAAATAAAGGCCCAGGATAAGGTACCAGAATCATACCCTGGTCAAACATAATAATAAGATTATTGGATGATTAGGTAAAAATATAAAAAAGAATAGATAAATATAATTATACTATCAGATAATTTACAGACATGTAGGAAATACATAAAGGGCCATGAAACCCCCAAAAATGATTTCATGATTAAGATCGAGAATACAATTTTAAACAACATTCCAATTTACTTCTATTATATAACAATGCACATGGGTGAGCCAATCACATGAGGCATCTATGTGCAGCCACCAATCAGCAGCTACTGAGCCTATTTAGATATGCTTTCCCAGAAAGGATATGAAAAGAATGAAGCACATTAGATAATAGAAGTAAATTGGAAAGTTATTAAATTGCATGCTCTTTTTAAATCCCTCACCCTCCTTACTCCCAGGCAGTGTTCCCTCTAAGACCAGTTTTGTGAGCAGCCCAGCAGTGAAACAGTTAATTAGAGCAATTAGCAAACACTACACAATACAGACTTCAAGGTGCAGTTCCCTTATTAACTGCTTCTCTGCTGGGCCGCTCACAAAACTGGTCTTAGATGGAACACTGCTCCCAGGGTACAAACTCTTTCTGCACACTAAGCCTATCACAAAGCTAAAATCTCCTGTAGCATATCAGTCTGACCCTGCCAAATGACAGTCCGGCACTGAAATACCAAGCAAATCTCCTTTCAACAAGGGAAAACAAACAAACCCCAGACGTACGTTTCGGCCTCTATGGGCCTCATCAGTGAGGTGCAGTTGCATCCCTCTAAAGCATGTGTGCAAGGAGGCCACGTCTGGTTACCCCTTTTTCTCTTAGGGTGACCTAAGAGCATTTGCATAAATACAGAAAAAAACATAGAGATGCACTCAACTAGGCTTAGAACTGAACCTGGAAATACTTCCTTGCTTAGTCCAGCACCGAAATACCAGGCAAATCTTCTTTGAACAAGGGAAAACAAACAAACCCCAGACATACGTTTCGGCCTCTATGGGCCTCTTAAGGCCAAAACGTAGTCTGGGGTTTGTTGTTTTCTCTTGTTCAGAGAAGAACTGCATGGTATTTTGGTGCTGGACTGTCATTGGGCAGGGTCAGACTGATATGCTACAGGATATTTTTACTCTGTGAAAGGCATAATGTGCTAAAAGAGACTGCACACTGAGTGGCACTGGCCTTGTGGACAAGCATGGAAGTTTTTCTAGCTTTTGTTCTGTCTCAGTTTAGTGCGTCTATTTTCTTGTAGTTACAAATATCCCATGAATCCTATAAGAGGCCCATTAACAGTTGGGCAAGAAACTACCTACAGCTATAATTATCTTCTAGTTGACTGGGTCTGATCACTTATCAGCACAACTCAGAGATAATTAGACCATTAGATTATATAATATTATAAGATACACAATTAAATCAATAGATAAATAATTGGACTATTTGATTTTTACAGTTCAGACTGATCAGCAGTTTATACATCCATAAATCAGCATCACAAGTCAAGGGGACACCTACATCTGATCTCTAAATTATAGGACACAAGCTCTGGAATATAATCAAATAAATAAAAACCTTCTGACAGTTTTGATCAGACGTGCATTTGTTTTCGGATGAATGTTAAATTTAATGAATGTTTTATTTTTTGTTTCTTTCGGATGAAAACAAATAACGAATTGCCAACTAGAATAATTCAAAGTATAATGAATGGATGCATCACTAATTCGGTAATGCATTGATTATTCCTTCAATTAAATGAAATGCAAATAGTAAATAACCGATCACAAAAAAACAACCCTTAACTCTTAACAACTAAGCCTTCATAACCCCCATTGCAATAAACCCCCTACACTATTAACCCCTAAGCAGTCACAACCCCCATTGCAAAAAGCCTACACTGTTAACCCCTAAACTTACACAACCCCACAAACCCCTAAGCTGCCATTACCTCATCACAAAAACCCATATTTCCTTTTAACCCCTAAACCGTCACAACCCCGTCACAATAAACCCCTATGCTATATTAACCCTTAAATTGCCACAACCCCCAATGCATAAAACCTACTACACTATTAACCCTGACTTCCTAGACTCCCCAACTTACAAATACAAATACATTAACATAAAAAAATACTAAAAATAAAAAATATTTTTTAAACCCCTAAAACTCTTATCCTAAAACTAAAATTTCCCTAAAAAATAAAAATAAAAATCCCCCCCATAAAACGCTTCTATAAAAGAAATGTAAGTTCAAAAACTAAAAAAACAAAACAAAAAAAACTTCTACTCACTGTCCAAAGTCTTCTGTCCTTTAACCTGTTTCCGGATTCTTGATCCAAAGTAATTCAAGTCATTCAATAAATTGAGATTTTTTTCCTATTGGCTGATTTCTGAAAATCAGCCAGTAGGAAGAAAGTAATAGCAAATACCAGGATATCACAAAAACCAAAGAAATGTGACATAAATGTGATAAAGTAATGAACGTGACAAGTGATAAAGTATACTTAAAATAAACTAAATGCTTATAAAAGTTCATATAAGGATATGTTCTTCTACAATCTTCACGCTTCTATTTTCTTTTGGTCCTCATATGAAAAGAAAGAAAGAAATGCCACATAGCGTAATTCTGTAACCTTTTCAAATGTAGAATGCGTGTGTACAAGTGCTTACTCACATGGGATGGAGCTATAGCCAAGCTCAGGTTTATGCGCACACCCAATGTTATACTGTTGGGTAAACAGTTGCTTGAACCGGATATTTGAATAAAATGGATTTATTAAAATATAAGTATAAAAAGCGCCACAAGAGCTGCAGAGACCACCAAATACAATCGGATTGGCAATACAATCAAGTAATTGCTCAAATTGAGCTTATATACAATGCTAGAGACCGTGGTAAGGAGTGCAGAAACTTAACCACACAACCTCCCCCTTAAGAGTCCAGCATATGTTGCTCTCCTCACTGGTGTGCAGATTCTTGGAAGGACGCCAAAGAACAAGAAACAATGTATCCGACGTACGTTTCGCAAAAGAGCTTTTTCAAGGAATGGTGTGCGCATGTCTGAAAGTCCTATTTGAATGTTTTAGGTTTAAGCCGGATATCCGGTATTTAGTCCTCCATTTTGGAAGTGGGCATAATCATGATTAATTTTCTTTAGACTGCCGATATTTCAACACAAAAACTCTAGACAATATATATATATGTACATGTTAAGGAAAATATTGGTTTACACATATCTTCATTTAAAAACGTCCAGAGCCTATCTTAATAAAGCGACAACTGCCAACATGTTTGTTACATAGCATCTCGGTTAATTCTTTTATGGGTTATTGTATAACACATCAACTTAAGTCACAATTATCGTTCACCGCTATTACAATATTCCATACCCCTAACAGGAATATACATGCTTATATTTATCCAACCCGGTCTTATCATTTAAGAAGTATCGTCATGATATATATACGTGGATAATCTCCTACACACAATAATCTTTGATAACATTCTCAGGTTTCATTAAACATTATCCATTATACTTTGAGACACAGAATTTCTCATGATATCAGTGGTTCTTTAACTTTTGTGATTATTTTAAATCTACCTATAAACAGATGAATAGAGATGTCTTGAGTTAGTGATATAATTTCACAAGAATGGTAACTGAGTTATATCTTTATAAGAAATGATGTAACTCAAAATCTTTGTTAAGGCCGTTCGGTATGAAACTATCCATAATGTGGATCCATTTCATCTCAAGACGACCCAATTGGTTCTGTACATCTCCTCCTCTCCAACTATACTCTATCTTCCTGATACCTAGAAAGTCAAGATCTTCTATCCTCCTATTATGTTTTCTATTAAAATGTGCTGATAGTGAATGTTTTTGAAAACCTTTTTCTATGTTGTAAATATGCTCATTAAGTCTGGTTTTCAGAAGCCTGGAAGTGCGGCCAATGTAAATTAAATTACACGAACACCGTAATAAGTATATTACGTTCTTACTATTACATGTAATGAACTGATTGATATCATAAGTTTTATTGCCATCAGCAGAGTGAAATTTGTTACAAACTCTCAATCCTTTTTTCATTTTCTTGCAGGCACTGCAAAACTGGCATCTTCTAAAGCCCGCTTGGGGAGAGGATAACCAGTTGTTATTTGAACTTATTTTTTCCACTTTTGTTATATTATGTGAGAGTTGTAATTTTAAATTAGGTACCTTTTTAAAAATTATATTTGGTCTATCCTCTATAATTTCCAACAGACTTGGGTCTCTGAATAGAATACCCCAATGCTTCTGTATAATATCTCTGACTTCCCTACTTTGGGTGCTGTGTTGTAGAATAAGTCTACTTGCTGTTTTGGTGTTATTCATTATCGGTGTCCCTTTATTTTTCTGTTTGTACTGTAATAACTCGTTCCTATCTAATCTTGCAACTTCCTCTATTTTCTCCTCTAAGAAGTCCTTAGGATAGTTTTTTTCTTCAAATCTCTCTTTTAATATTTTAGCTTGGGTTTGGAAAACGTTCTTATCCCTACAGTTGCGTCTTAAACGAACAAATTGCCCCTTTGGTATATTATTCAACCAATGTTTCTGGTGGCAACTATTAAGACTAATATAGTTATTCACATCAATACTCTTAAAAAAGTTTTTAGTTTTTAATGTGTTGTCTTCTATATAGATTTCTAGATCAAGAAATTCTACCCTAGTGTTACTATGGGTCCATGTTAATGCTATGTTAAAATTATTGTTTGCCAGATATTTTTTAAATTCGTCCAATTGGTGCTCTGTTCCTGACCAAATCAGGAACAGGTCATCTATGTAACGACGATAGGCCACCAGATATTGCGCCCAGGGGGAATTGTGGATGTAAAGATTTTCCCAATTAGCCATGTATAAATTGGCATAACTGGGCGCAAATCTGGTGCCCATCGCCGTTCCACTGATCTGAAGATAATAGTCTTTATTGAACCAAAAAAAATTGGTCTCAAGAATAATCCTGATCCCCTCCAGGATGAAGTGTAATTGTTTGGGGTCAAGGGTAGTATCTTCTCTTAAAATGTTTTGCACTGAAGTAATGCCTAATTCCTTATCTATAATGGTATAGAGAGATGTTACATCTCCAGTTACTAATAGCCAGTCTTTGTTCCATTTAATATTTTCCAGATCATTTAATATACTAATCGTGTCTTTTAAATATGATTTAGTATTTTTAACATATGTTTGCAAAAATGTATCTATATAGGCTGACAAATTGCTAGTATGTGAATTGACCCCAGACACGATCGGTCTCCCTGGAGGGTTTTTTAGATCTTTATGGATCTTGGGAAGTACATAGAAATTGGCAGTTTTGGGGAATTTAATGTGTATATATTGGTATTCTTTTTTGTTTAGAATACTTTCTTTTAACCCTTCATTTAGATATTTTTCAATTCTTTTCTTGAAGGTGAATATGGGATTGGAATCTAGTTTTTTGTATGTGCTTGTATCGTTTAGCTGTCTGAGGCATTCTTCATTATATTTTTCTCTGTCCATTATGACGGTGCCTCCGCCCTTATCGGCCGGCTTCACCACTATCTCACTGTTATTTTGTAATTCTTTTAATGCAACCTGTTCCTCCTTAGTTAGATTAGATGCATAATTTGTTTTTAGATGTTTAATGTCCTTATGCACTAATTCCAAGAAGGTTTCCATTGGGCCTGATTTGTATTGAGTGGGATTAAATACAGATGTGTTTCTCACTTCTGTGTGTCTGTATTTGTTGGGTTCAGGGATATTGTTTTTTACTATTGGACTATTCAAGAAATACTTTTTAATGCATAAGTTGCGTATAAATTTTTGTACTCCTATATAAGTATCAAATTTATTAATCCTATAACTGGGGGCAAAATTTAGTCCCCTATTTAGGACTGAAGTCTGTGCTTCTGTTAATGTTACCTTAGATAAATTGAAGATACCCTTGCCTGGCTTTTCTTTATTTATGTTTTCTATTACAAGTTTTGATTTAATGATTTTCTTATTTTTCAGTGTTCTACTCTGTCCATATTTCTTCTCCTTTTGTTGAATAGGTCTGAATCTGTTCGATTGTACTTTCTTTTCCCTGCCTCTAAAAAAACCTCCTCATCATCCTCTGAGTTATATCTATTTAAAGTATCAAATCTATTGTGTGTAGGGATATCTTCCTGATAATATACCCTCTGTTTTTTAAAGGGATTTCTGGGTTGTTGCCAGTCATAATCTTCCTTCCTCTGCTGTTCTGTGCGGTAATAGTTCCCTTTGTGCTGTATATGGTTACTGCTACCTGACTCATACTGGCACTCATTCCTCTTATGACCCTGTCTTGAGTCTCTCTCATTATTGTGTGAGTAATAATTCTCTCTCTCCCTATTTGCCCAAGTGTTCTGATAATGCCTGTTATTATTACCATTATTGTACACAACTCTGTTGTTATGCCCTGATCTATTTTCACTGTATCGGCTGTCTATATTATTTCTATTGCTGGTGTTATAGTTATTGACTCTAGAATTCCTAGTTTTAAAATTTCTTTCTTTTCTCTCTTTATAATCGTCATGATCCCTGAAGTATTTCTTTCTCTTGGTGTTTCTTATTTCTTTCTTCAAAGAATCTAGATTCTCGACTATTTTCTGTGACAAATCCTCATAATTTTTATTATTCATATGAGGAATAATTTTTTGCTCTAACATATTTATTTCTTCATTTACTGCATCCAATAGTTTCTTTCTTTCATTTATGATTAAATTCATCAATTTTTTAGTACATTCTTCTAGAATGTGATTCCATTTTGTCATAAACATGAGATTGTCTTGCCCAAAAGTTGGATTTTTAAAAATCCTTAACCCTCTTGGTGTGATTTGTTCTTTCAAGTATTTTTCTAATGTAACTATTTCTAGATGGTATTTAATTTCTTTGGACATATGTTTTTCTACTTCTCTTAATAGATTTTCTAAACTCTCATTCATGGTGTCGGAGTTGTCAAAAAAATCATCAGCACCTGATGTAGTTGTGCGTCTATTGAGAAATAGAGACATCTCTGATCTTTATATTGTCTCAGATGGAAATCTTATCTGGATATTAATAGAAGTGAGTATAATTATCTTCTGATGTCAATGGATTTTTATCCTAATAATGTGCTTATTATGTCTAAATATCTTATCTATTCGTATCTATGTCTATTTAGAATTAGTGTGTGAATGCAAGTGTCAGAGCAGCTTACAATAGGTTAAACTCCCTATGTACTCACCTATGTGACTGCGGGTGAGATCTGATATAGAGGCAAATATTAAATGATTAACTAAAACGTGTTATAAATTATTGACTTGATGTGTTTGTAGTTTATGTAAAAATGTATTTACATTGGTTAAACTCAAAAATACCTTCATGTGTTAATAAATACTAAGATACAATTTGTGATAAAGTGCTACGAAACTTTGCAATATCTTAAAAATCTATCTATACAGTTTTAACAATAAAATTCTGTGCACTGTAAATACTAAGATACAATTTGTGATAAAGTGCTACGAAACTTTGCAATATCTTAAAAATCTATCTATACAGTTTTTGGCAAAAAAATTCTGTGCACTGTTAGAGATGGTATCAAATACAGAAAGTGATAGCAAATACCAGGATATCACAAAAACCAAAGAAATGTGACATAAATGTGATAAAGTAATGAACGTGACAAGTGATAAAGTATACTTAAAATAAACTAAATGCTTATAAAAGTTCATATAAGGATATGTTCTTCTACAATCTTCACGCTTCTATTTTCTTTTGGTCCTCATATGAAAAGAAAGAAAGAAATGCCACATAGCGTAATTCTGTAACCTTTTCAAATGTAGAATGCGTGTGTACAAGTGCTTACTCACATGGGATGGAGCTATAGCCAAGCTCAGGTTTATGCGCACACCCAATGTTATACTGTTGGGTAAACAGTTGCTTGAACCGGATATTTGAATAAAATGGATTTATTAAAATATAAGTATAAAAAGCGCCACAAGAGCTGCAGAGACCACCAAATACAATCGGATTGGCAATACAATCAAGTAATTGCTCAAATTGAGCTTATATACAATGCTAGAGACCGTGGTAAGGAGTGCAGAAACTTAACCACACAACCTCCCCCTTAAGAGTCCAGCATATGTTGCTCTCCTCACTGGTGTGCAGATTCTTGGAAGGACGCCAAAGAACAAGAAACAATGTATCCGACGTACGTTTCGCAAAAGAGCTTTTTCAAGGAATGGTGTGCGCATGTCTGAAAGTCCTATTTGAATGTTTTAGGTTTAAGCCGGATATCCGGTATTTAGTCCTCCATTTTGGAAGTGGGCATAATCATGATTAATTTTCTTTAGACTGCCGATATTTCAACACAAAAACTCTAGACAATATATATATATGTACATGTTAAGGAAAATATTGGTTTACACATATCTTCATTTAAAAACGTCCAGAGCCTATCTTAATAAAGCGACAACTGCCAACATGTTTGTTACATAGCATCTCGGTTAATTCTTTTATGGGTTATTGTATAACACATCAACTTAAGTCACAATTATCGTTCACCGCTATTACAATATTCCATACCCCTAACAGGAATATACATGCTTATATTTATCCAACCCGGTCTTATCATTTAAGAAGTATCGTCATGATATATATACGTGGATAATCTCCTACACACAATAATCTTTGATAACATTCTCAGGTTTCATTAAACATTATCCATTATACTTTGAGACACAGAATTTCTCATGATATCAGTGGTTCTTTAACTTTTGTGATTATTTTAAATCTACCTATAAACAGATGAATAGAGATGTCTTGAGTTAGTGATATAATTTCACAAGAATGGTAACTGAGTTATATCTTTATAAGAAATGATGTAACTCAAAATCTTTGTTAAGGCCGTTCGGTATGAAACTATCCATAATGTGGATCCATTTCATCTCAAGACGACCCAATTGGTTCTGTACATCTCCTCCTCTCCAACTATACTCTATCTTCCTGATACCTAGAAAGTCAAGATCTTCTAAAGAAAGTAACTGCCAAAAAAAAACTATAAAAAAGGATGAAATGGCAAAGAAGAGCCAGTCTGTTGTAGGGCTAAGCAGGTAGAGGAGCAGGAGAAGACCACAGCAGAAGAGGAACCGCAGGAGAGGAAGCCAGAAAAGGACCACAGTGAATTACTTTGGGTCAAGAATCTGGACACCAGGGACTGGACAGAAGACTTACTGGACAGTGAGTAGAAGGGTTTTTGTTTTTTGTTTTTTTTATTAGCTCTTTGGGTTTTTTACAGTTAGATTTTCATTTTTGAACGTTTTCTTTAAAGGAACTTTTTATAGGGACTATATTTTAAAATTAAGGATTAATTTTTACCAGATTTTTTTTAAGGTGCTTTAGTTTTAGGATAGGGATTTTTAGGAGGCTTTTTATATTTAAGGGGGGCTTTAGTTTTATTATAGGGTTTTTTAGGGGGGCTTTTTTTAGGGGGCTTTATTTTTAAAATAGATATTTGTAAGGGCATTTTATTTTTTAGGGGAATTTAGTTTCAGAGTAGGGGTCCTATGGGAGGATTTTTTTTATATTTTAAGATGGATTTTAGTTTTAGGATAGGGGTTTTTAGTGGAACTTTTTTATTTTTTAGGGGGATTTTAGTTACATGATATTTGTTTTTAGGGGGGTATAAAAATGATATTTATTTTTTAGATATTTTTTTTATGATAATATGTCATTTGTATTTTTAACTTAGGGGGTCTTAGGTTAGGAGTTCTTGGGGAGTTAGCCGTTAGGGGTTAATAGTTTAGGGACTTTATGCATTAGGGGTTGTGGCAGTTTAGAGGTTAATATAGCATAGGGGTTTATTGATATGAGGGTTGTGGGGGTTTAGGGGGTAAATGTTTAGGGTTTTTTAAGGTGGGGTTGTGGCAGTATGGGGGATAATATACTATAGGGGTTTATTGTGATGGGGGTTATGGTGATTTAAGGAGGCATAAATAGCATATGTTTTTTTATGATGGGGATTGTGGCTGTCTAGGGTTTAACTGTTTTGGGGGGGCTTAGGGGGTTATTATAGTAAGTTTAACAGTTAGTTTTAGTGTGTTGGGGGCTGCAGGGCATTTAATTTGTTTTTAACAAAATTCATTAAACTAATTTTCCGAGAAAGTGTTATGTGAAACGCATGTCAGGGGAGCTCGCACATGGACCTTGTACCTCCTTTTTACGTTGCTTACTCAGATGCTTGTCATGGAATAAATAGCTCTTTCTTTACAACCATTCGCTGTATCAGTCAGAGTAATTGTAAATATAGCTCCCACTATAGAAGGAGCTGTGTCTTAGATCAGCATTGATAATTTCCATATGCATATCTTTGCGGTTATGTTCTCTGTTATTTAGAGAGGATGGTACCCTATAAGTGGGCTTATTTTTCATATAATCGATATTGCTAATCTAACCTTGGATACATAATTGATATTATTAACATGATACATTTGTAGATATTTCTTACTAACCACTGGGTTTAAAGGGACACTGAACCCAAATTGTTTTCTTTCGTGATTCAGATAGAGTATGCAATTTTAAGCAACTTTCTAATTTACTCCTATTATCAAATTTTCTTCATTCTCTTGGTATCTTTATTGAAAAGCAATAATGTGAGTTTAGATGCCGGCCCATTCTTGCTAATTGGTGGATAAATTTACCCACCAATAAACAAGTGCTGTCCAGGGTACTAAACCAAAAATTGGCTGGCTCCTTAGCTTAGATGCCTTCTTTTTCAAATAAAGATATCAAGAGAACAAAGAAAATTGATAATAGGAGTAATATAGAAAGTTGCATAAAATTGTATGCTCTATCTAAATCACAAAAGAAAAAATTTGGGTTCAGTGTCCCTATTTTTAAATGTATGTGAATTTGTGTGTGTCTGGCTGGTTCTTATAAACATTTTTTTCTCCCAATAAAGTTATTTAGTATGCATGTTTGCAATTATTTTCTTTTGGATATTTTACCTTTAAACTAAAAAATACTAAGGGAGCAAGGCAATCTGTTTTTTTATGCAATTTTCATTGCATTTTTGTAATAATATTTACATTATATTGCCCAATACTCCCCAATTCAGTGGCCAAACACAGTTTATGTAGACCAAAAGACAGAGGCGTATTGGGGGGCCCCGACCTCCTCTATCTCAAAGCAGTGACTCTTGAAAAAAGTTTCATTAAAGCATTCCCTTTCAGAATGCCCGCAGCTAGACGGTTTTTGTTGGATACCTTCTAAACTTAGATCTCTCTAAAAGTATAACCCCTACAGAAACCTTTAAAGTCTGGGACACAATAATTAAGACAGACAAGAGAAATAATCTCTTCTATACCCTCTCCCTCTTACACCTTTTTTTTTTCTTCAAAACCCTACTTCTCCGATCTGACAAAGACAGACATTTTCAACCATACTACATTCCATAAATTAGCGTTGTGTTACTCAATGTTAACTAATGGTAAAATTAAATGCGGAACATTAACTCATTTGATTACTAGTACTCTAGGGGCCCGAAAAATTAAAAGATCACTAATACTGTTTGAACATTTCTGCTACACGATAACACCAGTTAGAAGAACTCTCTCCTAAACATATAAAATATTATTAGCACATCGTTCACTGAAATTACCTCACTATACTTCCACTTTTTTTCTTGCTGCATAGAAAGGGGAGCAGGACGCTATTTGCAGCTTAATCTAAGGTAAGATAAGACTTTAAGGTGACTAAGGTGTAGGTGGTCCCTTTAATAATAACAATTAAAATAGTTTTATTTAACTAAAACAATAACATTATAGGTTTCCCTTTCATTTTTACTGCCTGCCCCTCCCTCCTCACACTTAGGTCCTTGTGTAGATCTATTCCACCCCAGAAAATCTTCTATTCTTTGAGTAAATTTAGACAAAAAAATGCCCAGAATTCTCTGGGAGAGCATGACATTGCGAATAGATTAATATAATTAATTTACCAACAAATTAAACATTACAGCCATGAATATACAGCCTCATGAAAGACAGACAAATGGGGGGGCAGAATAATTTATGAATAATATATAATTTATGAATAATCAACGAATACACAGTAGAAAGACAATGCTATAGCACTTACTTTAAATTTGAAATGAGCAGTAGAATATTTTATGGCAAATTTCAGAGAGAATCCATTTTTTTTTCCTATCCCTGTATCATGTGACTAGGGTTGCCACCGGTCCCTTAAAATACAGAACACTTATAAGTTACACATGCTGCAGGGTGTGCAGGGAGAACTATGAATAGTGCTGTCCAGAAACACAATACATGTTCCTCCCTGCACACCCTGCAGCATGTGTAACTCATAAGTACCCAGGAAAACATGGCTGAGGTGGCAACCCTACATGTGACAGCCATCAGCCAATCACACAATCAATATATGTATATATTGTGCACCTTTGAACATGCTCAGTAGAAATTGCATGTTCTATCTGTATCATGAAGCTTTAATTTTGACTTTGGTGGCCCTTTAACATTTGTAAAGGGGTTAAGCACATAGTTAAATTCAGCTCTAGAAGCAGCAATGCTTTGTTAGGAACTATCTGAACACATCTGGCGAGCCAATCACATGAGACATATGTGTGTAACCAATCACCAGTTAAGTCCCATTAGTGCACTGCTGTTCCTAAACCTACCTACTTTTCAACACAGGGCACCAAGAGAATGAAGTTAATTTGATAATAGAAGTAAATCGAAAGGACGTTCCGGTGAGGTAGCTCAGTTGGTAAATGCCCTGACCGCAAAAAAGCCTGTTTAAAAGATCCAAGGTCACAGGTTCAAATCCCGGCAGGGCTGTGTCAGCCCTCTATCCTTCCGAGGTCAATAAAATGTGTACCATTAAATTTGGTAATAATAACAACTATTACTATTCAGCTGCCGATTTGGTTAATTCCGAGTGCGAGTGCTGAAAAAGCGCTTTGAGTCCCACTGGGAGTAAGGCGCTATATAAATACTAGTTATTATTAACATTGCATGTTCTGTTCAAATCATGAAAGTTGAATGCTGACTTTTATGTCCCTTTAAACATTTTATATCACCATCTCAAGGTCATGTCAGGTTAAACAGTTGTAACTTAGCCACTGCTTTTTCATATACATGAGAGAATCTTGTTCTATTTAATGTCCCTTTGAGGCTGAGATAGTTTGAGTGTATAAATGGGAGCTCTTTATTGACTGTTTGTTTATAGCACATATGTTGTAGAACACAAAAAGGCAATGATGAAAGCCTTAGTGTAACACAAACTGATATGTACACAGAGAATGCAACGACTGCCAAGTGTATTATACCAATGTGAATGGCACTCTGCGACTAGGATACCAGATCTTTTGCAGTGGCACAACATTGCATCACATTGCTGATCTAAAGCTGTTGCTAAGAAGCCGAAAGTGTGCCACTAATCAACCAAAGGCTCATAGCCAAGTCCTTACTCAGCACAAATATCTCTTGTGAAATGTTCCCAGCTGCTGACTTCACAAATACAAGTTTATGCAGCTCAGTTCAATCACAAGGATAAAGCTTTGGAAAGATGATTTGTCTGTTTCTGGATGTTTTTTTCGCCAGCAGATACATTTGCAAATTATCTCCTATACCACTCATAGGTTAATTATACACATTGTACTTTAATAACTTGCTGACAATGTTATATTTAAAGATATACCTGCATACTTGTGTACTCTGCTTATCACATGTGTTTTAAAATCAAGTCTGCATACCCTTGTACTCTGCATTGTTTTATACTTGTCAATTCAAGTCTGCTTCAGAAAAAAGGGGGAGGGGGAGGAAAAAGCGCTGGATTATATACGCCATAAAATGTAAGCAAAAAGTTAAATAAAATCCCCAAGATAATATTAGTGGCTATTAGTACAGAAAAAACTGTACTAATAAATTGTTTAATTTCAGAAGTGCAAATAGTTTTTTTCTGTACAAATTCAAGTCTGCTTACATACGCCTAGATTTAGAGTTCTGCGTTAGCCGTCCAAACCAGCGTTAGGGGGTCCTAACGCTGTTTTTTACCGCCTGCTGGTATTTAGAGTCAGTCAGGAAAGGGTCTAACGCTCACTTTCCAGCCGCGACTTTTCCATACCGCAGATCCCCTTACGTCAAATGCGTATCCTATCTTTTCAATGGGATCTTTCTAACGCCGGTATTTAGAGTCTTGGCTGAAGTGAGCATTAGAAATCTAACGACAAGACTCCAGCCGCAGAAAAAAGTCAGGAGTTAAGAGCTTTCTGGGCTAACACCGGTTCATAAAGCTCTTAACTACTGTGCTCTAAAGTACACTAACACCCATAAACTACCTATGTACCCCTAAACCGAGGCCCCCCACATCGCCGCCACTCTATTACATTTTTTTAACCCCTAATCTGCCGACCGCACACCGCCGCAACCTACGTTATCCCTATGTACCCCTAATCTGCTGCCCCTAACACCGCCAACCCCTATATTATATTTATTAACCCCTAATCTGCCGCCCCCACCTACCTACAATTATTAACCCCTAATCTGCCGACCGGACCTCACCGCTACTCTAATAAATGTATTAACCCCTAAAGCTAAGTCTAACCCTAACACTAACACCCCCCTAAATTAAATATAATTTTATTCTAACGAAATAAAATAATTCTTATTAAATAAATTATTCCTATTTAAAGCTAAATACTTACCTGTAAAATAAACCCTAATATAGCTACAATATAACGAATAATTATATTGTAGCTATTTTAGGATTTATATTTATTTTACAGGCAACTTTGTATTTATTTTAACTAGGTACAATAGCTATTAAATAGTTAATAACTATTTAATAGTTACCTAGTTAAAATAATTACAAAATTACCTGTAAAATAAATCCTAACCTAAGTTACAATTAAACCTAACACTACACTATCAATAAATTAATTAAATAAACTATCTACAATTATCTACAATTAAATCAACTAAACTAAATTACAAAAAAAACCCCACTAAATTACAAAAAACAAACAAACACTAAATTACAAAAAATAAAAAAAGATTACAAGAATTTTAAACTAATTACACCTACTCTAAGCCCCCTAAAAAAATAACAAAACCCCCCAAAATAAAAAAAATGCCCTACCCTATTTTAAACTAAAAAGTTTACAGCTCTTTTACCTTACCAGCCCTTAAAAGGGCCTTTTGCGGGGCATGCCCCAAAGAATTCTGCTCTTTTGCCTGTAAAAAAACATACAATACCCCCCCCAACATTACAACCCACCACCCACATACCCCTAATCTAACCCAAACCCCCCTTAAAAAACCTAACACTAAGCCCCTGAAGATCTTCCTACCTTGTCTTCACCACGCCGGGTATCACCGATCCGTCCAGAAGAGGGTCTGAAGTCTTCATCCTATCCGGCAAGAAGAGGTCCAGAAGAGGGTCCGAAGTCTTCATCCTATCCGGCAAGAAGAGGGCATCCGGACCGGTAGACATCTTTATCCAGGCGGCATCTTCTATCTTCTTCCATCCGGCGCGGAGCGGGACCATCTTGAAGCAGCCGATGCGGATCCATCCTCTTCTAACGACGTCCTAAGTCCGAATGAAGGTTCCTTTAAATGACGGTAGGTAGAATTAAGGTAGGAAAAATCTGATTGGCTGATTGAATCAGCCAATCAGATTCAAGTTCAATCGGATTGGCTGATTGGCTTTAATTGTAGATAATTGTAGATAGTTTATTTAATTAATTAATTTATTGATAGTGTAGTGTTAGGTTTAATTGTAACTTAGGTTAGGATTTATTTTACAGGTAATTTTGTAATTATTTTAACTAGGTAACTATTAAATAGTTATTAACTATTTAATAGCTATTGTACCTAGTTAAAATAAAAACAAAATTGCCTGTAAATTAAATATAAATCCTAAAATAGCTACAATATAATTATTCGTTATATTGTAGCTATATTAGGGTTTATTTTACAGGTAAGTATTTAGCTTTAAATAGGAATAATTTATTTAATAAGAATTATTTTATTTTGTTAGAATAAAATTATATTTAACTTAGGGGGGTGTTAGTGTTAGGGTTAGACTTAGCTTTAGGGGTTAATACATTTATTAGAGTAGCGGTGAGGTCCGGTCAGCAGATTAGGGGTTAATAATTGTAGGTAGGTGGCGTCGACGTTGGGGGCGGCAGATTAGGGGTTAATAAATATAATATAGGGGTCGGCGGTGTTAGGGGCAGCAGATTAGGGGTACATAGGGATAACGTAGGTTGCGGCGGTGTACGGAGCGGAAGATTAGGGGTTAAAAATAATATGCAGGGGTCAGCGATAGCGGGGGCAGCAGATTAGGGGTTAATAAGTGTAAGGTTAGGGGTGTTTAGACTCGGGGTTCATGTTAGGGTGTTAGGTGCAGACTTAGGAAGTGTTTCCCCATAGGAAACAATGGGGCTGCGTTAGGAGCTGAACGCTGCTTTTTTGCAGGTGTTAGGTTTTTTTTCAGCTCAAACTGCCCCATTGTTTCCTATGGGGGAATCGTGCACAAGCACGTTTTTGAAGCTGGCCGCGTCCATAAGCACCGCTGGTATTTAGAGTTGCAGTGGCAGTAAATTATGCTCTACGCTCCCTTTTTGGAGCCTAACGCAGCCCTTCAGAGAACTCTAAATACCAGCATTGTTTAAAAGGTGCGGGGGAAAAAAAACACGCGTAGCTAACGCACCCCTTCTAACGCAAAACTCTAAATCTAGGCGATAGTCTCCTAAAGTAAGTCTTGCTTAAAGGGACATTAAACACTTTGAGATGGTCATATAAAATGATAAATTGTATATACTGTATATATATATATATATATATATATATATATATATATATATATATATATTGCGTGAATTCAAAGAGAAAGAATAAATCCTGTACACTGTTATGCCTATGCCTAATCTGTACTATATTTCTTTATGTATTTTGGGGCACACTGTTAGAAACTACTTAGATCCCACTCTTATACCTGCCCGGCATTAAGCCTTGCATATTAAGGTGCCGCACGCAGCAGGGTGTAGTAGTCTGACTAAGGTTTCCCACGAAATATACCCCATTTACATCTTAGTATGTGTGTTGAGATATCCATGTTCGCTATGATATAAGAGGACAGTAGGTTACTTTATCTGCTGCTAAATTGTCATATTATCTAACTATTTAGAATGTGATAATTACTTTCTGTTCAAGCATGAACACTAACCCCTGACCGGTCAGGTTTGCATATTGTTACTTCTATATACTTTTTTCGCTATATACACTAATTGGTCACTTGTGTATTAATCTATGGTTTGAAGGTACCTGAGATAAACAAGTCTGTATGTTATAGGTGCCAGAGATGAATCTCTCTTGTAGCTATTTAAGCTTTAAATTTTGGATACACCTTTAATACATTTTCTTGAGCTAAATAAAAACTAAACAAAAAAGAGTGCTGTATTCCCTGTCTTTTATCCTGGTATTTATTGTTTCCAGGATTTATTCTTTCTCTTTGAATTCACGCAATTTGTTTCAAGGGTCTGCACCATATATTTGATTTAATCATGACCAAACCAGTATTTGTTTAGGAACTGGCTGGCTGATTTCCACTAGCTCACAGCAGCTGCGTCCCCTCCGTAACTCTTTTTCTATTTTTTCAATATATATATATATATATATAAAAAGTTCTACAATATATTTTCCTTATTTATTTTGTCCCCTTTTCCTGTAATTCCATTCTGAAATTGTGAGCATTCCAGTTGCTGTTAGAAATGGAAGTGCAGAACACTGTAATATTCCACACAGCCATTGGCTACTCACTCTAGTGACCTATTTAAAACTCTTAATGATTGGCCACAGCAGAGAAGGTAACCTAAGTTACAACATGGCAGCTCTAATTGTTGTATAGACATTAAAACTTTACACTTATTGTGCCACTATTTAAACAACTAATGTAACTTTAAAAAAAATACATCTAAATGTTATTCAGAGACTAATCTTTTCTTTGAATGCATAATTCTATCTAGCATTTATTTTGTGTTTAATGTCCCTTTAAAGACAACTAAATACAGTAGAACTGAATAACTGACAAATGCATTATAGAAAGACAATGCAATAGCACTTACGTTGAATTTGAAATAAGCAGTAGAATATTTTCAAGGAAATTTGAAAGTTAATCTAATTTCCCCTCCCCTTGTATCATGTGACAGCCATCAGCCAATCACAAAATGCATACAGTATATGTATATACTGTGCACTTTTGCACATGCTCAGTAGGAGCTGGAGCTTCAGAAAGTGAGCATATAAAAATAATATGCATAATATGCATGTTTTGATAATGGAAGTATATACTTTAGTGTCCCTTTAAAGGGTCAGTGTACTGTGATTTTTTCCTCTCTTTAATATGTTCCCAATTATTAATTTTAACTGCTGGAGTGTATTAAATTCTTTACAAATAACTTTATTTTGTTATTTGAAATAACTTATTTTGCCCATTGTATCCCCCTTTTACTGAAAATGTAATTACTTAAAGGGACACAAAACCACATTTATTTTCTTTCTTGATTCAGATAGTATGTGATTCATAAGCAACTTTCCAACAAGAAGTTTAAAAACCATGCTCCCAGTTGGAAGTGGGAAACTAAAGTATTCACTTTCCGCTGTTCTTTCTAAGACCCTGATGATGAAAGCATTGTCAGTTCTATGAGAAATTGCCTTTTTGGCTTTGCCAATGGGCTGACCTTCTCTGTTTAGATGAGTGGTGATGTGTCTTCCATAGGAAATAAAAGGGATCACAGTTTCAGCAAAAGTTTGACAAGCTTAGGAGTCGGCCTGTTGAACCAAAAATGGGCCAGGTTTTAAGCTTACATTCCTGTTTTTTGAAATAAAGATAGCAAGAGAACAAAGACAAATTGATAATAGGAGTAAATTAGAAAGTTGCTTAAAATTGCTTGTTCTGTCTGAATCATGAAATAAAATAGTTGGGTTTACTTCACTTAGATGCCAGGGTAATTTTGCAATCAACCAGCTTCCACTCCAAGACATATTTGTTTACATCTTAAGTGTGCACAACACAATGATTAACCACTATATTGCCTGGTGCAGATGTGGACACTCAAGGGGTTAATCACTTCTGAAGATCATACTGGCAACAATAATTAAATAAGTGCCAGTAAAACGCTTTTAGCCACTTGATTGTCTAAATACTAACACTGTGAGCTGCAGATTAAAGTACCCTGATGTGTAGCTGATCATCATCATCGGCTCAGTATTTACTTCAAGAAACAAATAGTTCTCACAAGAGAGAGACACTCAGAGCAATACAGTATATAATGATCTGTAAAGTACTCATGGGTTTTACTCTCAGGAACCCATATATTACTTTTCCTAGTTCAGCCGTAATTTTAATTTTCTGCACTTTACGATGACATTGTTAGCACATTCTTTGCACTGTGTAATGATTGATTTTTATTTTTATTTTGATCATGATTGATATAATAATTCATTGTGGTTTAATACCACAAGGATGTTTTGATGTGTTGTGTCTTTTTGATTAGGGTGGAAACACTCAGGGCTAGATTACAAGTCGCTCAGCAAATCTAAATTTACAGTTAGCGAAAACACCGCTAGCGATACGGTTTTTGCAACTCTTGGGATCCACTCATATTACAAGTTGAAAAAAAATAAGGTTTTTCGTTAGCGGTAGCCAAAGAATTGCAAACATTGCTAGCGGAGTTTTGGCGTGCGCGTGCATGTGTTCTCCCATAGAAATCTATGGAGAAAAAAAAAATTGGAACTCACCAATGATGATGGGCAGCGCTCCATCTTCATTCATCGCAGGTCCATCTTCTTCCCGGCAACGGTCCATCTTCTATCTTCATCCCGGTGACAGCGGCAAGGTCATCAGCGATGGCGGCAGCAACGTTGGTCCTCATCCTTAGCCCAGCAACATGGAGCTCTCTTCAAGTGGTCTCCAGCCACACACTGAAGATTGAATGTAAGGTACACCTTTTATATAGGGGTACCCTTGCATTCCTATTGGCTAATTTGATTTTTTTAATTTAAATCAGCCAAAAAAGCCTCAAACAAGAATCTATGGAACAGCAGCAATGTAAAAAAGAAAATGATACATTGAAGTGATTAACTTTCACTACAACTTATACCCATGCTAAACAGAATATATCTAAATGCCTACAAAAAAATTAGTAAATCCTGTCAACTGAGCCCTCTTTACCGTTTAAGGATATGCCACCTCCAAAAATGGGATTTAAAAGATCCAGATCCCTGAGAGACCATCTGGTACAGATCCAGTTCACTGTTATCAAAAAAAGACCTGGTTACATACGAACAGACCAGGTTGTTACTGATGTGAAGGGTGTACTACATGTAATGGATTAACTACGGATCAATACTTTACCAACTTATACAAAAAGAAAAGATATTACCACAAATATTGCTTAACTTGTACCACGACTCATGTAGTATACCTTCTGTGGCCTGTTTTATGTAGGAAAGACAAATGATGACCTATGCACAAGAATGGCCAATCATAGAGCGTCCATACGGATACACAGAGGCACCACAGATCAGCCAGTTACCCGTAATTTCCTTCAAGTGGTTCACACAGTAAAGAATCTGAAATACACCATCATTGACCATGTACCAATTCCTCTAAAAGGAGGTGATCGTGGGAGACTCCAACTTCAAAAAGAAGCAAAATGGACATATGAATTAGGGACTCTAATACCAAGAGGACTTAATACACACTTGGATTGGCATAGTTTAATATAATGTCAAGGAGAAATATGATCCTTAAAGACAACAAGGATAGTACTTATATGTTCTCTAGATAGTATTTATATGTTCTCTAGAGTAGGAATAGTATATAGGAAAATCTACAGACACCTTTAAGTAAAAGCTATATTAGTGTATCTATAGTTGTATGTATAATAATGTAATATTATTATTAAGATACTTTGAGATATAAGGTACACTTAGATCATGCACAGATTGGGAGGCGGGACGTGCGCTGTGAGCAACAGCACAATGACATCACTTCCGGGTCTCTTCCGGGTTTTTGATGCTGTGACATGGTGCAAATTGTCAATGGCATATGGACTCAACTCCCTATATATGGTATAATGTGTAAGTGTGTTATATACATTTTTTTTTTTTTAAATGTCTGATGACGGAGGTCACACCCCGAAAACGTTAACTTTTTATTAAAACACAAGTTCGAAACTTCATACAGTGACTGCTCCCTGTGGATTATTCTTTGTATATATTTTTTTGGAGGCACCCTGGTTTGGACATACATTGGATCAGTGAGTGCTGGTTACTCTAATGAAGTAGGGAGTTCCCCTATGAAGTGAGTAATGTCACACAGCTATATCTTGAGCCGGTGTTATATCGAGCACTCCAATACATCGAAAACTTAAATCTGATGTCACTTCCGGTGAACCCATACATCTAATTAGTCCGTATCCAGTGAATTACAGGACTCACAACCAATCAGATGGGCACTGTAATCGCCTATCTACACTATCTTTGCCCCCCTTGTAAACCTCATTCCCCAAGGTTTACTTGGGTTGTATGCCAGAGGATCGGCGGTGCGCCCCCAGACAGAGACAAAACAGATATTAACATAGAAGACTTACCGGAAGTGACATCAGATGGGAGTTTTCGAGGAATTGGAGTTCTCGACAGAACAACGGCTCACATTGGAGCGGCTAGTTTGACGTGTGGCAGTTTGCTTGAATTTTAAAAAAGCCCACTTGTCTGGAAACATAGGACAATACTTTTTTTTATCTGTAATCCCCAAGTACCTGGGACAATCTGAGAGATTGTGTGAGGTTAATCTGGGCTTTCTTTATGGACTCCGTTGTGGGACATCATATGTTTCGGTGCTTTCAACATACCTCATACCTGTTTGAGGTTGGAAAGTGTGAGGTTTGAGGTTGGAGTGTGCAATTGTGTTTTAATAAATTCATTGTTGTTTTCTCTACTGCACTTAGAGGAGTCTGCTCCTTTCTACCTTGTTTTTTTTTTACTTAGCATCTATCCTGGCTTATTACATCAGTCATACAGTATATCCTTTTATATATACTGGAGAGAAAGAGAAAGAGAAAGAGAGAGAGATTTTATTAATTTATTTTTAAGGCATTTAGTGACTTAATATTGGATCTAGCTGTATGTGCATAAATAAACTTTTGGGGCAGTTTTTTCTTGTTTGTTTGCTATCAGAAGAACTTGCATGATCTCGTGGTAAACATAGTTGCAAGATTAATTACGGTATTTGGCATCTCAACCAAGTATGTAGGAACAATTTAATGTGTCAACTCAGTTTCCAGAAAAGATATGATGTACTGGGAGGAACTGTCTGATGCTGAGGATGAACCATGCATCATCTGTTGAATATTTAAAATATATTTTGTGCTTATGTTACTTTTCTAGTTCATTATTTATTCCCAGTTTTTTACATTTAAAATTATTCTTCAATACTTGTCTACAGAGATTTACGTTAAGACCTTGTACTGTCAAAACAGTACATTACATTCCAATATTGTTTTTAATTTAAAGGGACATTCTACTGTAAACATCTTCCTTTTTATGCATTTGTAAGGCACCATGTTACCTGCTGAAGTGTGTTTTATTGTGTATCAATAACTACCTTTATATTTTTCATAGCTATATTTGCCCGTTGAACCCCTTTCTACACTGAAAATTACAGTATTGGCTATAGAAAGGTTATGTAAACAAGAGTTAGCATCAGAAATTAACCTCCCATTGGGGGTTGTAGAAAAAACCCAGCTCATTTGAAAGGGTATTCCTGCAACATCTTTCTATACAGTGAAATCTTAAAAAAGCTGAATGTCATTTTAAGGGCATTAAAAGAGCTGAATGCCCTTTTAATTGCAATGCCCATGCAAATGCCCCTTTAGGGGCAATAGGTAGTTTAGTATTTTTTTCAGTGTTAGGTTTTTTTTTATTTTGGAGGTTTGGTGGGTGGGGGGTTTAACTGTTAGAGGGGGGACTTAGTATTTGTTTAATGAAAAGAGCTGTTTACCTTAGGGCAATGCCCTACAAAAGGCCCTTTTAAGGGCTATTGGTAGTTTAGCATTAGATTAGGGGGTGTTTTTCTTTGAGGGGGGCTTTTTTATTTTCATAGGGATTAGGTTTATTTTTTTATTTTTGATAATTTGGTTTATTATTTAATGTAATGTTAGACTTTTTATTTTTGTAATCTTAGATTCATTTAAATTTTTATTTTTAAGTAATGTTAGTTTTTTATTTTAATTGTAACTTAGTATTTTTTAATTTAGGTAATTGGGGTTAATTTAGGGGTTTTAAGGTTAGGGGGCTTAGTCATTTAATTAGTTATTTGCGTTGTGGGAGTTTGGTGGATTAGGGGTTAATAGATTTATTAGGATTTATTAGGATTATTGCATTGTGTGGGTTTGACGGATTAGGGGTTAATTAGTGTTATTAGGTTTGTTGCTATTAGGATTATTGTGATGTGGGTTAATGGCGGATAAGGGGTTCATATACTTTATTAGGTTTATTGTGATGTGGGTTAATGGCGGATTAGGGGTTAATAGTTTTATTAGGTAGATTGCGATGTGAGTGATTTGCGGATTAGGGGTTAATAGTTTAATTAGGCTTATTGCGTTGTGGGGGGTTGTTGGTTCAGGGGTTAATACATTTATTATTAGTTCCGATGTGGGTTTGATGGCGTATATAGGAGTTTTTACGTGTCAGGTTTATTTTTTGGAGGCGGGTTAGACTTTTACGGGAGATATGACATTTATTTTTTATTTTCTTAGGCGCCGGCAGAAATTTGTATTTACGCCCATTTCTGGATATCACTAGTTTATCAGACTTACAGCACTTTTTGAACTGCCGGCGGGGTTTATGTAATACCCCGATGTGCGAGGTGAAATTATGGGCGGCGTGGGTTTCAGCAGTTGCGCTGAAGCTTGCGCTGTATATGCAATCCTGCCCATTGTTTGTTCTTTGTAGCAGAACGACAAATCTTACTACTCTCCCCCTATCCCAAAACCTTCAGCACCGATACTGCTCGCAACATTTCACTAACATTTAAATCTGTCTGTAACGTGCCATAGCTGTGGCATAATTAAACCTAAATAATAATTATTAGCCTACAAATGTGAAAATTCAAGGCTACTCACAATGTTTTGCTAATTATCCTGAGTCACTCATGCAGAAGTCATTCCTCTGGCTTTGCTGCGTCAGCTAAAACTAGAGTCTCACAGTCGAATAAAACAAAATGAGTCACATGACAGCTAAGTACTGTAACAACAGGTTAGGGTTAGCTGAGGTCCCTTTTCATTTGCCCTAAGCAGCAAACTACTAAAGATGCCTATAATTAATTTTCTCTATAATGGTAGAAAATCTGAGGTCAACTCCAACAGTATTTTGTACTTCAAAGGTGAACATTTATTACTATTTTCCTGTAATACATATATGTGTTTTATTAAAGGGATATAACCATCTATATAATATGAAAGCAGATTTTTAAAAGAATTTAAAGGAACAATAAATACGTTGCAATTGTAATATAAGAAAAAAGTCCACACTGCAAACTTCACAAACCTAACCCTGTTATGTCTGCCCCTAACTGGCCTTAGCAGTGGGTTAGATAAGATACTACAAAGCAATGCAAGTTTTACTGACAAAATGACAGTGACATGCTGTGCTTACTCAAGTAAGAAAACCGGATTGACCCTGCAAATAAGACAAGTGGTGGCTGGAGTTTGGTCATAGAAAACAATTACAGCAAGCAAGGTGTTAATATTGTATTTAGAAAACATTCACACTCAGTTGATACAATAATTTATTGCAAGATTAAACATTTTGAGCCAGATTACGAGTGTAGCGGAAGTTTGCGCTTGCATTAAAACCACTAGAAGTGATTTTTTTGGGCTCGGAGATTGGCGCTAGTTTTAGTATGAGTTAATAGTAAAACGATTGCTCTCTCACGTTCATAAAGTTGCACTAACAAATAGATTTTGAGAAGTCACAAACGCAAAATCGCATTCCCCCATGGACATCAATGGAGCCAAAAACAAAAGAAGATAATATTGCATATTTCATAATCCAATGTTCTGCTCATAGTTTAGTTTATTTATTCTTAAAGAGATATTCAGATATATATATTATAGATGTTTGCACAAATATATATTTATACCTTTAAATATATACTGTATATATATATATATATATATATATATATATATATATATATATATATATATATATATATATATATAAAACATGGAAGGGAACTGCACTCCAAGACCGGACCAGGTACACATCCTGTGACTCAGCAACAGCTGGTGAGTGCTGGGTGTTTCTATGTGTTGTATTACTTTTTGTTTGTAATCCCCCTTGTTTCTTGCACCCATTCCGGACTGGGGTTAACTGCCTGTGGCTCTGGTGACATCACAGCTTTTTTGGAGTGCTATTTAGCACCCAGGGCTGGATGTTGCTGAGTCACAGGATGTGTACCTGGTCCGGTCTTGGAGTGCAGTTCCCTTCCATGTTTTGTATTTTCTCTGGGTGATTACATCCACCTGTGCACCCCTTCTTTGTTCTCAGTCTGTTTGGCTTTGTGAGCTCGCATGATGGTGTGGCTGTGTTAGGGACTCAGGCAGTGGAAAGGACCTTGACGTGGTGCCTGAGCTTTCCCATTTGGCCAGATGCGGTAACTAACCTTTCCAGTTGTGATTTTATCTTAGCTGTGAGCTAGCTGGTGAGTGCTGGGTGTTTCTATGTGTTGTATTACTTTTTGTTTGTAATCCCCCTTGTTTCTTGCACACATTCCGGACTGGGGTTAACTGCCTGTGGCTCTGGTGACATCACAGCTTTTTTGGAGTGCTATTTAGCACCCAGGGCTGGATGTTGCTGAGTCACAGGATGTGTACCTGGTCAGGTCTTGGAGTGCAATTCCCTTCCATGTTTTGTATTTTCTCTGGGTGATTACATCCACCTGTGCACCCCTTCTTTGTTCTCAGTCTGTTTGGCTTTGTGGGCTCGCATGATGGTGTGGCTGTGTTAGGGACTCAGGCAGTGGAAAGGACTTTGACGTGGTGCCTGAGCTTTCCCATTTGGCCAGATGCGGTAACTAACCTTTCCAGTTGTGATTTTATCTTAGCTGTGAGCTAGCTGGTGAGTGCTGGGTGTTTCTATGTGTTGTATTACTTTTTGTTTGTAATCTCCCTTGTTTCTTGCACCCATTCTGGACTGGGGTTAACTGCCTGTAGCTCTGGTGACATCACAGCTTTTTTGGAGTGCTATTTAGCACCCAGGGCTGGATGTTGCTGAGTCACAGGGTGTGTACCTGGTCCGGTCTTGGAGTGCAGTTCCCTTCCATGTTTTTTATTTTCTCTGGGTGATTACATCCACCTGTGCACCCCTTCTTTGTTCTCAGTCTGTTTGGCTTTGTGAGCTTGCATGATGGTGTGGCTGTGTTAGGGACTCAGGCAGTGGAAAGGACCTTGACGTGGTGCCTGAGCTTTCCCATTTGGTCAGATGCGGTAACTAACCTTTCCAGTTGTGATTTTATCTTAGCTGTGGGCTAGCTGGTGAGTGCTGGGTGTTTCTATGTGTTGTATTACTTTTTGTTTGTAATCCCCCTTGTTTCTTGCACCCATTCCGGACTGGGGTTAACTGCCTGTGGTGACATCACAGCTTTTTTGGAGTGCTATTTAGCACCCAGGGCTGGATGTTGCAGAGTCACAGGATGTGTACCTGGTCCGGTCTTGGAGTGCAGTTCCCTTCCATGTTTTGTATTTTCTCTGGGTGATTACATCCACCTGTGCACCCCTTCTTTGTTCTCAGTCTGTTTGGCTTTGTGAGCTCGCATGATAGTATGGCTGTGTTAGGGACTCAGGCACTGGAAAGGACCTTGACGTGGTGCCTGAGCTTTCCCATTTGGCCAGATGCGGTAACTAACCTTTCCAGTTGTGATTTTATCTTAGCTGTGAGCTAGCTGGTGAGTGCTGGGTGTTTCTATGTGTTGTATATATATATATTTACACAAACATATATACATGATTGTATAAAGATATATATATATAGGAATATCTATTTAAAAATACATAATCTAGCCCTTTATAATTAAAAGGCATTTTATGCCCAATTAAAAATTAGCTTTATCTACTTTTATAGTACATATACTTTTTATGTTGCTTTAATGTTTATACAGCATAACTGATATTGTGCCTTTTGCATAATTACAGTACAGTATGCTGCTAGATTTTGTCAAACTGTGCAGTCAGTACAGGTAATGAATCAACTTCTGGGCAGTTTCCTCAATGCAAAACTTCTAATTACAGCCATTTCCCTTGTGAGATATCAGAATCTTAATGTGCATTCTCTTCTGTTATAACATTGGCAACACATATGTTAAAGAACTGTTAATTGATCTGAAATGATTAATTAAAAGGAATTAAAAGGAAACAACAACATACAAATATTTTTTTGCAGTTAGAAAATAATAGCCATTACCAGCTATATTTATTTACTTAAAGGGACAGTCTACTCCAGATTTTTTATTGTTTGAAAAGATAGATTATCCCTTTATCCCCTATTCTGAAGTTTTGCATAACTAACATAGTTATTTTTAATATACTTGTATCTAAGCCTCTGCAGACTGCCCCCTTATTTCAGTTCTTTTAACAGACTTGCATTTTAGCAAATCAGTGCCCTCTCATAAGTAACTCCACGGACATGAGCACAATGTAATTTGTATGGCACACGTGAACTAACGCCCTCTAGCTGTGATCAACTATCAAATGCATTCATATAAGAGGCGGACTTCAAGGGCTTAGAAATTAGCATATTAGCTTACCTAGGTTTAGCTTTCAACAAAGAATACCAAAAGAACAAAACAAATTTGATGATAAAAGTAAATTGGAAAGTTGTTTAAAATTACATGCCCTATCTAAATCATGAAAGTTAAATTTTTGACTAGACTGTTCCTTTAACTTAAAGAGACATTAAACAGTTTAAAGTTGTTAAATAAAATGTATAATTATGTGTAATAAAAATAACTTTTTATATGCCTTTATTATTTATTTTGTCTAGTTTTCCTGAAATTTAACACTGTAAAATATTTCCTCAATTTTAAAACTGTTGACAGTAATAATTTTCTTGACTTCCGTCGTAATCACTTAGAGGTTGGAAGGTCAAAATACTCTATAGCTAATTCAGAAGGATTCACAGAAATTGTAGTGATCTAGATGGTTCTGATGTCCAGTGTAAAGTTTTGGAGGAGAGATTTCAGGGTAAAGGTTACCCTTCTAAATTAATTGAATCAAGTAGCAGGAAAGATAAAGAGTTAGATAGGACATCTATATTCCAATCCAAATGTATAGAGAAAAATTATCAGTTTGTTAATAAACAATTATTTATAACTAAATTTAATTCTAATTTCAAAAGCTTAAGGAAAGTTTTGAATAAACATTGGTCCATCATACTAAAAGACTAAATAAAACAGAAGGGAAACCTAGTATAGTTTTTTAAAAGAGAACCTATATTAAAACAAAAACTGACACCCAGTAAGGTTGTATACACCAAGAGAAGTATTAAAAGAAGAATGTTTTAAAAAAAAAATCCAAAAACCTTGGCGCATATAAAAGTGGACAAAAAATGGTTCCATGTGTAAGTACATGGAGCTAAAGATATTGCATCATACACTACGGGTGACCACTATTAAATTAAAGATAATTTAACATGCAATTCAAATTTTATAATACTGTATATGTAATTACTTGTAACTGGGGTCTATAGTACTTGGGGCGCACCACTCGCAAACTGAAAAGAAGGTGGAGTCAACATTTGAGGAATATTAATAAGGGTTACCTCAAACATAGCCTATCTCAACATTATGCCATGAATCACTCCCATGAAAGATGTAAAGTATCTATTACTCCACTGGAGTGTATCACTTCTACTAGAAGGACTAGTAGATTAATTAAATTGAGATAGAGGGAAACATACTGGATCTACAAATTCCAGTCACTGTTTCCCTCTGGTCTTGATGAAATTATTGACTCGACTGCTTTTTAATTATCAATTAGTTATCAATTTTTTTAATTTATATATGCCATTCTGCTTTGATTATCATTTTATATATATATATATATATATATATATATAAATAAAAAAGCAAGAATTGAAAAGAGGGCAATTTAAGTAAGTATAACTGGTTTTAAATGCCCCCCCCCCCCCCCGGGTGGAGCTATTTCTATAGTTATATAACCAGCTGGACAAATAGGTAAACACAATTTGGGGAAAGCAACCTCACAACCTCCAATCGAAAAAGGAAAAAACAAGGTATTTACAATAGTATCCTGCTCTAGATATAAAAACCTCAAGAGCTAAAACAAACTGCTACAAGGAAATAAATAATATTATAAGTGTAAATTCCAAGCGACATAAATATAAAGTTAATACATAAATATTATTATATCAGAATCAACAAGAACAATTATGCATTAGATTAATTAAATATGGAGGAAAATAAATATATCCAATACACAGATATACAGATAATCAACGAAGAATAGAAATCCAATCAGCTTGTTACAAATCCATAATGTGGATAAAAGTATATAAAGTCAATGGTAATAATCCCACACGATACTAAGTTTGCTCCAAATACTCACACAAACAACACTCAATCATATGAGGTAAGACTGTAGCATCAGAGGTAGAGGAAATCCTTTCCACTTGTAGCAAGGCACTTTAATTCATTGATTGTACGATCGGGACTGAGAGCAGGGCTCAAAGGTCTCACACCTCTCCATGTATGGAATCAATTCATCAAATTCGAGAAACTAAGAGAAAAACACCAACATAGTGCTTACTGATTTGTAGACTTGTGCGCGATTGAAAAATTCCGTTTGCCTCCTTTCGATTCGGGCAGTAAAAAAATTTGGTTAGAGACATTCGTAATAATTCGGTATGTGTCGGTAATTCGGTTTCGGAATTTATTTGTGTCATTCCGAATTTTGAAATTCGGATTCATTCAAAACCATTACCGAACTATTATTGATGTCGGACCGAATCTTTATTACGAACCGAATCATTAATTCTAGCTAATGTTCCGGCGATTGGTGAAACAAAATTATGTTAAACTGTTGCCGCCACCAAATAAAGCTATTAACCCCTAAATCGCCGCCCCCCACATCACTAACACTACCTAAAACGATTAACCCGTAAACCGCACACCCCACATCACCAACACTAACTAAACCTATTAACCCCTAAACCGCCATTCCGAAACATCACCGACACAAACTAAACCTATTAACCCTTAAACCGCACCCCCCCATATTGCCAACACAAACTAAACCTATAAACCCCACCACCCCCACATCGCAGACACAAACTAAACCTATTAACCCCTAAACCGCACCCCCCCCCACATTGCCGACACAAACTAAACCTATTAACCTCTAAACCGCAACCCCCACATCGCCGACACAAACTAAACCTATTAACCCCTAAACCGCACCCCTCCACATTGCCGACACGAACTAAACCTATTAACCTCTAAACTGCACCCCCCTCACATCGCCGACACAGACTAAACCTATTAACCCCTAAACCGCACTCCCCCCACATCGCCAACACTAACTAAAGCTATTCATCATCCAATAGAATGAGAGCTGCTTAAATTCTATTGGCTGATTTGAACAGTCAATAGGATTTTAGCAGCTCTAATTCCTATTGGCTGATTCAATTGAAGATGAAGATGAAGATTGAAGAGGCCGCCTGGATGAAGACTTCTCGCCGCCTGGATAAAGATCGTTCAAGCGGGACTTCAAAAACTGTAAGTGGATTGCCGGGGGTTAGTGTTAGGTTTTTTTAAGGGTTTTTTGGGTGGGTTTTATTTTTAGATTAGGGTTTGGGCAGTAAAAGAGCTAAATGCCCTTTTAAGGGCAAAGCCCATCAAAATGCCCTTTTCAGGGCAATGGGTAGCTTAGGTTTTTTAGATAGTTTTTTTTATTTTGCGGGTTGGGGGGGTTGTAATGTTAGTGGGTATTTGTATTTTTATTTCATAAACAGAGCTAATTTCTTTAGGGCAATGCCCTACAAAAGGCCCTTTTAAGGCCATTGGTAGTTTATTCTAGAATAGTTTTTTTTTTATTTTGGGGTGTTTTTTTTAAATGGGTATTAGAATAGGAATAATTTTTATTATTTTTGATAATTTGTTTGTTATTTTGTGTAATGTATTTTTTTAGGGGGTGTTTGTTTTTTTTGTAGCAAAAGAGCTGTTTAACTTAGGGCAATGCCCTACAAAAGCCCCCCCCCCCCCCCCCAAGGGCCCTTGGTAGTTTGGGGGGTGGGGGTTTGTATACTGTTAGGGGTTGTTTGTGTTTTTATTGTAGCAAAGTATTAGTTATATTGTAGCTAGCTTAGGTTTTATTGTACAGGTAAGTGACTTTGTATTTAGATTTAAATAGGTATTATTAGTTAATAATTGTAACTTTCATTTAGTTATATTTTAATTATGTTAAAGATAGGCGTGTTAGGTTTAGGGTTAGGGTTAGATTTAGGGGTTAATATCGTTTAATTTAGGTTGTTGCGATCTGGGGGTTAAAAGGTTTAGTTAGTATTGGCGATGTTTTGGAACAGCGGTTTAGGGGTTAATAGGTTTAGTTAATGTTGGCGATGTGGAGGGTACGATTTAGGGGTTTATAAGTTTAGTTTGTGTCGGTGATGTGGGGGGGTGCAGTTTAGGGGTTAATAAGTTTAGTTCGTGTCGGCGATGTTTTAGAATGGCAGTTTAGGGGTTAATAGGTTTAGTTTGTGTCGGAGATGTGGGGGGTGCGGTTTAGGGATTAATAGGTTTAGTTCGTGTTGGCACAGCAGTTTAGGGGTTAATTGATTTAGTGTCAGCAATGTGGGGGGTGCGGTTTAGGGGTCAATAGGTTTAGTTTGAGTTAGTGATGGGTAACTGCGGTTTAGGAAGGAACAATGAAAAATTCAGAATATGAATAATGGATCCGAAAATTCGGAAACATATTTATTAATTTTCTGAATTTTTCGGGATGTGCCGATTCGGCAATTCGGATGCATTTGACCGAAACGAAACACACATGTCTACTGATTTATTGGAAAGAATAAAAGTTGTGAACAACGATAGTTATCAAACTCACATATAGTGACCTCAATTGTATGAGGTATCAATTAAATGAAACAAATCTACAATGGGGCCGTCCACATTAATATAAAACAATACACATGCTAAATAGCGTACTATAAAAAAAGAGCATATGACTCAAGTAAAAAAGGAGATAATGTCTGCCTTCAAATGTAAAAGCTTATCAACCGCCAGATAACTCCACTCTAGCCATACACATTTTGAAGTTACAAACTTCTTCATCAGAGGTGAGTGTTAGAAAGTTACCGACGCCAAATTTAAAAACTAATTTTCTCTTATGTCTCTTATGTCATAGAGAGGGAGTATACCCAGCGGTTGATCTAATTGGCTAAGGATCTATTGACGTTGTTGTTACGCCCTCTAGATCGAGGCTACCTGTAAACTAGCATCAGATACGTGATACGAACCTGTACAGCGGAGTGCCTTAGACTGGAATCCTTTCACCAAATGTAAACAAAGGTAAAAGTTCTATAGGCTCAATGGAGAGAGGGCGAAAAAGCAGGCAGCAGCTACTCTTCTCAGCATGTCTGGATACACGCTATACAAAAGTCACAAAAATCCAAAAAGTGAAAAAAGTGCGCACCAAGCCTCTTGAATAAAATGTAAAAAAATATTTATTGTATCCATGTAAACACATGTAAAAACATGAAGAAATAAAAGCGGTCAGCACGAAAAAGTGCAGTATACAGGTAAATGAACAGGTGCAGACAGCATACGCGTTTCGTGCATATGCGCACTTGGTCACTGCTTGTCTTTGCACCTGTTCATGATCTTATTTAAGGCAAAAGTTCTTAAAGAGATACAACTCTCTCACAGTTGAAACAACCTGTACTAAGCATAGGTATAATGGTAAATACATAGAAGCTAGAAAACACATATCTATAATTATGACAGTCTAAATGTGCAATCCTCTTTCAACTAAGTGTATCCTGCTATATTGCTGAATAAATTATTTAATACACAATATAGTAAATAAATCCATACTGCCTTAATGCTGTCTTGTCAAATAAAGGACAATTATTATCTGAGAATTGTTAGAGTTAGCATGAACAAATTCAGAGATATTGAGCTATTGGGCAAATAAGTCTAGATCCCGTCTCATATTAATACCCAAAGGATGACTAGTTTGTAAATTAAACATCCAAAATATCTCTCTTTTGTCAAGGGACATCTCTCTATTTCCTCCTCTTCTCCAGAGAGGAACAAAATCTATACCCTGGATCATAAGTGCTGAGGTATCTGAATTGTTTAGTGACTTGAAGTGTCTAGCTACTGGAGTATCTGAGAATTTGTCTTCAATAGAACGCAGGTGTTCCAAGAATCTCTCTTTCAGTGGTCTCTTTGTCTTCCCAGTATACTGCTGAAAACAAAGTTTGTATGTGAGGAGATAAACTACATGTGTAGTTGCACAATTAATATAATAATTGCTTTTATGATCCTTCTTGGTGACAGTGGATTAAAATGTATCTACCTCACATACAAAATCACAGGTTCGGCATATTGGACGTCTGCATTTGTAGAAACCCTTTTTCTGTTGTAACCAACATTTATTTTTCTGTGGTTTAAGATAAGAAGGCGAAAGGTAATTTGCCAAAGGTTTTCCTTTCATGGATATAAAATCACAGCCATTCTGCATTATATCTTTCAATGTTGAGTCAGAAAAAAGGATAGGTATGGATTCCCTTACTATATTACATATTTTATTGAATTCCAAGCTATATGTCGTAATGAATTTTATTTTTTGATTTTCCTGTCTGATATGTTTACATTTGCTTTTGTATTGTAGCAGATCTTCCCTCTTAGTGTTATCTACACATCTTTTTGCTTTGGTCAGTACTTTTTCGGTATAGCCTCTATCCATAAGTCTTTTAGTAGCCTCATTAGACTGTTTCTGATAATCAGTATCTGTTGTACAGCTCCTTTTTATCCTAGTATATTCCCCTTTGGGGATGCCCCTAACTACATGCCTGGGATGACAATAATCATACTTAAGAATAGTATTCCCGGCAGTAGGTTTTCTGTACATGGTAGAATTAATAATACAATTGCTATTACGTGTTAGGGTTACATCCAAAAAGTTGATTTGTGTTGTATTATGTTCATTAGTAAATACTAAACCATAGTTACTGGTGTTTAGATATTTACAAAAATCATCTGCTTTGTCTGCACTACCATCAAAGACAAACATCAGATCATCAATGTATCTAAAAAATTGAACAATTTTCTCTCTATATGGATTTTTATCTCCATAGACGTGGGACTGCTCCCACCAACCCATAAGAAGGTTGGCGTATGAGGGGGCAAACTTTGCCCCCATGGCTGTCCCACGCCTCTGGAGATAAAAATAGTTCTGAAACATAAAAAAGTTGTGAGTTAGAAGATATTCAATGGCCCTCAAAAGAAAAATTTTGGTAGGTGGTTCAAAATCACTACAGTGTTCCAAAAAATATTCTATAGCTGTAAGACCTTTTCATGTTGTTTAGAAGTGTATAATGAAGATACATCTACAGCAATAAATCTAAATGTTGGTTTCCACTGTATATCTTTAATTTTGTTTAAAAGAGGCGTGGTATCTTGAATGTAACTTGGCAGTTCTTTAACAAAGGGTTGAAGAAAAGAATCAATCAATTCTGACATTGGTTCATTCAAAGAATCAATGCCCGCTATAATGGGCCTTCCTGGTGGAAATTTGGGATTCTTGTGGATTTTAGGAAAGTAATGAAATATAGGAGTGGCTGGTAATTGTGGAATAAGCCTTTCTTGTATTGATTTATTTATGATATTATTATGTTTAGCATAAAGAACCAAATTAGTTAATTCATTCCTATACTTATTAGTAGGATTCTCTTTGAGTTTAGTGTATACTGCTGTGTCATTTAGTTGTCTCATTGATTCAGCAACATAGTCCCCTTTATTAAGGACAACTATGTTGCCGCCCTAATCTGACTGTCTAATAACCAAATTACTATCATCAGCAAGAGTTTTTAGTGTCTCCTTTTCTTTAGTTGTAAAATTTGAATGTTCATTTTTATGTTTTTGCATCTTTGCATGTTTCGCAGCGGATGGCTCATATGCATATAGGAAATAGAGAGATGTCCCTTGACAAAAGAGAGATATTTTGGATGTTTAATTTACAAACTAGTCATCCTTTGGGTATTAATATGAGACGGGATCTAGACTTATTTGCCCAATAGCTCAGTATCTCTGAATTTGTTCATGCTAACTCTAACAATTCTCAGATAATAATTGTCCTTTATTTGACAAGACAGCATTAAGGCAGTATGGATTTATTTACTAAATTGTGTATTAAATAATTTATTCAGCAATATAGCAGGATACACTTAGTTGAAAGAGGATTGCACATTTAGACTGTCATAATTATAGATATGTGTTTTCTAGCTTCTATGTATTTACCATTATACCTATGCTTAATACAGGTTGTTTCAACTGTGAGAGAGTTGTATCTCTTTAAGAACTTTTGCCTTAAATAGGATCATGAACAGGTGCAAAGACAAGCAGTGACCAAGTGCGCATATGCACGAAACGCGTATGCTGTCTGCACCTGTTCATTCACCTGTATACTGTACTTTTTCGTGCTGACCGCTTTTCTTTTATTTCTTCATGTTTTTGCATGTGTTTACATGGATACAATAAAAAAAAATTACATTTTATTCAAGAGGTGCGCACTTTTTTCACTTTTTGGATTTTTGAAACTAGCATCAGAACTGACACATATTTGCGCTTCAAGCATACAAAGCAAAAATTCATCCATTATAAATATACAAAGAATAACAATGGTATAATACAGTAGGATAACCCTTCTAAAAATATTGAGTACTAAATGGAAATACACATTTGACAATTATACAAACCAGTTTCCATTTAACTTTGCAAATATTACGTAGGCACAAATATAAAAATATTATTATTATTGTGTTACACAGAATTAAAGTACTATCTGTATTATATAAACTTTACAAATAGATAATCTCTCAGTTACTTCTATTTGAATTTTAAAACATAGTAATATGTATACAAATGGAGGACAAGTTAAAAAATAAATAACACAATTTATAAAAACTCAGTGATGTCAACATCTTTGTTTAGACCTGCTGGAGTTAGGGTGTTTAAAAAATAAATCCAGTAGGACTCTCTTTGTCTGAGAGGCCTCATTCTGTCTCCTACATTTCTATGGGGTGGTATGAACTCTCAAAGTGTACCCTTTAAGCATGCTGGGTTTCGATTGTGATATTTTCTGAAATGATCAGAAAGATTATGTCCCTTAAAGCCTATTTCAATATTTCTAATATGTTCTAATAACCTGGTCTTATATGTACAATTGGAGTGCCCTATGTATTGCAAATTGCAACTACATTCCAATAAGTATACAATATACTTGGTTTTACAGTTTGTTAAGTAATTGATGGTGCAGATTTTATTATTAGAATGTGAGTTGCACCCACCACAATTTTGTCGGTTGCATTTGTAAAAACTTGCTTCTGGTATCTAACTAGTTGTTTGTGTGTGATTGTTGTTTTAGCTTACTGGGAGATAACATGTTTTTAAGATTTTTATTTTTTTATAAAAATGATTTTTGGGGTATCACTTATTACTCTCTTCAATATTTTCTCTTGTTGCAAGATGGGCCAGTATTTTAGTAATAATTGTTTGGGGACGGTGCCACCTCATTAAATGCAGTAATGAACCCTATGTTGTTTTTTCACTAACTGATTTTTTCTCAACATTAGATGAATAAATATTACCATTTTTGTTCCCTTCTAAAATATTTTTCCTGTCAAGATCTCTTGCTTTTTGTAAAACATTTTCTACTAGCCTTCTCGGGTATTTCTTACTTAGAAGTAGTTTTTTTAAAAAACTCTTCTTCTCTGTTGAAATCTTCAATCTTAGAACGGTTCCTACGGAGCCTCTGGAACTGTCCAAAAGGAATATTATTTATCCAAGGTCTATAGTGACCACTGTTTGCTGGTAAGTAACCATTACTGTTAGTCTCTTTCCTTAACAACTTTGTTAATATCTGATTATTTTCATGATACAAAATAAGGCCAAGAAACTCTATTTCTGTATTTGACATTTTATATGTACATTTAAGGTTCATGTCGTGGTTATTGACATAATTAATGAAAGGTTCAATTGACAATCTGTCACCCCTCCAAATAATGACAAAATCGTCAATGAACCTCCCCCATAAGACAATATTATTTGAAAACTGGTTATTTCGATATATAAAAGGATCCTCCCAAACCCCCATATAGAGGTTTGCATAACTTGGGGCCATTATGGTCCCCATGGCTGTTCCTCCTGTTCTTTGTCAAATAGGAAATAGGTTTTTTTTCAGCACAAACTTAACGCTGTCTAGAATAAAGATTTTAATTCTAGAGGCATTTCTGTTTTTTTATCCAAATTATAACCTAATGCAGCTACCCCATTCTCATGAGGAATGTTGGTATGACCCATTTAAAAGATTCTTCCCAAATTATTTTCGCAATTTTCTTAATGGTATCTACAGAATCTTTAAAGGGACACTGAACCCAATTTTTTTCTTTTGTGAATCAGATAGAGCATTACATTTTAAGTAACTTTCTAATTTACTCCTATTATCAAATTGTCTTCATTCTCTTGGTATCTTTATTTCAAATACAAGAATGTAAGTTTAGATGCCGGCCCATTTTTGGTGAACAACCTGGGTTGCTCTTGCTGATTGGTGGATAAATTCATCCACCAATAAAAAAGTGCTGTCCAGAGTTCTGAACTAAAAAACCCTTAGATGCTTTCTTTTTCAAATAAAGATAGCAAGAGAACGAAGAAAAAATGATAATAGGAGTAAATTAGAAAGTTGCTTAAAATTGCATGCTCTATCTTAATCACGAAAGAAAAAATTTGGGTTCAGTGTCCCTTTAAGGTATGAGGGTAGTGAATCCTTAAGGTACGGGAGGTTAGAGAATCTATTCCAGAAACAATTGGTCTTCCCGGTGGAATTTTTTCATTTTTATGTACCTTTGGCAGGTGATACAAAACTGCTGATCTATAGGATGTGTCTAGACATGGTTAGAACCTAAATAGTTTATATCACATCAGGCTTAATAATTAATGATGCAGAAAGTGTTGGTAGCAATTTTATGTTAAATAATGTAACATTATATCGTTAGGTTATCTGTGTGGGTTAGCTTCTTTAAAATCTGAGGTTTGCTTTCTTTGTTATATATAAAAATGTCTGCTATACTCTGTGTTGTAACAGAATGGTGAGGTTCATGTGTCACTGTAGACCAATTGTTAGGATTACTAATATCTTGATGTGTGGACTTTTACTGTGTGAACTCTGTTGACATTTGGTGGTTGTTATGTTAACCTCAAATAAATAAATAAATAAAAATTAAAAAAAAAAATGCTGATCTAGGGAAGTGATTGTTCATATATTTTCTGATTCATTTAAAACTTCCCGTTCCTTCTCATTGTCAATAAGAGACAAGTATTAATTTAAGAGAATATTGTTGGGGTCTCCTTTAAGTCTAATGTATGTATTACTATCGTTAAGTAAATTATATGCTTCTTTTAAGTAGTCCTCACAATTTTGGAGTACATTACCCCCTCCTTTATCTGCCTCACAAATTATTAGTTGGCTATCATCCTGTACTGATTTCAAGAATGATTTTTCCCATTTACTAAGATTATCCTTCTTGATTTTATACTCACTACACAATTCAGTAAGTTCATTGTGTATTAAATCGTGGAAAGTGGGAATGAAATTTCCTCTAGATTAAACCGGGAAGAACGTGGAAAGTTGTCTTAGATTGGAGTAAATTGTAGTTTTCTCCTTCTTTGACATATTCATTACTTTCTAATGCTAATTCTTGAAAAGCTAATAGTGCTTCTAAATCTCTATCTGACAGGGAAATAAGATCTGCTTGTATTTCCCCATTGTATTTTGAAGATCTATAAATAAAGTAAAAGGATTAGGTCCCTTTGTCGGAGCAAATTTAGTCCTTTTCTAAAGGTATTAAGTTCTTTTTCACTGAATATTTTGAAGGACAAATTAAATATTTTTACTAATTTTCCACACTGTATCTGGCTAGTGACCTTTTTCTTTTGTTTTCTACTTCTTGCCAATCTGCTTCTTCTCTTTCCTTGTTTTGGTCCTTTCTTTTTTTTAAATTTGTTGTTTCCCATTGAGGTCTTAATCTTGGTTGTGTGTATCTTTTTTTATGTGAAATGCAGTCTCGATAGTATTTCGTGTAGGTCCCTGAAAACTTTGTTTTTTTTATTTTGCTGATGGACCCTGGAAGTTCTTTGAAGGTGAGGCATTCCTGTATGTATACCTATCATTACTAGCATATTCATTTTTAGGATTTTCATATCTATCAAAATGATATCTGTTCATTCCATGTCCATCTGTTTTATTAGAAAAGCCTTCATAATGTATATTTTCACGATCCCTATTTGTTGAACATATTCTTGTACCCCTATTACACCTAATGTCACTGTTTAAGTTTTGGGCCATACTACAGTGTATCATGTCCGCCAGACATTGGTAAATCGGCCCCATAGTCTTAGTATTATTCAACAGCATACTACACATAATTCCATATCAAGTGTTCTCATAGCGTATATTTTAGGGTATTTAGTTTGGATTAGTTATATTAGTTTGTTTATATTTATTTGTAATTTTTCTATTTATCATCATTTGTTGTAAATGTACATCATTACTGCTGTTCAAGACTGGTTAACAAGAAAGTAGAAGCAGTAGCCATGACAGCAATAGATATAGCTGGTCTAAGTATTTAGCCAGTATGTAAATATGCCCTTCTTAGATAAGAGTCCAGTTTTTTATCTAAAGGGTATATAAAAAAAGTTAAGTCTTCTACAGGAATAGTAGTGCATTTAGGCAGAGTGGAAATGGCCCCATCAACCTTTGGAACCGTTTCCCATAACTCTAAGTTAGCAGTAGGTAAAGGATATATCTTTTAAAAACCTTGAAGAAGGGTTAAAAGAGACACCTGGTTTAGACCATTCCTTAATAATCATATCAGAGAGCATCAGGTATAGGGAAACAACAGTTTTATATACCGAGTTCAAACGATCACAGGGTTTATCATCAGAAGGTTTAGCTTCTTTAATCCCTAAAGTGACTAAGACTTCCTTCAAAAAAGAACAATTATGTTCAATTTTAAATAAAAAGGAGGAATTATCAGGTTCTATGTCCGATGAGGGAGCCTCACTGTTAAAGAAATCCTCATTATTAGAAGATACTTCAGTATTTTGTTGATCAGTACAAATATTACTAGTAGAAGGCAATACCAGAACTGACCTCTTACGTTTATTTGTTTATTTGAAGGCGGTAGGTGAGTCAGGACCTTCTCAATGGTAGCAATAAACTTTTTCATTGCTGGGGGTACACCATCTGCATCCATCTGCATGGAAGAAATTGTTGGTGCATGTGTACACATAGAAACATCATTTGATCGATCGATATGCAATAAAAATTCTAAACATAATTCACATAAATGAACTGAAGAAGCTACTTCAGTTGTTTTACAATAAGCACACTTAGCTTTGGTAGAAAATAGTTCATCCAGCTCAGTTTTTATGGTAACTTCAGAGACAGGATGAGGCTGCGACATTATGGCAAAAAAAATTAAAATATTAAAGTATTAATATAATCCCCTTTTTTTAAATAAACAAGCTTAAAGGTATAAAAAAAGATTGCTTTAAAAAAAACATTTGCTAATACCACCTTAAAAAGCACGTAATTTAAAAAATTACTATGTGAAGTAAAGAGTATCCAAAAAAAAAAGTCTCTCTATTTTTTTTTATTTTTAAAAAAAGACTCAGACCAGCCCGCCTGGCACCAACAACCATGCCACGTTCAAATTCACTTAAATCCCTTTCTTCCCCATTCTGATGCTCTGTTTGAACTTCAGCAAGTCGTCTTCACCAAGTCTAGATGCCTAAATGCATTGAGTTGCTGCCATGTGATTGTCACGCTGCTCCGTCTTGGCAACATCAATACCTAGTGCATTGGAAGGGTTACTCTGTGGCGGATCGTTCCTGGATTCCAGCCCGTGATGTGCATGCTCCATCTTTGGTGTCCAGGTTTCATTCTGCTCATCCCTCCAAGCCACATTAGCGTCCCTGGGGTACCCTTTGAGAAGGGGGCTGTGTCACGCCGCTTCGTCTTGGCAGCGGCTCTGCCTCACCTACCACAGCCATTGTCATGGATGTGGCGGTTGTTGTGGCGATGATATCATTGCCGTATGCCAATTCTGGCCTCTGATGCCGCTCTCCTGTTTGATGTTCTTGGCGCGAACCTGCACCTATGTAAGTACTGCTGTTCGCATTATCGTTACTGAACTCTGCCTGTTTCAGGACTACTCTGTTGCTTAACCCCTGAACTGCTGATTGTCTTATTGTTGCTGACCTCTGCCTGTTCCTGACCATTCTACTGGTTTACCCCTGAACTGCTGATTGCTTTATTGCTGCCGACCTCTGCCTGTTCCTGACCATTCTACTGGTTTACCCCTGAACTGCTGATTGCTTTATTGCTGCCGACCTCTGCCTGTTCCTGACCATTCTACTGGTTTATCCCTGAACTGCTGGATTGCCTTTCTGTTGCCGGACTTTGCTTGTCTCTGACCATTCTCTGCCTTACCCTTATTGCCATGAAGGACTACCCTGTCTACCGTGAGTACTGCTTACCTCATTTCTTAAACTCACTTTGTTCTGGGATATTTCCTTATCCTTCCACTTGACGCCGGGATAAGAAGACTACTGGCCAAGTTTGGTCTGATAGGGAAATATTCCACGAGCATTATAGTGATTGGCTGATTAGTAATTTGTGTTACCAAGCAATTAAACAGGTGTACCTAATAAAGTGTCAGGTGAGTATATATATATATATATATATATATAATTATTATTTTTAATTTAAAACCTAGTTTAAGACTTTGTGAACAATTACACTATTTTGTTTTTAGCACACTTTCAGCTTAGCGAAAGCCAGACCCTCAAATAAGCCAATCTGCAAAGATTTTGCCAACTGGTAATCTGGGTATTTTGAGAACAACTGTGCCCTTAACACTTGTTCTGTTAGTATTATGATCTACTTTCTGTGCACACACATCCTGCATGAGGAACTCCCCAATATTTACAGATGTGACAAACCGAGAATGAAGATCCCTTGTTACATTGTTGAGGTCGCTTGCATTCCGGACTACTTTGGGTACAAGTAAATGTGCGGGCAATACCTGATTTACCACCCCCTAATGGTGAAGGGAAACTTTATTGACCTAACCTGGACCATAACTTCATATCTGTTGCTCTAAATGTTAGTAAGAGAGTACCTACATCTCATTAAAATGACCCTAGGGAAGTCTCCCAATGGGTGATGGGGGAAACCAGATGTGGGTTCCTTGCCCAGTGTGCTTAAAGGAATATGGCTGCACCTCACTGACGAGGCCCATAGGAGGTTGAAATGATCATCTGGGGTTGTCATGTTCCTCGTTCAGAGGAGAATTGCCTGGTATTTCGGGGCTAGACTGACCTTACTTGGCAGGATCAGACTGATATACTAAAGGAAGGTTTTCCTCTGTGAAAAGCACACTGGTCTAAAAGAGGCCGCTACTGGGTGGTAAATCGCCATAGAACTAGCTGATGAGCTGTTGTTCGTTCCTGGTAGAGCGCTTCTCTCTTTATATGCAAATTAATATGACCCTAGGGAAGTCTCCCGATGGGTGATGGGGGAAACCAGACGTGGACTCCTTGCCCAGTGTGCTTAGAGGAATGTGGCTGCACCTCACTGACGAGGCTCATAGGAGGCAGAAATGATCGTCTGGGGTTGTCATGTTCCTTGTTCAGAGGAGAATTGCCTGGTATTTCAGGGCTGGACTGACCTTACTTGGTGATATCAGACTGATATGCTACAGGAAGGTTTTTCTCTGTGAAAAGCATACTGGTCTAAAAGAGGCTGGTCCTGGGTGGTTAATCGCCATAGAACTAGCTGATGAGCTGTTGTTTGTTCCTGGTAGAGCGCTTCTCTCTTTGTATGCAAATTAATATGACCCTAGGGAAGTCTCCCGATGGGTGATGGGGGAAACCAGACGTGGACTCCTTGCCCAGTGTGCTTAGAGGAATGTGGCTGCACCTCACTGACGAGGCCCATAGGAGGCCGAAACGATCGTCTGGGGTTGTTATGTTCCTTGTTCAGAGGAGAATTGCCTGGTATTTTGGGGCTGGACTGACCTTACTTGGCGGGATCAGACGGATATACTACAGGAAGGTTTTCCTCTGTGAAAATCATACTGGTCTAAAAGAGGCTGCTCCTGGGTGGTTAATCGCCATATAACTAGCTGATGAGCTGTTGTTTGTTCCTGGTAGAGCGCTTCTCTCTTTGTATACCTACCTATTCTGTGATATAATTACTCCATGCTCCCTCTTTAAACTTTCTTTGTATCCAGTTTATCCCAGCCATTTATTTTAATACTTCTAAAGTCTGTGTGGGATATTTCTATAAATAACACAAGGCAAGCAATCTAAAACAATGCTGCCATTCATCAAAACCCTTAAAGGGATAGGAAAGTCAAAATTAAACTTGCACTTTTAATTTCACTTCTGTTTTTAAATGTGCTTTGTTCTCTTGGTATCCCTTGTTGAAAAAGAATATGCACATATCCTACACTAGTGGGAGCTAGTTGCTGATTGGTGCCTGCACACATTTGTCTCTTGTAATTGGCTGACTAGATGTGTTCAGCTATCTGACAGTAATTCAATGTTGCTCCTTCAGCAAAGGATAACAAGAGAATGAAGCAAATTTGATAATAGAAGTAAATTGGAAATTTGTTTAAAATTATGTGTTCTATCCAAATCATGAAAGAAAATTTTGGGGTTTCCTGTCCCTTTAACATTCTAGGGTCTAGAAACATCCTCACTCTTGTCTTTTTAACAATAGGCCTCAACAGATAAATCAAATACATTTGCAAACCTTCCCTCTTGTATGTTTTTTATTGTTTTGGATTTTAAAGGAGCGAGCAGAAAATGTACTAAACATGATTATGTATCACCTTGAATAGACTTGCACTGAACTTAAATGGAATCAAACCTCTCCTAAGAACACAGATTCCTCTATGTTGTGTTAAGTTGTGCAGCTACAAAGTACAAAGGGTATTAGGAGGGCGCTAGAGTAAGCCTAAGATCCCCCAAAAGTATATATCAAAAATATCCAAATGACCACACAAGATATATATGATACAAACAATATTTATTGTGACAATAGACTTTAAAAGATAAAAATTGGCATAAAATTGTGACATCTCCTTTGAAACTTGTGTGAATGTATAAAAGGTGTTTACCTCCTTTTCACAATTATCTAGTGCATAAGAATATGTTTTGCAGTTGTCTTAGTGCCAAAAGTATTGCGTAGCAACACAAGAAACAATATTATTTCAGTTATAAACAACTTAAACAGCTTAAAAAACAACTAAAAACAACCACCTTTGTTTGTTATTAGAAAGAGTTCATAATGTAAACTTGCATACAGGTTTTTCAACCAAACATTTTTAGGGGCCGAATTATCAAGCTCCGAACGGAGCTTGATGTCTCGTGTTTCTGGCGAGCCTTCAGGCTCACCACAAACACAAGTTATGAAGCAGCGGTCTAAAGACCGCTGCTCCATAACCTGTCCGTCTACTCTGAGGTGGCGGACAGACATTGCCGGAAATCAACCCGATCGAATATAACAATGCTTTTCTCTAAGATGTAAATGTTTTCGTATTCCACATATAACAGTTAGTATGGGATCTTCTGTGTACCTTCCTTTAGTACGGCTGATGGTCCTGAGTTCAGATGTGCGTCTTTCTGTAGTGCACGAACTTGTTTCCTTACGCTTCTCTCAGCGTTATGCCTCCAATTGGCCGCTTGTTCCCATGTGACCTCCTCGGCTGCGTCACAGACTGTTAGACAATTTTTCTGAAAAATACTGATACACCAAAGATACTTTGTGTGTAGTGCTTGCTCTTAGTGCTATTAGCACGTAAGCTCCAAGAAAGTTAATAACAATGCGAAATAATGTTCCAAATATAACCCGGGTTATGAACTATGATATTTTCCACAAACAATATAGTTATTTTTGGTTAAACTCTTGGTGGGACCCACCTCACCACTTTCACAAATACTGCCTAGAAACGTCAGCGCGTTTCACCCAGTTCTGGGCTTTGTTAAGAATCTTTTTTATATTTTAAAGTCTATTGTCGCAATAAATATTTGTGGTCACTTGGATATTTTTGATGTATACTTTTGGGGGATCTTAGGCTTACTCTAGTGCTCTCCTTATACCCTTTGTACTATGTATCACCTTGTATAGCAATCCTGTGTTCTGGTGCTATTTGTATGTTAGCTTATGCATTTCTTCCTGATGAAATGTCACTACTACCTCCGACTGGAACACTAGATTTTGTTGCTTGGCCAGCTATTTTTTTATCATGCAGATCATCTGCTTTTGACTCTTAGAAACAAAGCCCAAAGATTCATCACTATCTGAACTCGAATACAAATAGTTGTCTGGATTATTTGAACATGCATTGGGAGGGGGAGGCCCAGGTGCTCCTCCTGTTGTTCCAGATGTGCCGTCCCTGCTAGAGAAACTAGTAGTCAGCCCTGCTGTAGAAGTAGAGGGGACTTCAGACAGCAATAAGCTACTGTCTGCTGCAGCTGTATCCGTAGTTGCTATAAGCTCTCCAGATGCGGTTGTACACCTCTCAGAAGCCATATAATTCTGAAAGACAGAAAGAAAACCCAGAGTACCTAGTAGTGGCTGTGACTCAGAGTGGTAGTTATTCTTTCCTGTTTTCCCACATCCCCCAATTGAACAGCACCCATACGGTGCAAATTAGTATCTTGCTTCATAGACCAGCCTTCTTACACTTAATGAGGTTCCATCTATATGAGGCCTTAATGTAATTAATCTCTGTCTATTGTTCTATCACATGGTAAACTAGGTATAGAAACAGAACTTTGCCTGCCACTCTCAGCTTGAGGCCTACTAGGAATGTCTTGCAATTGTATATATTCAAGTCGTTGGGCAATAATAGTAAAATTCCTTGTGTTGCTAACCTACATTTAATCTAGTGTCTCATTTATGTAAAAGCCGTGGAGTACTTTGATTTGATACCTGCAATTCCTTATATACAATAGCATTGATTTTAAAGCTTTTCATCCATAGTTGGTTTTGTACTCTCAATCCCATGCTTTTGAGGCTGCAAAGCTAGCCACTAGGTCAAAAAGACTTACTCTGTCAACATATTCTGCCACAGGTCAGCTGTAGACCTGAGGGGGAAAGAGGAAGCAATAAAGATATTAACTGGTCCTACTTGAGAGGAGGAGGCAGTAGCAGGCCACATTGTAGGCCCAGACCTGACCCCTGACTCCTTCCCCTGGTCTTGGCCCTCACTACACAGCTGCATACTCGCTTCTCCTGTATCCGCCCTGTTGATATTTGGGCTAGATGTTTTATTAATTTGGGGTCCACCCTCAGATATGCCTTGGAACACCTTGCTACCAGAAGACGTAGGAGATGAGGGACCAACACCACACTTATCTTTTCTGCTGTAGCCTCTCAACGCCAGGTACTGAGAGTAGGAAGGATCCCTCTCTACTATGTACATATGTGTTTATAATGTAATAGTGTTTTGGGGCTATGCCTCTAATTTCCCTTAGGGGGTTTATCAGTCTCTCCTTACAGATTGGGATCCATCACTGGAAAGAATATAAAAAGGATGGCAGTAAAAAAAAAAGATAAGAGGTAGCAGAGGTATTTAAGTGTAATAATTTATTAGTTTTATAAGCAATTAACAGATTAACCACAAAGTAGCACGAAAATGTGTTATTGATATACATAATTACAATGCAATAGCATAATACAGATAAAAGAAGAAAATAAATAATCATCACAGTTCATGTATAATCTATATTAATTAAAATGATTGATAAGCACAAAATGGAACAGAAGACACTAAGATACACATCAGTTTATAATAAGAGGATATAACAGGTGAGGCCACTCCCAACTCCATCATATGTACCCTCAAGAGGCTCCAATCCAACAGAATTCTACATTTAGAGAAAAAAAATCTAGTTTGTCTGCTTTAACAACATCAATTGAAGTGTTTGTGTTACTGAGTGCCTCTAATCAGAGACATAAGGACATAATGCCCTATACTACCTGGCACTTTGTGGCATGATACCAGTCTAGGAGTTTGTCTTTCCGTTTCTCTCAATGTTTTGCATTTCCTTTAAATATCTATGTCCATGAAAACCATAGACCAGCTAAGCTGCACTTCTGGCCAGGCTGGCCAAGCCACCAGACCACCCTGACTCAAGAGTCAATATAAATATATATACACATACACACATGCACACACAGTATATATGTATATATATATATATATATATATATATATATATATATATATATATATATATATACACAGTATATATATATACATACATACACACAGTATATATATATATATATATATATATATATATATATATATATATATATATATACACACATATACACAATATATATATATATATATATATATATATATATATATATATATATATATATATACACACATATACACACATACATACACACAGTATATACTATATCAGACATCCCAACTCTCACTGAAGTTCAGGGAGTCTCCCTGATTGTAATAGCGCCTCCCTGATGCCAGTAAATGGAGTGCAATCTCCCTGAAATTCCAAGTACCATAACCCAATGTGGCCCAAATCTGGAAAAGTATTTCTTTAAGTAATGCCTTTAGTTGCTGGGACGTTATAGAACCCTCAAAGCATGCATCAATAACCAAAAAGCCCCCACTGATTTTAATAAAATAAAACACAAATACTACCTTATTTACTGCACGTAATGAATCTTCGTATTCTAAAATATTTAAGCATTCAACAAGCGTACGATCACTGGAAAATAGGTTTGTTGTATGTGGTTGTGCAATAATGCTACTTTTTTTTTATGTGACTTTAGTGGGAAGCTACTTTAATGATAAGTCTCTATCTTATTTAGGGTTTCAAGGTGTCCAATATATAACGGGGGGGGGGGGGGCAGAGCAGTAGCGGGTGAAGCCACCTCCCTGAAATGAGTTTTTGCAGGTTGGGATGTCTGCTATATATATACTAATAAAATATATATATATATATGAACTAGTCTAAATGAAAGGGATAGGAAAGTCCAAATTAAAGGTACATGAAACCCAGATTTTTTCTTTCATAGAAGGAGCATGCAATATTAATTAATTTTCCAATTTACTTCCATTATCTTATTTGCTTTATTTTCTTGATACCCTTTGTTTAAAAGCATATCTAAATATGCTCAGTAGCTGCTGATGGCTGCACATGGATGCCTCATGTGATTGACTCACCCATGTGCATTGCTATTTCTTCAACAAAGGATATCTGAAGAATGAAGCAAATTAAATAATAGAAAAAAATTGGAATGCTATAAAATTGTATTCTCTATCAGAACCATGAAAGAAAAATTTTGTGTTTCATGTCCCTTTAAACTTTCATGATTCAGATAGTGCATGTAATTTAAAAAAAAACTTTCTAATTTACTTTTACCATCAATTTTTTTTTTCTCTTGGTATTCTTAGTTGAAAGCTAAACCTAGGTAGGCTCATATGCTAATTTCTAAGCCCTTGAAGGCCGCTATTTATCTGAATGCATTTGACAGTTTTTCACAGCTAGATGGCGTTAGTTCATGTGTTTCATATAAATAACATTGTGCTCACACACGTGGTGCAAGATTACATATACAGCGCTAGCTTCAGCACAACTTCTAAAACCCATGCCACCTGTAATTTTACCTCACACATCGGGGTATTACATAAACCCCGCCTGCAGTTCATACTAGCGATGTCCATAAATGAGCGTAAATACAATTTCTGGAGTCACCAGTGACTTACGGCATTTTAGAAGCTGCCGGCGCCTAAATAAAAAATAAAAAAAAGTCAAATCTCCCGTAAAAGTCTAACCAGCCTCCCAAAAATAAACCTGACACGTAAAATCCCTATATCCGCCATCAAACACACATCGGAACTAATAATAAAAGTATTAACCCCTAAACTGACAACCCCCCACAACGCAATAAGCCTAATTAAACTATTAACCCCTAATCCGAAATTCACCCACATTGCGAGCTACTTAATAAAACTATTAACCCCTAATCTGCCATTAAACCACATCGCAATAAACCTAATAAAGTATATTAACCCCTAATCTGCCATTAACCCACATCACAACAAACCTAATAAAACTATTAACCCCTAATCTGCCAAATGCACATAACGCAATAATCCTAATAAATATATTAACTCATAATCCACCAAACCCCCACAACGCAAATAAGTAATTAAATTACTAAACCCGTTAACCTAACACACCCTAAAGTAACCACAATTACCAAAATTAAAAAATACTAAGTTAAAATTAAAATAAAAAAGCTAACATTACTTAAAAATAAAAAATATCTAAATTTAAATAAATCTAAGATTACAAAAAAATAAAAAAGTCTAATATTACATAAAATTATAAACCAAATTATCTAAAATAAAAAAATTAAACCTTATCACTTTGGAAATAAAAAAGCCCCCCAAAATAAAAACACCCCCTAATCTAATACTAAAAACCAGTAGCCCTTAAAAGGGCATTTTGTAGGGCATTGCCCTAAGTTAAAATCAGCCAATAGGATGAGAGCTACTGAAATCCTATTGGCTGATTTGAATTTGAAGAATCAAATCAGCCAATAGAAATGCAAGGGACACCATATTTAAACGTGTACCTTGAATTCACTATTGAGTGTTCGGCGGCTATCGTACAAAGAGAATCCTCCACGCTCCATGGCTCCACGGTCGCCGGTCCTGCTCCACACTCATCTCTGCTCCGTGCCGGCTTGGTCCTGGATGAAAAAGGAAGAGGTCCCCGCTTGGAAGAAGATGTAGGCCGCATGGAAGAAGACTTCACCGCCTGAAACTGGACCTTCTCCGCCAGACTTCAGGAACGGTAAAACATAATTTATGTAAGAACTTACCTGATAAATTCATTTCTTTCATATTAGCAAGAGTCCATGAGCTAGTGACGTATGGGATATACATTCCTACCAGGAGGGGCAAAGTTTCCCAAACCTCAAAATGCCTATAAATACACCCCTCACCACACCCACAAATCAGTTTAACGTATAGCCAAGAAGTGGGGTGATAAGAAAAAAGTGTGAATGCATAAAAAATAAGGAATTGGAATAATTGTGCTTTATACAAAAAAATCATAACCACCACAAAAAAGGGTGGGCCTCATGGACTCTTGCTAATATGAAAGAAATGAATTTATCAGGTAAGTTCTTACATAAATTATGTTTTCTTTCATGTAATTAGCAAGAGTCCATGAGCTAGTGACGTATGGGATAATGACTACCCAAGATGTGGATCTTCCACGCAAGAGTCACTAGAGAGGGAGGGATAAAATAAAGACAGCCAATTCCGCTGAAAAAAATCCACACCCAAAATAAAGTTTAAATCTTATAATGAAAAAAACTGAAATTATAAGCAGAAGAATCAAACTGAAACAGCTGCCTGAAGTACTTTTCTACCAAAAACTGCTTCAGAAGAAGAAAACACATCAAAATGGTAGAATTTAGTAAAAGTATGCAAAGAAGACCAAGTGGCTGCTTTGCAAATCTGATCAACTGAAGCTTCATTCCTATACGCCCAGGAAGTAGAAACTGACCTAGTAGAATGAGCTATAATCCATTGAGGCGGAGTTTTACCCGACTCGACATAGGCATGATGAAACAAAGATTTTAACCAAGATGCCAAAGAAATGGCAGAAGCCTTCTGACCTTTCCTAGAACCGGAAAAGATAACAAATAGACTAGAAGTCTTTCGGAAATCCTTAGTAGCTTCAACATAATATTTCAAAGCTCTAACTACATCCAAAGAATGCAACGACTTTTCCTTAGAATTCTTAGGATTAGGACACAATGAAGGAACCACAATTTCTCTACTAATGTTGTTAGAATTCACAACCTTAGGTAAAAATTTAAAAGAAGTTCGCAACACCGCCTTATCCTGATGAAAAATCAGAAAAGGAGACTCACAAGAAAGAGCAGATAATTCAGAAACTCTTCTAGCAGAAGAGATGGCCAAAAGAAACAAAACTTTCCAAGAAAGTAATTAATGTCCAGCGAATGCATAGGTTCAAACGGAGGAGCTTGAAGAGCCCCCAGAACCAAATTCAAACTCCAAGGAGGAGAGATTGACTTAATAACAGGTTTTATACGAGCCAAAGCTTGTACAAAACAATGAATATCAGGAAGACTAGCGATCTTTTTGTGAAAAAGAACAGAAAGAGCAGAGATTTGAGCTTTCAAGGAACTTGCAGACAAACCTTATCCAAACCAACCTGAAGAAACTGTAAAATTCTAGGAATTCTAAAAGAATGCCAAGAAAAATGATGAGAAAAACACCAAGAAATGTAAATCTTCTAGACTCGATAATATATCTTCCTAGATACAGTTTTACGAGCCTGTAACATAGTATGAATCACAGAGTCAGAGAAACCTCTATGACTGAGAATCAAGCGTTCAAGAACCTGATGGAAAAAAGGACCTTGCGATAGAAGGTCTGGTCTTAACGGAAGAGTCCACGGTTGGCAAGTGGCCATCCGGACAAGATCCGCATACCAAAACCTGTGAGGCCATGCTGGAGCCACCAGCAGAATAAACGAACGTTCCTTTAGAATCTTGGAAAAAGAACTATAGTCGGAAAGATATAAGCAGGATGATACTTCCAAGGAAGTGACAATGCATCCACTGCTTCCGCCTGAGGATCCCTGGATCTGGACAGATACCTGGGAAGCTTCTTGTTTAGATGAGAAGCCATCAGATCTATTTCTGGAAGTCCCCATATTTGAACAATCTGAAGAAATAGCTCTGGGTGAAGAAACCATTCGCCCGGATGTAGTGTTTGGCGACTGAGATAATCCGCTTCCCAATTGTCTAAACCTGGGATATGAACCGCAGAAATTAGACAGGAGCTGGATTCCGCCCATAAAAGTATTTGAGAGACTTCTTTCATAGCCAGAGGACTGTGAGTTCCTCCTTGATGATTGACATATGCCACGGGTGTGACATTGTCCGTCTAGAAACAAATGAACGACTCTCTCTTTAGAAGAGGCCACGACTGAAGAGCTCTGAAAATTGCACGGAGTTCCAAAAATGTTGATTGGTAATCTCACCTCCTGAGATTCCCAAACCCCTTGTGCTGTCAGAAACCCCCATACAGCTCCCCAACCTGTCAGACTTGCATCTGTTGAGATCACAGTCTAGGTTGGAAGAACAAAAGAAGCCCTCTGAACTAAACGATGGTGGTCTGTCCACCACGTCAGAGAGTGTCGAACAATCGGTTTTAAAGATATTAATTGAGATATCTTTGTATAATCCCTGCACCACTGGTTCAGCATACAGAGCTGAAGAGGTCGCATGTGAAAACGAGCAAAGGGGATCGCGTCCAATGCAGCAGTCATAAGACCTAGAATTTCCATGCATAAGGCTACCGAAGGGAAAGATTGAGACTGAAGGTTTCGATAAGCTGAAACCAATTTCAGACGCCTCTTGTCCGTCATAGAAAGAATCAAGAACACTGAATCTATCAGGAAACCTAAAAAGGTTACCCTTGTCTGAGGAATCAAACAAACTTTTTGGTAAATTGATCCTCCAACCATGTTCTTGAAGAAACAACACTTATAAAAGACTGGAAAGGTTCTTTCTAGTGAAAATGAGCAAAGGGAATTGAATCCAATGCTGTGGCCATAAGACCTAAAACTTCTATGCATATATAGCAACTGAAGGAAATAATAGAGACTAAAGGTACCAATAGACGGAACCCATAACATTATCCCTTGTCTGATAGAGACAAGGACAGTGACACAAACTATCTGGAAACCTAAAAAAGGTGACCCTTGTGTGAGGAATCAAGAGCTTTTGAAAAGAAGATCCTCTAACTATGTCCTGAAGAGTAAGTGAATCATATGAGATTCCGCATCCTCAGAAAATAATCTGAATGAAAACAGAAAAATGAAAATATGCATTTATTGTATCTAATGAAAACAAATAATGCTATCAACGACCATAAAAAGGCAAAATAGTTTGAATAAAACTCCAAAACCCGGTTCCTCAAAAGGAACTGGAAGAAATACCCTAGAAGATTCCAGGTCTGAGCAGCGCTTGAACCCCATGGGTGCCCAGCCATGCTTCAACAGTACCCAAAATATATAGGACAGAAACACAGTTAAAGAAAGTGTTAGCCTTACTGAAATAAAATCAAAGAAATTTCAAAGAAGCCTTAACCTGCCCCTTACCAGCCAAGCTGGAATACGGCACGTACATCGCAAAATTAGGGAGCTGATTTCGAACTCCAAATATAGACATGTTACTTGGGAAAGAACTCAGGAATTCGTTCCTTAATAAGAACAACCAAACCAGTATAAGCTTAAAGTTTTAGTCTTAGAACTCAACCTTGAAGCCCAGAGTAACAGTTAAGAATTGAATCCAATTATAAAACAAATAATTGATTATCTTAGAACAAAAGAAATATGGATTTTTTTTTATTTTTTTTTAAATCACAAAATTCTTCTAGCTAAAAAAGATAAAGACATAGATTAACCCTCATTTGCGAAAATATTCAATAAAATGAAGACACAAATGAAATTATTAGCATGATAGTCCAGATTAAAGGACCAGCCAATACAGTGGACTTGCATAATCAATAAATGCAAAACAACGAGACAAATGCAACAGCACCTAGTCTAGTAAATGTTGTCCCTTTAACAATGCTAAAATAAATCATAATCTGATACTTGATCTTAAAGTAAACAGAGAAAATGAAGCAATTGCAATATCCAAATAAATCACAGGACCAAGAAAGTACCTGAAACTAAATAATTTTCCATAAATAAGATACAACTATCTAAAGGTAAATAAATACTATTTTGCTATAGAAACAATAGCATAATAAGCAGAATTAGAGATAGCCCCAATAAATTGGAGAACCCTCCAAATTGAGTTTAACTGCTGGCAAAGAATATAGTTTAAAACCTTTGAAGAAGGAATAAAAGAAAATTCTCAGCCTATTCCATTCCCTAGTATAGGGAATTTGAAAGAAAACCTCTGAAAACACAGAAGAAATAAATAGGCAGAAATAATGTCAGCTAGTCTTAAAGATCTAGTTACCTTAATATCCAAAATAATCAACACCTTTTCAACAAAGAACAAATGTGCTTTAATAATAGAAAAATAATAAAAAAGTAGATTTGTTAGTGTCAATATCTGATGAAGAAAATTTCTGAAAGAGAAAAAAACATCATCAGAGAAGGATAAATCAGTATGTTGTTGGTCATTTGAAACTTCAATAATTAAAAAAGAAGTGAAAAAGACCTAAAAATTTTATTAGAAGGCACGAAGTCAGACAAAGCCTTTAACATAGAATCAGAAAAATATTTCTTATAAGTCTTCTAAATATTTCTTGTAAGAAAAGAAAATATATAAAGCATAAATACTAATGGATTCCACATGTAAAAGTATAACATAATAACTTATTACAAACCATAGCTAAAGATAAACATTTATAACATTTAAAATAAATGAACTTAGCTTTGGTAGAACTGAAACTCAGTTAAGCGTTTTTCCAGAAGTGGCTTCTGATTCAGAGTCCATCTGAGACATCTTGCAATATGTAATAGAAAAAACAACATATAAAGCAAAATTGATCAAATTCCTTAAATGACAGTTTCAGGAATGGGGAAAAAAAAATGCCAATGAACAAGCTTCTAGCAACCAGAAGCAATAAATAATGAGACTTAAATATTGTGGAGACAACAATGACTCTCAAATTTTTTAGCGCCAAAAAAGCCGCCCACATTATTTGGCGCCTAAATGCTTTTGGCGCCAAGAATGGCGCCACATCCGGTAACGCCGACATTTTTTGGCGCAAAAACGTCAAAAAAATTACGCAACTTCCGGCGACACGTATGACGCCGGAAATGACAAGAAAATTTTTGCGCCAAGAAAGTCCGCGCCAAGAATGACGCAATAAAATGAAGCATTTTCAGCCCCCGCGAGCCTAACAGCCCACAGGAAAAAAAGTCAAATTTTAAGGTAAGAAAAAAATTGAATTATTCATATGCATTATCCCAAATATGAAACTGACTGTCTGAAAATAAGGAACGTTGAACATCCTGAATCAAGGCAAATAAATATTTAAACACATATATTTAGAACTTTATATAAAAGTGCCCAACCATAGCTTAGAGTGTCACAGAAAATAAGACTTACTTACCCCAGGACACTCATCTACATGTAGTAGAAAGCCAAACCAGTACTGAAACGAGAATCAGTAGAGGTAATGGTATATAAATAAGAGTATATCGTCGATCTGAAAAGCGAGGTAAGAGATGAATCTCTACGACCGATAACAGAGAACCTATGAAATAGACCCCGTAGAAGGAGATCATTGAATTCAAACAGGCAATACTCTCTTCACATCCCTCTGACATTCACTGCACGCTGAGAGGAAAACCGGGATCCAACCTGCTGCGGAGCGCATATCAACGTAGAATCTAGCACAAACTTACTTCACCACCTCCATAGGAGGCAAAGTTTGTAAAACTGATTTGTGGGTGTGGTGAGGGGTGTATTTATAGGCATTTTGAGGTTTGGGAAACTTTGCCCCTCCTGGTAGGAATGTATATCCCATACGTCACTAGCTCATGGACTCTTGCTAATTACATGAAAGAAATACCTATTTGGGGGGTTAGACTTAGGCTTTTTTTGGGGGGGGGGTTAGATTAGGGATTTCTGGGCACTCTTAAAAGAGCTGAATGCCCTTTTAAGGGCAGTAAAAGAGCTGAATTCCCTTTTAAGGGCAATGCCTATACAAATCCCCCTTTAGGGGCAATGGGTAGTTTAGGATTTTTTTAGTGTTAGGTTTTTTTACTGTTAGAGGAGGGACTTGGTATTTTTTTAAGGAAAAGAGCTGTTTACCTTAGGGCAATGCCCTACAAAAATTCCTTTTAAGGGCTATTGGTAGTTTATTATTAGATTAGGGGGTGTTTTTATTTGGAGGAGGGATTTTTTATTTTTTTTAATAGGGATTAGGTTTAATTTTATTATTTTTGATAATTTGGTTTATTATTTTATGTAATGTTAGACTTTTTTTATTTGTTGTAATCTTAGATTCATTTAAACTTAGTTTTTTAAGTAATGCTAGCTTTTTCATTTTAATTGTAACTTAGTATTTTTTTAATTTAGGTAACTGGGGTTAATTTAGGGGGTGTTAGGTTAGGGGGCTTAGCAATTTAATTAGTTATTTGCATTGTGGGGATTTGGCGGATTAGGAGTTAATAGTTTTATTAGGTTTAATGCGATGTGGGTTAATGGTGGATTAAGGGTTCATATACTTTATTAGTTATTGCGGTGGGGGATTGCGGATGAAAGGTAGAAGATAGATAGTGCGCATGCGTAAGTGTTAATTTTTCAGGCAGTTAGTTAATATTTTCAGGCAGTTACGGTGCTCACATACTCAGCGCAAGTCTTGCTGCGCTTGCCTATGTGTGGCGGGGTGAAAATGGAGTAACATTTCTCAATTTTCTCAGCGTAAGTCCTTGTGCTGAATATGTGATACCGGATTGCGATGTGGTTCTATGTAAGCTTATGGGAGTAAAAATTGCGGCCAATGAGTGAAATATACGTGCCACATTTTTATGCGGCACTGTATATGGGATACCAAAACCACGTAAAAACCTGCGTCGCAGGCTTTTGCGGGAGACACCGCATATGTAATCTTACCCGTGGTGTTATTTAAGAGTCAGCACTAATTGCCTAAGATGCAAGTCTGTCAAAAGATCTGAGATAAGGAGGCAGTCTGCAGAAGCTTAGATATGAGGTAATCACAGAGGTAAAAAGTAAATTAATATAAAAGTGTTGGTTATGCAAAACTGGGGAATGGTAAATAAAGGGATTATCTATCTTTTTAAACAATAACATTTTTGGTGTTTGCTATCCCTTTCAACAGCAAAAAAAATGTTGTTATACCTTTGTAAACAAGGTTGCATTTTGTGATTATATGTAACTTAAAGGGACACTAAACCCAAAATGTTTCTTCCATGTTTCAGGTAGAGAATACAACTTTAAACAACTTTCTAATTTACTTCTATGATCTAATTTGCTTCATTATTTAGATATCCTTTGCTGAAGAAATAGCAATGCACATGGGTGAGCCAATCACATGAGGCATCTATGTGCAGCCACCAATCAGCAGCTATTAAGCCTATATAGATATGCTTTTCAGCAAAAGATATCAAGAGAATAAAGCAAAATAGATAATAGAAGTAAATTATAAAGTTGTTTAAAATTGCATGCTCTTTCTAAATCATGAAATTTTGGGTGTATGTCCCTTTAACACCACAACATTCTACATAGCTGTTCTCTTCAATCTTTTTCATTTTAGCAAATTATACCATATACATATTTAAAAAAAAAAAAATCCCTTCTATTCCTTTCTTAAACACTCAATTAAACATACATTCTCCTGTGTTTTTCAAAGTTTAAATAATCTGTTGTTGAATGGATATCAGCTACATTTTAATGACTTGTCTCCATTTTTGGAAACATTTTTCAATACCCATATCTATATTTCCCTTTATATCCAATAGTTCAATAACCATTTAATTCTGTGGGGGGATTTTTTTTATAATAAATTGAGAGACTTTTTCAAGTTTTTAACAATCAGATTTTGAGCACAGAGAATAGCAGTATTTAAACCCTCTACTGAACTTTTAAATAAAAAAAATATATTATTTCATTTGATTCTTTAGGAAAAAAACGTTGTCAGCCAGTAACTTATTTTATACCAAACATTCAGCTAGATTTAGAGTTTTGTCTGTAAAAACCTGCGTAGCTAATGCTGCTTTTTTTCCCAACGCACCTTTCCAACAACGCTGGTATTTAGAGTTGTCCGAGGGGCTGCGTTAGGCTCAAAAAAGGGTGCGTTGAGCCTAACTTAGCTCCACTTCAACTCTCAATACCAGCGTTGCTTACGGTAGCGGTAAGCTGGGAAAACGTGCTCGTGCACGATATCCCCATAGGAAACAATGGGGCTGAGCTAGCTGAAAAAAACCTAACACCTGCAAAAACGCAGCCCCATTGTTTCCTATGGGGAAACACTTTCTAAGTCTGCACCAAACACCCCTAACCTTACACTTATTAACCCCTAATCTGCCGCCCCCGCTATGGCTGACCCCTGCATATTATTATTAACCCCTAATCTTCCGCTCCGGACACCGCCGCAACCTACATTATCCCTATAAACCCCTAATCTGCTGCCCCTAACATCGCCGACCCCTATATTATATTTATTAACCCCTAATCTGCCCCCCTAACGTCACCACTACCTAACTACACTTATTAACCCCTAATCTGCCGACCGGACCTCGCCGCCACTATAATAAATGTATTAACCCCTAAACCGCCGCACTCCCGCCTCGCAAACACTATAATAAATTTGATTAACCCCTAATCTGCCCTCCCTAACATCGCCGCCACCTACCTACAATTATTAACCCCTAATCTCCCGCACGCACCGTCGCCGCTACTATCATAAAGTTATTAACCCCTAAACCTAACTCTAACCCTAAACCTAACACCCCCCCTAGCATACCTAGTTAAAATAAATACACAATTACCTGTAAAATAAATCCTAACCTAAGTTACAATTAAACCTAACACTACACTATCATTAAATTAATTAAATAAATTACCTACAATTAAATAACCTATTCTATAATACAAAAAACAAACAAACACTAAATTACAAAAAAATAAAAAAGAATTACAAGCAGTTTAAACTAATTACACCTAATCTAAGCCCCCTAAAAAAAAAAATTCCCTACCCTATTCTAAAATCCAAAAGTAATCAGCTCTTTTACCAGCCCTTAAAAGGGCTTTTTGCGGGGCCTTGCCCCAAAGTAATCAGCTCTTTTGCCTGAAAAAAAAAATACAACCCCCCCAACATTAAAACCCACCACCCACATACCCCTACTCTAACCCACCCAAACCCCCCTTAAATAAACCTAACACTACCCCCCTGAAGATCTCCCTACCTTGAGTCGTCTTCACCCAGCCGGGCCTAAGTGTTCATCCGATGGGGCAGAAGAGGACATCCAGACCGGCAGAAGTCTTCATCCTATCCGGGCAGAAGAGGACATCCGGACCGGCAGACATCTTCTATCTTCATCCATCCGGAGTGGAGCGGAGCCATCTTCTTCCCAGCCGACGCGGATCCATCCTCTTCATCCGACGCCTACTCGCCGAATGAAGGTTCCTTTAAATGACGTCATCCAAGATGGCGTCCCTCGAATTAAGGTAGGAAAAATCTGATTGGCTGATTCAATCAGCCAATCAGATTCAAGTTCAATCCAATTGGCTGATCCAATCAGCCAATCAGATTGAGCTTGCATTCTATTGGCTGTTCCGATCAGCCAATAGAATGCAAGCTCAATCTGATTGGCTGATTGGATCAGCCAATCGGATTGAACTTGAATCTGATTGGCTGATTGAATCAGCCAATAAGTTTTTTCCTACCTTAATTCCGATTGGCTGATAGAATCCTATCAACCAATCGGAATTCAAGGGACGCCATCTTGGATGACGTCATTTAAAGGAACCTTCATTCGGCGAGTAGGCGTCGGTTGAAGAGGATGGATCCGCGTCGGCTGGGAAGAAGATGGCTCTGCTCCGCTCCGGATGGATGAAGATAGAAGATGCCACTTGGATGAAGATGTCTGCTGGTCCGGATGTCCTCTTCTGCCTGGATAGGATGAAGACTTCTGCCCGGCTGGGTGAAGACGACTCAAGGTAGGGAGATCTACAGGGGGTAGTGTTAGGTTTATTTAAGGGGGGGTTGGGTGGGTTAGAGTAGGGGTATGTGGGTGGTGGGTTTTAATGTTGGGGGGGTTGTATTTTTTTTACCAGCAAAAGAGCTGATTACTTTGGGGCAAGGCCCCGCAAAAAGCCCTTTTAAGGGCTGGTAAAAGAGCTGATTACTTTTGGATTTTAGAATAGGGTAGGGAATTTTTTATTTTGGGGGGCTTTTTTATTTTATTAGGGGGCTTAGATTAGGTGTAATTAGTTTAAACTGCTTGTAATTCTTTTTTTATTTTTTGTAATTTAGTGTTTATTTTTTTTGTATTATAGAATAGTTTTTTTAATTGTATTTAATTGTAGGTAATTTATTTAATTAATTTAATGATAGTGTAGTGTTAAGTTTAATTTTAACTTAGGTTAGGATTTATTTTACAGGTAATTTTGTATTTATTTTAACTAGGTAGCTATTAAATAGTTATTAACTATTTAATAGCTATTGTACCTAGTTAAAATAAATACAAAGTTGCCTGTAAAATAAATATAAATCCTAAAATAGCTACAATGTAATTATTAATTATATTGTAGCTATATTAGGGTTTATTTGATAGGAAAGTATTTAGTTTTAAATAGGAATAATTTAGTTAATTTTAGGAATATTATTTTGTTTAATATAAATTATATTTATGTTAGGGGGGTGTTAGGTTTAGGGTTAGAGTTAGGTTTAGGGGTTAATAACTTTATTATAGTAGCGGCGACGGTGCGTGCGGGAGATTAGGGGTTAATAATTGTAGGTAGGTGGCGGCGATGTTAGGGAGGGCAGATTAGGGGTTAATCAAATTTATTATAGTGTTTGCGAGGCGGGAGTGCGACGGTTTAGGGGTTAATACATTTATTATAGTGGCGGTGAGGTCCGGTCGGCAGATTAGGGGTTAATAAGTGTAGTTAGGTAGCGGCGACGTTTGGGGGGGCAGATTAGGGGTTAATAAATATAATATAGGGGTCGGCAATGTTAGGGTCAGCAGATTAGTGGTTTATAAGTATAACGTAGGTGGCGGCGATGTCCGGTCGGCAGATTAGGGGTTAAAAAAATTATTAGAGTGGCGGCGATGTGGGGGGCCTCGGTTTAGGGGTACATAGGTAATTTATGGGTGTTAGTGTACTTTAGAGCACAGTAGTTAGGAGCTTTATATTCCGGCGTTAGCCCATAAAGCTCTTAACTACTGACTTTTTTTGCGGCTGGAGTCTTGTCGGTAGACGGTCTATCGCTCACTTCTCCCAAGACTCCAAATACCAGCGTTAGGCAGATCCCATAGAAAAGATAGGATACGCAATTGGCGTAAGGGGATCTGCGGTAGCTTGGAATCGCGGTAGGGAAGTGAGCGTTAGACCCTTTTCTGCCTGACTCTAAATACCAGCGGGCGGCCAAAAGCAGCGTTAGGACCCCTTAACGCTGCTTTTGACGGCTAACGCAGAACTCTAAATCTAGGCAATATTAATCTTGGGACATGACCAGAAGATGTGAATAAAATCAGCCATTAGATTTTGACCCCTAGGACAACAAATAAGATTGTATTTATTTAAATTAGAAATAGCAGTAATATAGATCATACATAAAATGCGACTCCCTCCAAGATGCAGATAATGTAGGTTTCTCAGTTCTGATAAAAACATAATTTATGTAAGAACTTACCTGATAAATTTATTTCTTTCATATTGGCAAGAGTCCATGAGCTAGTGACGTATGGGATATACAATCCTACCAGGAGGGGCAAAGTTTCCCAAACCTCAAAATGCCTATAAATACACCCCTCACCACACCCACAATTCAGTTTAACGAATAGCCAAGAAGTGGGGTGATAAAGAAAGGAGTAAAAAGCATCAACAAAGGAATTTGGAAGTAATTGTGCTTTATACAACAAAATCATAACCACCATAAAAAGGGTGGGCCTTCTCATGGACTCTTGCCAATATAAAAGAAATGAATTTATTAGGTAAGTTCTTACATAAATTATGTTTTCTTTCATGTAATTGGCAAGAGTCCATGAGCTAGTGACGTATGGGATAACAATACCCAAGATGTGGAACTCCACACAAGAGTCACTAGAGAGGGAGGGATAAAATAAAAACATTAATCCACAACCCAAAATATAAGTTTATTCTCATAAATGAAAAGAAAAACTTAAACATAAGCAGAAGAATCAAACTGAAACAGCTGCCTGAAGAACTTTTCTACCAAAAACTGCTTCTGAAGAAGCAAATACATCAAAACGGTAGAATTTAGTAAATGTATGCAAAGAAGACAAAGTTGCTGTTTTGCAAATCTGATCAACTGAAGCTTCATTTTTAAAAGCCCATGAAGTGGAGACTGATCTAGTAGAATGAGCTGTAATTCTCTGAAGCGGGGCTTGACCCGACTCCAAATAAGCTTGAAGAATCAAAAGCTTTAACAACAAAGCCAAGGAAACAGCAGAAGCCTTCTGACCATTCCTAGAACCAGAAAAGTAATGAAAGTGGCCAAGGTTGGCAACTGGACATCCGAACAAGATCTGCATTCCAAAACCTGTGAGGCCATGCTGGAGCCCCCAGCAACATAAACAATTGCTCCATGATGACTTTGGAGATCACTCTTGGAAGAAGAACTAGAGGCAGGAAAATATAAGCAGGTTGATAACACCAAGGAAGTGTCAACGCATCCACTGCTTCCACCTGAGGATCCCTGGACCTGGACAGGTACCTGGGTAGTTTCTTGTTTAGATGGGAAGCCATCAGATCTATTTCTGGAAGACCCCACATCTGAACAATCTGAGAAAATGCATCTGGATGGAGCAACCACTCCCCTGGATGTAAAGTCTGATGGCTGAGATAATCCACTTCCCAATTGTCTATACCTGGGATATGAATCACAGAAATTAGTCAGGAGTTGGATTCCGCCCAAGCAAGTATCCAAGATACTTCTTTCATAGCTTGGGGACTGTGAGTCCCACCCTGATGATTGACATATGCCATAGTTGTGATATTGTCTGTCTGAAAACAAATGAATGGTTCTCTCTTCAACAGAGGCCAAATCTGAAGAGCCCTGAAAATCGCATGGAGTTCCAAAACATTGATTGGTAATCTCGCCTCTTGAGATTTCCAAACTCCTTGTGCTGTCAGAGATCCTCAAACAGCTCCCCAACCTGAAAGATTCGCATCTGTTGTGATCATAGTCCAGGTTGGACGAACAAAAGAGGCCTCTTGAACTATACGATGGTGATCTAACCACCAAGTTAGAGATAGTCGAACATCGGGATTTAAGGATATTAATTGTGATATCCTTGTATAATCCCTGCACCAATGGTTCAGCATACAAAGCTGAAGAGGTCTCATGTGAAAACGAGCAAAGGGGGACGCGTCCGATGCTGCAATCATGAGACCTAAAACTTCCATGCACATAGCTACTGAAGGGAATGACTGAGACTGAAGGTTCCAACAGGCTGCAACCAATTTAAAATATCTCTTGTCTGTTAGAGACAGAGTCATGGACACTGAATCTATATGGAAATCTAAAAAGGTTACCATTGTCTGAGGAATCAAAGAACTTTTGTTAAATTGATCCTCCAACCATGTCTTAGAAGAAACAACAGTAGTTGATTTGTGTGAGATTCTGCAAAATGTAAAGACTGAGCAAGTACCAGGATATCGTCCAAATAAGGAAACACCGCAACACCCCGCTCTCTGATAACAGAGAGTAGGACACCGAGAACCTTTGAAAAGATTCTTAGAGCTGTCACTAGGCCAAAAAGGAAGAGCAACAAATTGGTAATGCTTGTCTAGAAAAGAGAATCTCAGGAACTGAAAGCAATCAAGATGAATTGGAAAATGAAGATATGCATCCTGTAAGTCTATTGTGGGCATATAATGCCCTTGCTGAACAAAAGGCAGAATAGACCTTATAGTCACCATTTTGAAAGTTGGTACTCTTACATATCGATTCAAAATTTTTAGATCCAAAACTGGTCTGAATGAATTTACTTTCTTTAGGACAATGAATAGATTTGAATAAAACCCAGACCCTGTTCCTGAAACTCCAGGTTTAAAACACACTTCAGGAAAGCCTGAGCCTTTACTGGGTTTGCTGGAATGCGTGAGAGAAAAAATCTTCTCACAGGCGATCTTACTCTGAATCCTATTCTGTACCCCTCAGAGACAATATTCTGAATCCAATGATTTTGGACCGAATTGATCCAAACATCTTTGAACAATCTTAATCTGCCCCCTACCAGCTGAGCTGGAATAAGGGCCGCACCTTCAAGCGGACTTGGGGGCTGACTTTGATCTCTTAAATGTCTTGGATTTATTCCAATTTGAAGAAGGCTTCCATTTGGAAACAGATTCCTTGGAGGAAGAATTAGGTTTCTGTTCCTTATTTAAGAACGAAAATGGTTAGAAGCATTAGATTTACCCTTAAATCTTTATCCTGAGGCAAAAAAACTCCCTTCCCCCCAGTGACAGTTGAAATTATTGAATCCAACTGTGAACCAAATAATTTATTACCTTGGAAAGAAAGAGATAGCAATCTGGACATAGAAGTCATATCAGCATTCCAAGATTTAAGCCACAAAGCTCTTCTAGCTAAAATAGCTAAAGACATAGATTTAACATCAATTTTGATGATAACAAAAGATGGCATCACATATGAAATTATTAGCATGTATAATCAAGTTAACAATGCTAGACAAATCATGATCCGATACTTGTTGCGCTAAAGCTTCCAACCAAAAAGTTGAAGCAGCTGCAACATCAGCCAAAGAAATTGCAGGCCTAAGAAGAAGACCTGAAACTAAATAAACTTTCCTTAGATAAGATTCAAGTTTCCTATCTAAAGGATCTTTAAAATAAGTACTATCTTCCATAGGACCATAGGAATAGTAGTATGTTTAGCAAGAGTAGAGATAGCCCCATCAACTTTGGGGATCTTTTCCCAAAACTCCAATCTAACTGCTGGCAAAGGATTACATTTTTTAAACCTTAAAAAAGGAATAAAAGAAGTACCAGGCCTATTCCATTCCTTAGAAATCTTATCAACAGTAACATCAGGAACTGGAAAAACCTCCTCATCAGAGGAGGATAATTCAGTATGTTGTCGGTCATTTGAAATTTCATCAACTTTATGAGAAGTTTTAAAAGACCTTTACATTTATTAGAAGGCGGGATGGCAGACAAATTAGAATCAGCAATAAATTCTTATAAATTCACAGATATATCTTGTACATTAGATATTAAAAGAACAGCAACAGGCAATGTACTATTACTGTTGGACACATTCTCTGCAAGTAAAAGTTTGTCATGACAACGTATTACAAACCACAGCTGGAGATATAATCTCCACAAGATTACAACAAATGTACTTAGCTTTGGTAGAACTGATATCAGTCAGCAGGATTCCAACAGTGATTTCTGAGACCGGATCAGATTGAGACATCTTGCAAATGTAAGAGAAAAAACAACATATAAAGCAAAATGATCAATTTCCTTTTATGGCAGTTTCAGGAATGGGAAAAAAATGCAAGCAGCCTAAGCCCTCTGATAGAGAAAAAAGGCAAGAGGCATATAGGAATGGGGTTTAAAATAATGAAAATATTTGGCCCTAAGTATGACGCACAAACAAACAGAATTTTTTTGGGCACTAACAACATCCGGAAATGACACACTCACGTCAATGAAGACGCAACCTTGTGAAAGGACTCGGCGTTGACAAAGACGCCGGAAATGACGATTTTGCGTCATCGAACGTAACTTCGCGCCAAAAAAATCTTGCGCCAAAAATGATGCAATATAGTTTGGCATTTTGCACCCTCGCGAGCCTAATTCTGCCCGAGAATTTTAAAATAACAGTAAATTGAAAAAAGACTAAACCCCAGGTAAGAAATAAATTTTCCTAAAAAAGGCATTTCCCAGATATGAAACTGGCAGTCTGCAAAAGGAAATATACTGAAACCTGAATCATGGCAAATATACAAGTACAATACAAATATTTAGAACTTTATATAAATACATAAAGTGCCAAACCATAGCTGAGAGTGTCTTAAGTAATGAAAACATACTTACCAAAAGACACCCATCCACATATAGCAGATATCCAAACCAGTACTGAAACGGTTATCAGTAGAGGTAATGGTATATGAGAGTATATCGTCGATCTGAAAAGGGAGGTAGGAGATGAATCTCTACGACCGATAACAGAGAACCTATGAAATAGATCTCCCGTGAGGAAAACCGTTGCATTCAAAAGGTGATACTCCCTTCACATCCCACTGATATTCATTGTACTCTGAGAGGAATCAGGCTTCAAAATGCTGAGAAGCGCATATCAACGTAGAAATCTTAGCACAAACTTACTTCACCGCCTCCATAGGAGGCAAAGTTTTTAAAACTGAATTGTGGGTGTGGTGGGGGTGTATTTATAGGCATTTTGAGGTTTGGAAAACTTTGCCCCTCCTGGTAGAATTGTATATCCCATACGTCACTAGCTCATGGACTCTTGCCAATTACATGAAAGAAATTAGAACTTTTCTTTTGAATATCTACCTCAGTAAAACTTGCCCTTTGCCAATTTTGAGCCATCATTTCTAAATTTTGTCTATTATCTGATTTTTAAATGATAGTTTACCAATAAGTAATGGAATGAGAACCAAGCTTACTACACTTTATCTATTTTCTAATATGTCCCAGTATTGTTAATCCTAGCAACATTATTTATCTTATTTTTAAAAATACCTGATTTGTAGGAAGGAAAAAAAAGTATTTGTTAGGAAGACTATAACTTTGTTTAACCTTTAAAAAGAATAAATGAATTTGTTTTGAATATCCATTAATTGCTCCATTTGTTGTTAATTGATCAATTCTATAAAATCAGGATTTGCAACAATAGCTAAATATTTGGAAATTCTATCATTTACATTTATTGGTCATGCTTTAATTTAAAATGACTCCTATCTTCTTAAGAGATTGTGGAATTTTAGACATCTGCATATGTAATAACGCAATTAAAGAGAATGGTTTAGTCTTATCTCTTTCAACTCCATATTAAAAAATAGGTAGTTTCCACAAGCCATTTATATTGATTTTACCCATACATATCAAATAGTTTAAACATAGGGAGGGAAGTGCTAATCCTCCAACAATTTTTGGAAACACTATTTTGTTTAAACAAAGTCTTGCTTAATTATCTCTCCAAGGAAATCTCTAACATTAAAGTCATTTTTATATATGAATTGGAAATGACAGGTACAGTAAAGTTAACATTAAACTTTCATGATTCAGACAGACAGAGCACTCACTTTTAAATTTACTTTTGTCATTAAAGGGACAAAAAACAAGTTGGGATAAAGACAAAATATAATAATATGTACTTGAATTACTTTACCTGCAAGTTTATACTGCAGTGCCTCACCATTAACCCTTTCTTTTAAGTTTCCGAATTGTACAGCTCTAACTCCCCCACACATTTCCTTCTATGGCTGCATCAAAGACTTTATCTACCTTTGCTTTGGTAGAACGTGCACACTCATCTGCTGGAGCATGTCTAGAAGCAAATAAGCAGCTGTGAACTTAGTTGAAATATGATGCCTGTGTTTCTGAAGGTAAACACTGATAAGGGGGTGAATCAGACTACTCAAGACAGCATGGCTATTTAAGTAGTTTTGCTTATGTTCCAACTCCCCCCCACACATTTCCTTCTATGGCTGCATCTATATCTACCTTTTTCTTTGGTAGAATGTAGGTGTGCACACTCATTATCTGCTGGAGCATTCCTAGAAGCAAATAAGCATCTGTGAATTCAGTTGAAATATGATGCCTGTGTTTCTAAAGCTAAACACTGATAAGGGGGTGGACCAGACTACTACAGACAGCATGGCTTGGTAAGTAATTTTGCTTATTTTTGAAAATTATTTTAAAATGCGTGCCAGCAATTTTCAAACAATTGCACAGATCTTAACATCTCAGTTGCAGGTTATGGGTCCTCCAGCTGGATAATGACCCAAAACATACCTCAAAAAGCCCAAGAATGAATGAGAAGAAAACACTGGAACGTTTCCGAAGTGACCTTCTGTGAGTTCCGATCTGAATCCCATTGAACATCTGGGGAAAGAGCTGAAAGGGACAGTCTAGTCCAAAACAAACTTTCATGATTCAGATAGGGCATGTAATTTTAAACAATTTTCCAATTTACTTCTATAACCAATTTTCTTTGTTCTCTTGGTATTCTTAGTTGAAAGCTGAACCTAGGAGGTTCCTATGCTAATTTCTGGGCCATTTAAGACCACCTCTTTTCTCAGGGCATTTTGACAGTTTTTCACCACTAGAGGGTGTTAGTTCATGTGTTTCATATAGATAAAACTGTGCTCACGCACATGGAGTTTCTAGGAGCCAGCACTAATTGACTAAAATGCAAGTCTGTCAAAAGAACTGAAATAAGGGGTGGTTTGCAGAGGCTTAGTTAATTACTATTCAGCTGCCGATTTGGTTAATTCCGAGAGCAAGCTCAGAAAAAGCGCTTTGAGTCCCACTGGGAGAAAGGCGCTATATAAATACTAGTTATTATTATTATAAGATAATCACAGAGGTAAAAAGTGTATTAATATAACAGTGTTGGTTATGCAAAACTAGGGAATGGGTAATAAAGGGATTATCTATCTTTTAAAACAATAAAAATTCTGGTGTACACTGTCCCTTGAAACTTACAGTTTGGAAAAGACACCCATTAAACCTGAGAGAACTGGAGCAATTTACCGAAGAAAAGGCCAAAATCACAGTCGAAAAGTGTAGAAATCTTATTCAGAACTACATGTGTTTGATTACAGTTATTGTCTCCAATGACGGTGCTACGAAATATTAAAGGGACAGTCAACACCAGAATTTTTGTTGTTTAAGAAGAAAGATAATCCCTTTATTACCCATTTCCCAATTTTGCATAACCAACACAGTTATAATAATACACGTTTTACCTCTGTGATTATCTTGTAACTAAGCCTCTGCAAACTGCCCTCTTGTTTCAGTTCTTTTGACAGACATGCAGTTTAGCCAATCAGTGCTCAGTCCTAGGTCACTTTACGTGCATGAGCTCAATGTTATCTATATGAAACATGTGAACTAATGCCCTCTAGTGGTCAAAATGTATTCAGATTAGAGGCAGTCTTCAAGGTCTAAGAAATTAGCATATGAACCTCCTAGTTTTAGCTTTCAGCTAAGAATACCAAGAAAACAAAGCAAAATTGGTGATAAAAGTAAATTGGGAAGTTGTTTAAAATTGCATGCCCTATTTAAAACATGTAAGTTTTTTTTGGACTTGACTGTCTCTTTAAGTTGAGTACCAATATTTGTGTCTGTGCCATTCTCATTTGTTTTACTGTTTAAAGTAATATGTGAAGTCATAAATAAAAAGTGAAGTTACTGTTCTATTACATTTGAAATAAAAAATGGTGGATAGTACCAAATACTTTTGTCAATATTTACTTAGTTCAGAGAAAATTGTGTGTTTTCCTAAAAAAGTAAAAGGGCACCAATACTATCAGTCACATCTGTATATGTCTCATGTCATTGACTCATCCGTTGAATTCAGCTAGTTACCTGTAGTACATTCCTCCACTGGAGCTGACTCTTTAACAAAGGATACCAAAAGAATAAAACAAATTTGATCCTAGATGTAAACTTAAAAGTTGTTTCAAAAATGAATGCTCTATCTAAATCATGAAAGTTTAATGTTTTGCTTTACTGTCCCTTTAATTGTTTGCAAAAAACTGTGTATAAAATAAATGTTTCAAAAGCAGTTACACATCATTATGCAAAATATGTTTTGAGTTCATAAAAACACTCCTTAAAAAACGTTTTTTTTTGGTATTTATCTTATCACTTTGGATGTAGCCAATTAGGACACAGATAAATTAGGTTTTTTTATATTTAACAAGCTATGTATATGTAGAATGTATGGAGGTCAGAGTTATGGATTTCCTAAAATGGTCTCCAGCCTATTTGGGACTGATGGGAAAAAAATAGTTTTCAGAGCTAAATTACATGGACAAAAACAGGCAAAATAATTAATAAAAGTGCATTGCAATGTGTATGAATATTCAAACACTTAAATGGATATGAATATATATATATATATATATATATATATATATATATATATATATATATATATATATATATATATATATACAGGGAGTGCAGAATTATTAGGCAAATGAGTATTTTGACCACATCATCCTCTTTATGCATGTTGTCTTACTCCAAGCTGTATAGGCTCGAAAGCCTACTACCAATTAAGCATATTAGGTGATGTGCATCTCTGTAATGAGAAGGGGTGTGGTCTAATGACATCAACACCCTATATCAGGTTTGCATAATTATTAGGCAACTTCCTTTCCTTTGGCAAAATGGGTCAAAAGAAGGACTTGACAGGCTCAGAAAAGTCAAAAATAGTGAGATATCTTGCAGAGGGATGCAGCACTCTTAAAATTGCAAAGCTTCTGAAGCGTGATCATTGAACAATCAAGCGTTTCATTCAAAATAGTCAACAGGGTCACAAGAAGCGTGTGGAAAAACCAAGGCGCAAAATAACTGCCCATGAACTGAGAAAAGTCAAGCGTGCAGCTGCCAAGATGCCACTTGCCACCAGTTTGGCCATATTTCAGAGCTGCAACATCACTGGAGTGCCCAAAAGCACAAGGTGTGCAATACTCAGAGACATGGCCAAGGTAAGAAAGGCTGAAAGACGACCACCACTGAACAAGACACACAAGCTGAAACGTCAAGACTGGGCCAAGAAATATCTCAAGACTGATTTTTCTAAGGTTTTATGGACTGATGAAATGAGAGTGAGTCTTAATGGGCCAGATGGATGGGCCCGTGGCTGCATTGGTAAAGGGCAGAGAGCTCCAGTCCGACTCAGACGCCAGCAAGGTGGAGGTGGAGTACTGGTTTGGGCTGGTATCATCAAAGATGAGCTTGTGGGGCCTTTTCGGGTTGAGGATGGAGTCAAGCTCAACTCCCAGTCCTACTGCCAGTTTCTGGAAGACACCTTCTTCAAGCAGTGGTACAGGAAGAAGTCTGCATCCTTCAAGAAAAACATGATTTTCATGCAGGACAATGCTCCATCACACGCGTCCAAGTACTCCACAGCGTGGCTGGCAAGAAAGGGTATAAAAGAAGAAAATCTAATGACATGGCCTCCTTGTTCACCTGATCTGAACCCCATTGAGAACCTGTGGTCCATCATCAAATGTGAGATTTACAAGGAGGGAAAACAGTACACCTCTCTGAACAGTGTCTGGGAGGCTGTGGTTGCTGCTGCACGCAATGTTGATGGTGAACAGATCAAAACACTGACAGAATCCATGGATGGCAGGCTTTTGAGTGTCCTTGCAAAGAAAGGTGGCTATATTGGTCACTGATTTGTTTTTGTTTTGTTTTTGAATGTCAGAAAGGTATATTTGTGAATGTTGAGATGTTATATTGGTTTCACTGGTAAAAATAAATAATTGAAATGGGTATATATTTGTTTTTTGTTAAGTTGCCTAATAATTATGCACAGTAATAGTCACCTGCACACACAGATATCCCCCTAAAATATCTATAACTAAAAACAAACTAAAAACTACTTCCAAAACTATTCAGCTTTGATATTAATGAGTTTTTTGGGTTCATTGAGAACATGGTTGTTGTTCAATAATAAAATTAATCCTCAAAAATACAACTTGCCTAATAATTCTGCACTCCCTGTATATATATATATATATATATATATATATATATATATGTGTTAAATAAAAGCAAACAAAAAAATCAACAGATTGTGTTAAAAAAACAGCACTTTATTTGTTTTCTTGCAAAATGAGCACTTAGAAGTTCTCAGTGTAACCACTGTCACCAGCTTGATAATAGAGCAAACATTCTGAGAAATTAACTGCCTCTACTTTTAGCATGGCAAGAACTGACTTCCTGTTTCTCTAGCATTCGATGAATAGTAAACCAGCTCATATTACTCTGGAATATTTATTACATCAAGCTAGATATGCCTTCCAATAGAGACCTCAACCCCCTCGTAGGGCTGTAACAGGAAGTAATGGATACTGCACAAATTAAGTTAAAAAATCATCCCTTTCTATTAGGTATAAGCCTCTGCTTAGTGCTTGTTTTGCAACAATGAAATTAAAGAAAAGTGTAGGACCTAATTAGGGACGAAACAAATTAAGGGGGAATTTATTCTGAAGGAAGGAAAGAGTGGAAAGGGTTAAAGGGGGAGTGTTGTTTTCTGACAGTGTGGGAATGATGGGAGGAGATTCAGAAGTGATAAAAGGAAAGGTAAACAGAAAGTAAATCACTAACCTGTTTTTTGTCTTACAGGTGTCATCATGGAGAGGTCCAAGAGGTCTGCTAAGGCTCCAAGGAGGTTTGATGAGGAGGAGGATGCATCTGGAAAGAAGAAGAGGACAGTTGTTACAGTAGCTGGTGATGTTGTGGGCATTTCTGACCCTCCTAGTGTCTCTACTCTTTCTTCTTTGACTATCCCTGCTTCTTCCCCTGCAGTAATTTCTGCTGCTGGGGCGCCTGTTGTTTCCACTGCCTTTCTTCCTATCTATTCTATCCCTGTGTCTAGCCCTTCTGGTCCTATTTTTTCTGCTCCTGTATCCCTTCCTAACCTGGTGTCCTCTTCTGTTACCTCCTTCCCTGTCTCTACTCTAACTCAGGGCCCTCTGGATTTTCCTACCCGTTTTTCTGTTGTGGGGCTGCCAGGGGCTTCCCTCCCGGTTCCCAGTGTTCCCCCTCCCAGGTCCCTAGTGGCTGCATTTGCGGCGGACCTGGCGAGGGGGGCAGCGGATGCCACGCTGCTTCACTCCCCGGAGCTCCGCTTTTCTCAGCGGAGCCCCGTTAGGTCACCCTCGCCTGGCTTTGTGTCAGGCCAGCAGGGTATGGAAGGTAGGCCGGGGGCTCCTTTCCTGGAGCCGCGTGGTGAGCTGAGTGTCTCCTCCCCTGCTGCCTCTTTCGCGCGCGCGCCCGGCATTGCTCCGCCCCTCACTGTGCCGGCCGCCATTTTAGATTTTCAGGTCGTTCACTTCAGCGGCAGTGAGGCAGCGGGCATGTCGGGCGTGAGTGCGGCAGAGGTCGCAGGCGGTTCCGGAATCGGGAAGGTGAGTGGAGCACCACGGGGGGGCAGGGGGTCCCGCGGGTCTCTTACCCGCTCGGTTAGGACCGTGGTTGGAGGGGTTGGGGGAGGGAGGGGTCGAGGCAGTGTGAGGGGGGCGGGAAAAGGTGTCGCAGGACAGAAACCTTGTTCATCTGGCATGGCTAAGCATGTTTCCCCTAGGCAACGAGCAGGTGTAGGGGCTGGATCGTTAGAGACTTTATCAGGCGTAGATAAGCCTGTTCTCACTGGGAAGCGAGCATTCCCGGGGCCAAGAGCTTCAACCATAGGAGAGAAAGAGGCAGGATGTTTAAGAGGAGATGTTAGGAGATCAGTAGCAGGCGTAGATAAGCCTGTTTCCCCTAGGCAACGAGCAGTTCAAGGACAGGATAGTTTATCTTCGGAAAGGGATTTAGTGTTTCAAACAAGAAGTGATTTGAGAACTGTGGCAGGCAGGGAACAGCCTGTGGTGACAGAAGAAAGAGCAGGGAGGGTGCCAGTTGGGAATTTTGTTACACCTAAGAGAAACCTAACAGGTGTAAGAGTAGGTCATATGAACCTTATGTCTAACCTTCAAAAAAGATTGCTAGCTAAGAATAGGGTCAGGATTAATGTGGGGACTGGTTTTTCTGAGGAGGTGGCTGGGGGGTCTGCTGGGCCGTCTGCTACTTCCTGTGGTGCTCCCTCCGTTTCTTCTATTTTGCAGGTTGGAAACCATAACAGGCTCATGGAGGAGGTGAACAGTGGGATGCAGGAGAGGGCGCTGTCTGGGCGCAGCGAAGGAACCTCGGTGAGCAGCGTAGCAGGGACATCGGAGGTGGCGGCATCTGCAGCGTCAGGGCCTGGTAAGTTGTTAACCGCACCACACCTTAGAGAGAGCGAGTCCTCCACTTCTGGGGATTCGGATAGCTCCACGAGTCTTAAGGATGAGGGACATAGGCAGTTGTTTAAAAAAATTCGTAAATTAGTAGGTAGGACGCCCAAGGAAGGAAGTGGGGGAAAAAGTCAGTCAGGTGGTGTAATGGTGGGGTCTTCCAGTTTGACGACAGTACAGGAGCCTAGTAAGGGTAAAAAATCCAGGGTAGCGGGGACAGCGGACACGTATCCCTGCATAATTAATTCCTTACATTCTCACTTGAAACCCAAGATAGCTAGGAAGATTAGAGAGGGGCGGTATGTTAAAATCTTTGAATTATCTAGGGCAGCGTATCAGGTTAGGGAAATGGCAGAGGATGGGACAGGTGACAAAAAGATAAAGAGACCTGAGACGTATCAGGAGTGGATGAGGTGCTTTAGAGTGCTTGCGTCATGTTATATTGAAGCGAACCCAGGCCAGGCGGTGAATATACTAAAATACATGGAGGTCATTGATGACATCCATGAGCGAGGGAAAGGAACAGCTTGGCGTCAATATGACGCCCAGTTTCGCAGAACGTTAGAGGCAAATCCAGTCCTGACTTTTGGGATGAAGGAGATGGACTTATGGTCCAATCTTGATCTCATGGAAGGGACAATAGCGGTTGCAGAGAAACCGACGGTTTCTGGGCAACAGAATCGCACATTTCGGAGAAAAGGGGGTAGGGAATGCTGGCGGTTCCATGAGAAGCTGTGTGACAGGGGTATGCAGTGTCTTTTTAGGCACGTATGTATATATTGCGGGGGGGCTCATCCGGGAAATGACTGTGCTCGGAAGAGGGACAGCTTTAGCGGCGAACAGCAGGCCAGACAGGGTGCGTTAGGCAGGGGTGCGTTCTCCGGTGGGCACCGCAGCAATAGTTAAATTTTTTACTGTTTAGGGGATAGGGCATTCTTAAGTTCAGAAGTTTTGTTTGCAGTTGCGAAGTTAGGCACTAAGGGTGTCATTTTGTGAGTGTTTATAGCAGTTGACGTTTACTTACGTGGGCAGGTTTTTCAGTTAAGTTAAGGGATCCGGGCTAAAGGTAGGATAGGCCTGCGCTGGAGAGGGAGGTAATGCTTGTCCAAACGTATTTTTGGCAGGTGGCGAATTCTGGGGAGCAGCGTTAAGGCTATTAAAGGGCGCATTGGCTCCTAGGACTTGGCAGGCTTACGGCAGCGCTTGGGGTGAGTGGGGCGAGTTTTTGAGGGTGTATGGTGCCACATGGAGGACTCCTTCGGTGGCGTTGTTTATTAGCTGGCTTGGGGCAATGGAGTTGGCAGGGGTTTCGGCGGGAGTCATAGGAGGTAAGGTGGCTGCAGTTGCTTTTTTCTCAAAATTATATGGGGTGGAGGATGTAACCAGGACCTTTATAGCTAGGACCGCATTAAAAGGGGTTCGTAGGTTAGGGGGCAGACGCAAGGATATGAGAGAACCAATTACGAGGGCTAGATTGGCGCAGCTGATAGGACAATTAGATGGTGTTTGTGATTCCAAGTTTGAGGTCTATTTGTTTGCGGTAGCTTTTTCGTTAGCATACTTTGCAGCTCTCAGGATAAGCGAGTTGGTGTCCAGATCCAGAAGTTTACAGGGTGCAGGATTGTTGAGGGAGCATGTGAGAGTAGAGGATAGGGCGGTGTTAGTTTTTGTTGCTAGATCGAAGACAGATCAGGCAGGGAAGGGTAGATGGCTCAACTTGCTGTCGCAGGTGGAGCCGTCTATTTGTCCGGTACAGCTATGCTGTAGGTTCATAGCAGTTAGGCCCGATGTGAGTGGCCCCTTTTTGGTGCATGAGGATGGCTCTTATTTGTCACAGTTTCAGTATAGGGCAGTTTTAAGAAAAGTTGTGCTTGAATTGGGATGGGATCCGGCAGTCGTGGCGCCGCATTCGTTCCGGATAGGTTCGGCTACGGATGCGGCCATGGCAGGACAGTCTGAGGCGCAGATAAAGGCATTGGGGAGGTGGTCGTCAGCACAATACAAAAAGTACATTAGGCCACTTAGTCAGCATTAGTTTGATTTAGAGTTTCTGTGGTTTTTTCGAAAATGTTGTGTTATGGTTGGGTGTTTGGGAAGCCAGGACTTTATGGTTGTCAATGTTTTTCAGGTCAGGTTGCAGCTTGCAGGCGAATATGGGTGGTCGGACATTCATATATCCATTGGGCGGCTATTCAGGCTGCGTCTCAGCCGGGAGGACAGCAGTTGGGACTGCCGTCCGCGAGGGTATCTATTAGATGGTTAGGCAGGAGAGGCATGATGTGGCGGCACTTACCTGAGCAAGTAGCAGAGGCTAGGAGAAGATGGGGCAAGCCGCACGTCATTCTTCTTCATCTTGGAGGCAACGATGTAGGGACTATGCCTATGGGGGATTTGTCGGACATAATGGTGTCTGACATCAAATGGTTGCAGACTCAATTTCAAGGGGTTACGATCATATGGTCTAAGATTGTCTCAAGGAATGTTTGGAGACATATGGCCACCAGGAAAGCGGGTTTCCGGGTGAAGAGGAAGCTGAATAGGGATGTAGGCAGGGTAGTATTAGCAGCAGGTGGTAAGGTGGTGTCTCATGAGAACATCAAAATTGATGATGTGAGTCTGTTCAGGAGGGATCAAGTTCATCTGTCGGATAAGGGTATGGACTTGTTTTTGGAGAACGTCAGGCAGGTCCTGGCTTCCTGTGTGTGTTAGGTGGGGGCAAGAGTACCGTGTCCTCTTTTGGGGTGGCGGAAAGGGGTGTGGCATCAAAGATATTTGAGGACAAGGATAGAGGGAAGGGACAGTGAGAGTGGAGGACCCTAGTCGCCGAGGGGCTAGGGATTGGTCGGCTCGCTGGGCGATCTTCCTTGAGCGAACAAGTAGGCGGAATGAGGGCGTCCTCATTCCCAGGGCGGCCACACCCCTTAGTGGGTTGTTAGGACAGGGTATCTTGCCAGCTAGGAGCAGTTGTTATTGATTCAATTAGTTAATTAGGTTAATAAAGCAACCCCTCCCCCCGTTGGGGGAGGTCGGTTTTTTCTTCCCAAACCCTGAGTGTTGTGTTTTTATTTAGGGGTATGGGGTATTAATTTGTTGGTTCATATTGTATTCTTGTATGGATTCAAGTAAGAAATTTATCCCCTTAGAAAAGTGTAGGACCTAATTAGGGACGAAACAAATTAAGGGGGAATTTATTCTGAAGGAAGGAAAGAGTGGAAAGGGTTAAAGGGGGAGTGTTGTTTTCTGACAGTGTGGGAATGATGGGAGGAGATTCAGAAGTGATAAAAGGAAAGGTAAACAGAAAGTAAATCACTAACCTGTTTTTTGTCTTCCCTCCCAGCCCTCCCTGTGGTTTATGTTATTCCTTTATAGGCGATGAAGCGGATTGATGGCGGTTCGTATTTAAGCTGGCTTAGTTTCCCTTGGCAGGGGGCTGCATAATCATGTGGACCTTGGTAAGCCCATGGGCAGTAATAGTAGTATGGGGTCTCCCGTCGGAACTAACAGTCTTTTGGCTGGGGGACCGATGTCTATCCAGTTTGGAGACCCCGCAACCCGGTAGGTAGTTGGGAGTTGGCATGGCGTCATGCTTTCTCAGGGCGGAAAGGGGTGTGGCATCAAAGATATTTGAGGACAAGGATAGAGGGAAGGGACAGTGAGCGTGGAGGACCCTAGTCGCCGAGGGGCTAGGGATTGGTCGGCTCGCTGGGCGATCTTCCTTGAGCGAACAAGTAGGCGGAATGAGGGCGTCCTCATTCCCAGGGCGGCCACACCCCTTAGTGGGTTGTTAGGACAGGGTATCTTGCCAGCTAGGAGCAGTTGTTATTGATTCAATTAGTTAATTAGGTTAATAAAGCAACCCCTCCCCCCGTTGGGGGAGGTCGGTTTTTTCTTCCCAAACCCTGAGTGTTGTGTTTTTATTTAGGGGTATGGGGTATTAATTTGTTGGTTCATATTGTATTCTTGTATGGATTCAAGTAAGAAATTTATCCCCTTAATGTTTTATAAAGTTGATCATTTACCATACAAAGAGAAACCATTCAAACTATTGTTTTTGAAATATATTTTTATTTGCTGAAAAAGCACTAACATCCTATATTCCAATATAAGTACAGTCAATATTTTTCTTCAATAATTATAACATATAGTAAAAATAAAATATACTGTACAAAATCATCTGTTTTCAATATTTCCAACCCTTACAAAATTATTTCACATTGTCATAGGCTTCTAACTAAACCTTGAAATATTTAGACCACGTTCTTTAAAAAATATACTGTACAAGGGTAGCTCTTAACACAATAACTGCTTATAATACTGTTCAAAAATTATAATACAAAATTTACAGTTTTGAAATGACAAAAATATTCTAAATATAACAAATAGGGGTGGGGTTTTCTACTGGGGATTAGATGCAATATTGTTAGCAAGACTTATAGCTTTACACATTTATTTTCTCCTGCATTTATGTACAATAATATCTATTTTTTTCTAACAATTGCAAGGTACAATAATTATTTAAAGGACCAATCAACGCAGTAGAATTACATAATTAACAAGAACAACGATATAGCACTTACTCTGAATTTCAAATAAGCAGTGGTTTTTATTCTGTCAAATTTATTTATTTTATTTTCCGGCCCCCTGTATCATGTGATAGGCAACAGCCAATCACAGACTGGAATATGTATACCCTGTGTGCTTGTGCGCACATGCTCAGTAGAATCTTGTTCCCTAGAAAGTGTGTATATAAAAAGACTTTCCAATTTTCTTCCATTATCAAATTTTGCACAGTCTCTTAAAATTAAATGTTCTATCTGAATCATAAAAGTATATTTTGACTTTAGTGTCCCTTTAAAAGCAGATACATTTAGGTAGAATAGTCATTTATAAACCTTTTGGAAATGTGTTGCCAGTCTGTCTGGCATTGGGGGTTTTAATAAACTACCTACAAACAACTAAATTTCATTTCAATATTGTACATACATATAATGTTCCATGTTTAAAAATGTCCCAAAAAAGTCATCCATAATCAAATGGAAAATCTATAGCAAATAAATATATTTAATGTTCTTGCATCATAAAACAAATTTGTTCTGCAGCAAAAAAGGTTCATTTGAAGATTAATTATAGTTAAAACACTTAGAGGCAGATTCTATTCCACATTCATACACATTTGGACTAAAATGTAATCTAACTTCCAATTTCCTTTTATCATCAAATGTGCTTTGTTCTCTTGGTATTCTTTGTTGAAAGCTAAACTTAGGTAGGCTCATATGTTAATTTCTAGGCCCTTGAATGCCTTCTCTTATCTCAGTGCATTTGGCAGTTTTTCACAGCTAGACATCGCTAGTTTACGTGTACCATATAGATAACATTGTGCTCACTTCTGTGGAGTTACATATGTCAGCACTGATTGGCTAAAATGCATGTCTTTTAAAAGAACTGAAATAAGGGGGCAGTCTGCAGAGGCTTATATAAAAGGTAATCACAGAGGTAAAAAATATATTAATATAACAGTGTTGGTTATACAAAACTGGGGAATGGGTAATGAAGAGATTATCTTTTTAAACAATACAATTTTTTGAGTAGACTGTCACTTTAAGAGTATTTCTGTTTGAATTTGAGTTCAGCTGAGAATGTAAACATCTTTCTTGCACTTTAAACTGCGTGCAAAGGGCAATTCTAGATATTTTTGATTGTTTTATACATAGCAATATATGTGAGACAACCATTTTAAAAATTCTAAATTAGTGTTTAAAGGGATACTAAACCCAATTTTTGTATTTCATGATTCAGATAGAGCATGAGATTTTAAGCACCTTTCTAATTTACTCCTATTATCATTTTTTCTTTGTTCTCATGCTATCTTGATTTGAAAAAGCAGTACTGTACGCTTTAGAGCCAGACCATTTTTTGTTCAGCACATGGGTAGCACTTGCTGATTTGTGGCTAAATGTAGCAAACTAATCAGCAGCTCTACCAAGGTGCTGAATTAAAAAATGGGCCGGCTCCTAACCTTTTATTACTGCTTTTTCAAATCAAGATAACATGAGAACAAAGAAAAATTGATAATAGGAGTAAATTAGAAAGTTGCTTATGATTGCATGCTCTATCTGAATCATGAAAGAAAAAATGAGGGGTTAGTATCCCTTTAATACATTTTTACATGACTTTAACACTACACTAGACTACATTCTCATCAAAACTGAAATACACAGACAATTTACATCTTAGGATAGAAACATATATATAATATACTTTTGTTGGCAAATATAATTGCAGTAAACGTTATCACAGATTTAGTGTTAGCATTTTTATGTGCACATGCATGTGAAACATAAGTAGATATTCTCAGTGCACCAGCATTTTAAATACTGTAGCTGATCAAAGAGCCAGTGGGGCTTGTATCATAACAGCAATTATGTAAATTGAGTCATTACCAGATGATAAGCACCTTAGACTTTGAGTAAGTGATGTGTTTAGAATGCTGATACACAGAGCATACTTAAGTACACTCCTAAAACAACTATAGCTTTTACTAGGAGCATTTTGCTAATACATGTAAACTGCAAAAAGGCTTCTATGCAAAACTGAAATGCAGTTGTGTGCATTCCAATTTTGGCCGACATATCCCTTTAAGACCAGTATTAACACAGATAACTAAAGGCTGTGGTGTTATCAGTTTGTTTCCACAACATTTTGTTTATAAAGTTAAAAGTCACAAAAACAATGTATCCTTGATCTACGTTGTCACAATCGACAAGGCACAGGCAAATCATCATTATTTAATATCAGAACTTGCTTTAACACAGAATTTAAAAGGAAATAATTAAGACTCTCCCATCTTTAATGCAGGACAGGTAAATTGTTGGATTATTTATGGGAGAAATAAAGATGAAGATTTAAAAATCTTTATAACAGAAACAGCAGCAACAGACAAATGTTCAAAATGATTTAGTGTAGAATAAAATTATAGATAAATTCTTAGTGGGAGGGGCATTTTGCATGCAGTACAATGTCTATAGCTGGCCTTGTGTTTATGGGTTTTCAAAGACACAAAAAAAATCGGAGTAAAATTTGTTTTCCCACTGTTTTGAACATATTTTATTAACATGTATTGCTACTCATGTGCAAGACATACACCAGATAAAGTTACTTACCAGAAGGGTCTAGTTCTAACTATGTATTTAACTACTTTGCAGAGGATAAACACAGTTTGCAATAAGCATTCATTTAAAGGGACAGTTCACCCAAAAATGTCCTCCCCTTTAAATTATTCCCAATGATCCATTTTACCTGCTAGAGTGTATTAAATTGTATACAAGTAGCTCCTTTACTCTTATTTCAACATTTGAAAAAGCTGATTTAGCCTGTGGTATAGCCACCTAAACTGAAAGTTTCAATACTCGAGTATATGCTGTTGACAAGCCTAAGTAAACACAGCTAGCAGAAGAAGTTACACTCTCAGTGGGGTGCATAATAGTTAAAGGGACACCGAACCCACATTTTTTCTTTCGTGATTCAGAGCAGGAAATGTTAAGCAACTTTCTAATTTACTCCTATTATCAAATTGTCTTCATTCTCTTGGTATCTTTATTTAAAATGCAAGAATGTAAGTTTAGATGCCGGCCCATTTTTGGTGAACAACCTGGGTTGTCCTTGCCGATTGGTGGATAAATTCATCCACCAATAAAAAAGTGCTGCCCAGGTCTGAACAAAAAAAAAGCTTAGATGCCTTCTTTTTCAAATAAAGATAGCAAGAGAACAAAGAAAAATTGATAATAGGAGTAAATTAGAAAGTTGCTTAAAATTGCATGCTCTATCTGAATCATAAAAGAAAGTCAGTGTCCCTTTAAGTAATAAAATGATAATTTTCCATTGTTCTCTCTATGTATTGAGCTTTGGTGTTCCAGACAAATATAGGATAAGGAAGTAAGTCTGTGTACACAAAGTTATAACCTAATGAGATCTGATATCACCTTTAAGTTCAAGGCTGTGGTCTCAAAGCACAATACCAGCTATTTCATAAACACAAACTTTAAAATGTAATTTCTCAAATATTTTATACTCTGCAGCTGGTATAACAAGTAATTTAAAATACATTAATGGAAAAACAATTTTACACTATACTGTCCCTTTAACTCAATATTAAAAGGATAGGAAAGGCAAAACTAAACTTGCATGAGTCAGATAGAGAATGTCATTTTAAGACACTTTTAAAATCACTTCTATTTTCAAATGTGCTTCGTTCTCTTGTATCCATTGTTGAAAATGAATATGCACATATCCTACACTAGTGGGAGCTAGCTGGTGATTGGTGCCTGCACACATTTGTCTCTTGTGATTCGTTAACTAGATGTGTTCAGCTATCGGACAGTAGTTCAATGATGTTGCTTCAGCAAAGGATAGCGAGAGAATGAAGCATATTTGATAATAAAAGCACATTTGAAAGTTGTTTTGTATGTTATATCTGAATCATTAATTACATTTTTGGTATTTCCTGATCCTTTAAGTCTTCTGATAAAATGTTAAATTAAGGAAAATAAAGCAACAATTTTAAATACTTTAATTTTAAAAGTAATAATAATCAAGTATGGGGAAATTTACCTGAGCCTGTAACATTCTACACAATAATTGGTTAGCCCTGATCACATGCACATTTACATCTGTCCATAATAGGACACAGGAAAGGAATCCAGAGATATGAATTCCACCAGGTTTTTCAAGAGGTTTAATACAAAACCGTCTAAAATATGTTAACAAAATGAGAGTTACATTATTTTAAACCATTTCTTAGCTAATGCAGTGTTTAATTACTGATATATACAATGAGTTTAATATCCCTTTAATGATAAAGGGCCGGATTACAAGTTGAGCGGTAGTTAACGCTCTCGCTCGAGCTCTAACTCTACTAGAAGTAAGTATTTTACGTGCATTGGGTAGGGCTTGTATTACAAGTTGAAAGGAAACAGTTTTTGCTCATGCGCTAACCGGATGTGCGTAAAAATCCAAATTTGAATATCACGCATGCGATAATGTATTCACCCATAGAAGTCAGTGGAGCAAAAAAAAAACACCCTACTTGCACGTAAACCCGATAACATATTCTCAAGTGCGCTAACCTGACATGAAAATATGGCTGTTTCACATTCCAATGTAAATATTACATTAATATGATTTTTTATGTTTTCATCTACTTAACGGCAAACCCCTCCAATGCACTTCTATATATGTCTATATATGTATTTATGTTTGTGTATATATATATATATAAATACATATATACACATTAATACATATGTGCACACATATATACATACACATACATATTTAGACATGTATATGTTATTTATGTATCTCAATTTTAAAGCCCTTTGTCTGACTTTTTTTTTTCTAACTCCTGAGACCTTATATCTTTGAGCCCTTATAACTTTTTTTAAAATAATTTTTATTAGACAGTGTTAATATGAGTGTAACTGCACTTTCTTATGTATGTTTTGTGACATTTATTTTTTTCCAAAAAACAGTTATTCAGAGGTCTAAGGACATGGTAATCATTCTAGCATAAATTGTGACTGCTCTTACACATTCATGTTTCAAATTTTCACACTTTCAACTTGTAATACGAGCGGTAAATCTGATGTGCAAACAGCCGCAATAAACCCCTTGTAATCTTTTCACAAATGAGAGAATTTTATTATTAGACTAGAATATCCCTTTAACACAGAAGGACTGTCCATGAGTTAATAACTAAGATCTAAATTATCTGCTGTCTTCATGGAAACTAGTCTAAGGACATTGCAGTAAAGAATGTATTTATACTCTAAAGCTTTAGCCCATTTGTTTTCTTTATATTCCAGGCTTCATACAGATAGGCTTGTTTACAGAAATATTGTATCATTCTAACACTTTCTCATTGTCTGCATTATCTAACCAGCAATTTCACTGTATAAGAAGCAAGTTGAATGTCTGTGCACTTGCATAATAGCACATCTGCATACAGAGAGAGAACAAAGTATGTACAGTTGTTTTATTGGAGCGTTCATCAGTGTACCAAGCACATCTGACATCTCATATCTATGTGCCAAGTTCATGTTACATTGTATCTAGGCACTGAAAATACAGCCTGCATCAACTGCCCAAGAATCATTCATCTCAAATGAACTAAATGTAGAAATACACCAAGGTGAATTATCTCTATTTATTTACCAGACGGAACGGCTGTATTTGTTACTCACAAGGGCAGAGAAACTCGTTCTGATTGAAGCCACAGTTCTTCTGGGATAATGTCCTTTGGACAGACAAAACAAAAGTAGAGCGCTTTGGCAAATCACAACTCCTCCATGTTTACAGAGAGGAAAAAAGAAGCTTTTAAACCAAATAACACTATCCCTACCATGAAGGGTTCAGTGATATGTTGGGGTTGCTTTGCTGCCACGGGCATTGGGTACCTGGAATCTGTGCAGGGCACGATAAAATCAGAAGACTATCAAGGCATTCTGGACGGAAACACACTGCCCAGTGTTAGAAATTTGTGTCTCAGTAGTAGGTTGGTCATGGGTCCTCCATCAGGATAATGACCCAAAACACACCTCAAAAAGCCCCCAAGAATGGATGAGAAGACAACACTGATCTGAGTCCAGGGGGTCTATTTAAGAAGCAGCGGATGCTGCCTCCGACCCACTCCGCTTCAGTTCCGGCTGAAGCGGAAGTTAAGAAGTAGCAGTCCTAAGACCGCTGCTCCTTAACTTGTCCGCCACCTCTGAGGTGGCGGACAGCAATCCACCCAATCAAATACGATCGGGCTGATTGACAATGACACCCCCTGCTAGTGGCCAAATGGCCGCAAATCTGCAGGGGGTGGTATTGCACCAGCAGTTCACAAAGAACTGCTGGTGCAATGATAAATGTCAGCATTTATCGATGTGCGGTGGACATGATCCGCTATATCGGATCATGTCCATCCGCACATTAATAAATGGACCCCATTATCTGAATCCCATTGTACATCTGTGGAAACAGCTGAAACTCGTAATTGGGAAAATGCACCCATCAAACATGAGAGAACTGGAGCAGTTTATTTAAAAAGAGTGGACCAAAATTCCATTCAAAAAGTGTAGAAATCTTATTCAGAGCTACAGAAAGTGCTTAATTGCAGTTATTGTCTCCAAAGGCTGTGATACAAAATATTAGGTTAAAATAAGAGTACCAATATTTCTGTCTGTGACATTCTCATTTGTTTTATTGCTTAAAGTAATATGCGAAATTATAAATCAAAAGTAAAGTTTATTTTATATTACATTTGAAATAAAGAATGGTGAATACCAAATACTTGTGTGTTTTCCTAAATAATCAAAGTATATCACACCGTTTCAGACAACAAATTAATCCAGAACATTTCCCTGGTCTAGATTCAAAAATTGTGCAATGTAGAATACAGTGGCCTCTATTTAACAAAGTCTGGTGAACCTGATCCGACAGTGCGGATCAGGTCCGCCACACCTCGCTGAATGTGGAGAGCAATACGCTCTCCGTATTCAGCATTGCACCAGCAGCTCACAAGAACTGCTGATGCAACGCTGCCCCCTGCTAACTTGCGGCCAATGGGTCGCCAGCAGGAAGGTGTCAATCAACCCGATCGTACTCGATTGGGTTGATTTCCGGCGATGTCTGTCCGCCTGCTCAGAGCAGGCAGACAGGTTATGGAGCAGCGGTCTTTGTGACCACTACTTCATAACTGCTGTTTCTGGCGAGTCTGAAGACTCGCCAGAAACACGGACTGTCAAGCTCCTTTCGGAGCTTGATAGATAGGCCCCCATGTCTTGATAAATGTATTTTATTCAGTAGAAGGAGCATTTATTAATGTTGTTCCTCAGGGGTGAGTTCTAGTGACTGTTTTGTTTAACATTTATCAGCAATGTCAGCAATGGGCTACAGTGGGTTAACAGATGATACAAAAACATGTAATAGAGTTAGCTTTCTAATGGGAATGGATCAAATGAGAAGTGATATCAAAAATTGGAGTTTTGAACAAATGACTGGAATCTTAAATTCAGTATCACAAAGTGCAAAAATTATGCATTTAGGAAAGAAAAATTAGAAGTTTAAATTGCAGATTCAATGGCACTTTTCTGACTGTTGCAAAAAAGGAACAGGACTTGGGCATCATTTTTATAAATGCAGTATTACAGCAAGTAAGGCCAGTAGAACAATTGAATGTATTGGTAGAGGTATTTGCAGCATGAATAGTAAGGTTCTTATGCCACTTTACAGATCATTAAGCCTCATCTTTCTTGTGTATTGTGTACAGTTCTGGAAGTCATACCTTCAGAAGGAAATAAACTGGAAACTGTTCAAAGGAGAGATACCAAAATGGTAAATGGTCTAAAAAAAAAAAAAAAAGACGATGGGGCCCATATATCAAGCTCAGAACGTAGCTTGTGGGCCCGTGTTTCTGGCGAGTCTTCAGACTCACCCGAAACACCAGCTATGAAGCAGCGGTCTAAAGACTTCTGCTCCATAACCCTGTCCACCTGCTCTGATGAGGCGGACAGAAATAGCCGGAAATCAACCCGATCAACCATAAATATGCATAGCTTAGCTTAGAGCAGGGGTCGCCAACCTTTCGGACCTCAGGGACCACTAAACTCACAACTTTAAATCCTGTGGACCACTAACATGATTTTTTTTTTTTAAAAGGTACAAACCTCTATAATGTGTGCGTGTATATATATATATATATATATATATATAATGGGTAAAGGAAAGTTAGTAAAGTGCACTATATTAGTAAGCTCCCATTATGGGAATGATTCTCAACTCTCACTTGCAAGATTGCAGTATATGCCCAAAGACAAGGGATAAAACAGTCCGTTGAAAAGGTAAACTTAACACTGAGTTCAAATGTTTGCACACTCTTGCCCCGGACTCTTCAGACAAAACAACAGCACAAAAGGAGTATGCCATATATGTTTAGCATTGCCACAGTAAATTCATTGGCTATACTCACTGCATCAAATGCGGTGCTGCGTTGTCACAATCCTTCCGGCTCCGTGTGCTGCAAACAGATCCCCGTTGCTCACCGCTCCTTGCAGAATCCTCTGTGCCGATTCAGTGTGTTTCTCAATTCCCACAGTGCGCGTCCGATGACGTATGCACAGCCGGTCACGTGGTATGCGGTGTCCAATCGGTGTATCCCTTTTCCTCGTCTTCAGTAGATAGCCAGCAGACGTAAACAGGGCTGTACATACAGGCGAGTCCAAACCCAGCCTGATAAGTGAGAGGCTTCCGAGCCTAGGGACCCCAGATACTGGCGTAATGAAATGATCAGTAGAAAGAAATCCAGGGTCAAAGAATTAAAAATAAAATCCAAACTTTATTGAAGTCCACTTGTGGATAAAAAACCATGGGGGTCAAAAACATACAGCACTCAGCACTTGTTGTTTCCAGCTGACATGTTTCGGTGTAGTACCGTAATCATAGCTGATGGAATACACAAGTGCTGCTTCATTTAAAAGCAAAGTAAAATTCTGATTGGTTAATAACAAATACAAACCTACGTGTGAGTGTGTGAACAGGTGATTGTATCAAAAGTTAACCTATTACATACCAAAAGAATAGAAACTTAAGTTGTGAATGAAAATGTACATTATGTATATTAATAGTTATAAAAGCTTAACTATTAGATTTCAAAGCTAAACCAAAGCATAGGTTCATACTGCCATAACGGAAAACATACTTAATTTCCATTAATTTAAATAATTTAAATATCTAGGCAGGTACCCCTAATCCTATAAGATATAGTAATTTATAAGGGGGGAGAGCAAACGTTATTTTCTGGTTATTGGTGCTCAGCTTTATGCTTAGTATTGTTTATTTAAAATAGTGTAAATAAACTATATGAGTGATGTAGAGAACTGCAAAAGAATATAGTAACATGTAGTAACACCATCTATCGTTCTTATCTCTCTGGTCAAAACAAAGTTAAAGAGCATAGGACTGTAGCAACACATATAAATGCCATAGACCATCTCTGGATGTGGTAAAAATTAGTGTGTATAGCTAACAGTTGCTATCAGTGTTTACAACCAAACTCGTATAGGATTAGCACTATATAAATAAAAATGAAGAGTAGGGATTTAAAATAACCCAACTAACTAAAGCCTTTTCATTATATTTTATTGTAAGGACTTAATAGACTAAATAGTGTACGGTTAAGCAAATATATATATAAAGTTCTTGGGAGTATTTTTTGGGGTATTATTATAAGTATTTAGTATCCCACTACTTCCAGTAATTAATCAGGTCATATTCTGAATTAAGTCCCTTGGGGACACGAGTTTGTAACTTAAAAATCCAGAACATCTCCCTTTTACCTAAAATGTGGGATCTATCTCCTCCACGTAGGGGAATAGTAACTTTTTCAATGGCTTCCCATCTTGGTGTTGCACTACTCTGATTATGTACAGTTTTAAAATGTTTAACTAGTGGGGTACTGGCCTCTCCAATTTTGATAGTAGAAAGGTGATTACGAATCCTTGTATTGACCTCTGTACTAGTGAGCCCTACATACTGAAGATGACATTCTGTGCATGTAAGTAAATAAATAACATAGGAGGATGTACAGTTTAGGCACGCCTGCATAGCTTAGCTTAGAGCAGGGGTCGCCAACCTTTCGGACCTCAGGGACCACTAAACTCACAACTTTAAATCCTGTGGACCACTAACATGATTTTTTTTTTTAAAAGGTACAAACCTCTATAATGTGTGCGTGTATATATATATATATATATATACATATATACACACACACATACTGTACATAACTAGTATAACCATAGCTAACTTTACATTATGTATATATTTACACATTTGCAAGAATATTTTTTTGGAATTAACTAACTGAATGACAAAACTGAGAGAATACTTCCAAATGACAGATGAAGGGTGAGTGCCAACGTTTGAGCTGGAAACAGAGAGGCAGAAAGAGGGAAAAAAAGAATTATGTTTAAAAGCACCACAAGACTTCCAAGTTACCTCCCCAGTTTGAATTATTATTAACTACCTATGATCATAGACAGACATTAGAGTCATAAATTAAGTTTATATCAGAAAGCTCTCAATATAGATGTGAGCTAACCACGACTGATGTTACTGGCAATTACTATAATACTGGTGATATATGGCTGATCTGCTGGATGGCAATTACAGGAATTCAGGTGGAATGGCTTTGTGCACGAGAAAATTATTAGAATGAAAAATAATTAATATTTAATCCAAAAAAAAAAAAAAAGCCCCTACAATTGTTATTGTTTAAAAAGATAGATAACGCCTTTACTACCCATCAGCCAGCTTTGCACAATCAACATTGTTATATTAATATACTTTATAACATTTAAACCTCTTATTTTCTGCCGGTTGCTAAGCCACTACAGACAGCTTCTTATCACATGCTTTTTTATTTGCTTTTCACAACAAGAGACTGCTAGTTCATGTGGGCCATATAGATAACATTGTGCTCACGCCTATTGAGTTATTTAAGAGTAAGCACCACAAATTGGCTAAATTGCAAGTCAATAGATAATAAATAAAAATTCCTGTGTCAGAAGATACTTGGATACAAGGTAATTACAGAGGTAAAAAGTATATTAATATAACTGTGTTGGTTATGCAAAACTGGGGAATGGGAGATAAAGGGATTATCTATCTTTTAAAACAATAAAAATTCTGGTGTAGTGTGATTCTGCCCAGACTCAGGTGTGCACTTAATTACACTGTTTTTTTATTTTTTATTTTTAGCTCTTGTTAAAGTAGTTAATTGTTCCTTTATGTTTTTCTTGTTGTAGATATAGTATTCATATGGAAAAAATTTCAGACTCTCAGTGATTATCTCTTGAGCTCAACCAACTGTACTGTTAATAAACGTCAAACTTGAACGCATTCTTCACAAGAGATGACTGGACTCATAAATATACTAAACAACAAAAAAGTATTGTTGCACATCCAACCACTTAAGTCCACATATTTATAGCATATTTATATATACTTCTGTCTGCTAAATATACTTACATAGTTCAAATAAGATTGGGATAAACATCTCACAATAATATTGACTTTTGTGGTGTGCTTAGCCAAAAAAACCCTTGTTGTATCTTTTGAATAGGGAGTTGACCAAATCCCCCCCCCCCCCCCTTTTTTTGGTTAATGCACACCACCCAGCCCAGGTGTGTTCCAGACAAATTAACTGTGGTATACATATAAAGCTAGAGAGTTTCATTCTGTGTAGACATGATTTGCTGCAGTGTGGAAACTGATTAGTGTTAGGACCAGTCTATTGTGGGACACCTTGTAAGTGGTGACTGGCTTTGCAGAATATGATCATATTGTGTGACTAAGATCCCTATTTTAATTTAAATTTAAACAGGCAATTTTTTGCAGCATAAATATAAGTCAATATTATTGTGAGATGTTTATCCCAATCTTATTTGAACTATGTAAGTATATTTAGCAGACAGAAGTTTTCATTTAAATTTAAAAGCATATTTAACAGGCAATGCATAAATATAAGTTAATATTATTGTGAGATGTTTATCCCAATCTTATTTGAACTATGTAAGTATATTTAGCAGACGGAAGTATATATAAATATGCTATAAATATGTGGACTTAAGTGGTTGGATGTGCACCAATACTTTTTTTGTTGTTTTGTAATTGTTTTGGTCACTTTGGTAGCACTCCCATAATATGTGTGTTAAGATTAAACAGTCCTTTTGTGGTGTGCTTAGCCAAAAAGAAACCTTGTTGTATATTTTGAATAGGGAGTTGACCAAATCCCCCCCCCCTTTTTGGTTAATGCACACCACCCAGCCAAGGTGTGTTCCTGACAAATTAACTGTGGTATACATATAAAGCTAGGGAGTTTCACTCTGTGTAGACATGATTTGCTGCAGCGTGGAAACTGATTAGTGTTAGGACCAGTCTATTGTGGGACACCTTGTAAATGGTGACTGGCTTAGCAGAATATATTCATATTGTGTGACTAAGATCCCTATTTTAATTTAACTTTAAACAGGCAATTTTTTGCAGCATAAATATAAGTCAATATTATTGTGAGATGTTTATCCCAATCTTATTTGAACTATGTAAGTATATTTAGCAGACAGAAGTTTTCATTTAAATTTAAAAAGCATATTTAACAGGCAATGCATAAATATAAGTCAATATTATTGTTAGATGTTTATCCCAATCTTATTTGAACTATGTAAGTATATTTAGCAGTCAGAAGTATATATAAATATGCTATAAATATGTGGACTTAAGTGGTTGGATGTGCACCAATACTTTTTTGTTGTTTTGTAATTGTTTTGGTCACTTTGGTAGCACTCCCACAATATGTGTGTTAAGATTAAACAGTCCTTTTGTGGTGTGCTTAGCCAAAAAAAACCTTGTTGTATCATAAATATACTACTCATAGTTCTGCAATATGTACCTGCATTACTCTAAACTGTGATTAATTTGTAAATATGTACTCTCTCACATGAATTTTCAATAAAAAGAATTTGGAAAAAAAAATGCTGGTGTACACTGTCCCATTAAGGGTAGCAGGTTCAAGTTTAACTTAAAGAAGCACAAAAAGGGTAATTGATTCATGAAATACATTTCCAATATAGGTGGCAAAGACAAACACTGTGGGAGACTTAAAGAATGCCTGGCATAAGGCTATCCTAGAAAATAATTAAAGGGACATTATACACCCATATTTTCTTATCCTGATTGTATGAAGTATGTTCTGAATATGTAGTGTAGCTGTTTTGAGCTTTAAAAAATAAAGGCTAATATTAATTATTTTCAAACGATCTTGCATTTTTTTTGTGTTACTTACCAAGCCCTTAGTTTGTATAAGAATACGTTCGGCCACACTTCCATATGAACGCAACCGTGACCCATTCATGAAGAATGCATGCATTTCATTGGCAGTGACGTCAGCTCACCTGAAGCATTGTACACAGCATCCCTATGAGCGCTGCCGCAATCGCAGGCATTTCATTGGCACCCCGGCAATACTATGAAAATGTGACAGCTGCCCTCATCACTGCGTGTCACCCCGGCAAAAATCATGTGAAAAATGTCATGTCCCCATTGACTACCTACCTTCATAGCCTGGCTGTAGAACAGCGCTGACTTGCACACTCAGACACATTCACACACACTCAAGACACATACTGTACATACACACACAGACACATACTCAGGGGCGGAACTACAGGGGGTGCATAGTTTCACAACTGCAACCAGGTCCCCCGAGGGTGGGGGCCCAGCTTAAATTTTTTTTTTTTTAATAAAAAACTTTGACCTGCCACTGCCTGCACTGATATCATGTGTGTGTGATGTGATGCTTCACTAGTGTCTTTGACTACAGGGGTTAGTGTTTCTGTTTTACCCATTGATGTTTATGTGTGTGTGTGTATGTGTGTGACTGTGTGTGTATTTATGCATGTATGTGTGTGTGTGTGTGTGTGTGTATGTTTGTGGAACCAGCAAATTACAAACCTTGTTACTACAGCATGGGGGGGGGGGGCAGGGGGTAAACAGTGTCACTATACAGTACTACTATATACAGTATAGGGGGGCTGGACAATGTCACAGACTACTGTGGTCACTTTATAAAGTACTGGGGCGGGTAGGGTCAGGCCAGCCATCTCACCGGCAGATTACAGACTGTGTCACTAACTCACTATATACAGTACTGGTGGGTTAAACAGTGTCACTACATACAGTAATAGGGGGTCAGACCATCTCACACTTTTTTCTGTGTTAAATGCTAAAAAAAAAAAGTATGTGTATCAAATTCACCTTTTTTTTTGGGGGGGGGGGCTTCTTAGATTCTTGCACCTGGGCCCTGTGGTTTCTAGTTACGCCTCTGCACATACACAGACACATACTGTACATACACACACATACACTCACACACAGATCCAAACTGTACATACACACACACATACTGTACATACAGACACATACTGTACATACAGACATACTCACACACACAGACACATACTGTACATACACACACACACAGACACTCACATAGACACACACACTGTACATACACACACACTTGCACACAGGCACATACTGTACATACACACAGACATACTGTACATACACAGACATACTGTACATACACACAGACATACTGTACATACTCACATACTGTACATACACGCACACTCGCACGCATGCACATACTGTACATACACACGCATGCACATACTGTACATACACAGGCACATACTGTACATACACACACACCGACACACTGTACATACACACCGACACATACTGTACATACACACTCGCACACAGATACATACTGTACATACACACACAGGCACATACTGTACATACACACACTGTACATACACACACAGAGACACATACTGTACATACACACACACACTCACATAGACACACTCTACATACACACACACTGTACATACACACACACTTGCACACAGGCACATACTGTACATACACACAAAGAGACATACTGTGCATACACACACATGCACACAGGCACATACTGTACATGCAGACACACACAGACACATACTGTACATACACACACCAACACATACTGTACATACACACTCGCACACAGACACTCACATAGACACACATACTGTACATACACACACACTGTACTACATACACACACACACAGGCACATACTGTAAAATACACACACATGCACACACTGTACATACACACAAACATTGTACATACACACACTGTACATACACACACAGACACATACTGTACATACACACACAGACACATACTGTACATACACACAGGCACATACTGTGCATACACACACATACTGTACATACACACACGCACATACTGTACACACACAGACTGTACATACACACACACAGACACATACTGTACATATATACAGACATACTGTACATACACACACACTCACATAGACACATACTGTACATACACACAGACACATACTGTACATACACACACATACTGTACATACACACACATACTGTACATACACACACACATACTGTACATACACAGACACATGCTGTACACACACACTGTACATGCACACACACACGTACATAGGCACATACTGTACATTCACAGAGACATACTGTGCATACACACAGACATACTCTACATACACGCACACTCGCACACAGGCACATACTGTGCATACACACACATGCACACAGGCACATACTGTACATACACACTGTACATACACACACAGACATACTGTACATACACACAGACATACTGTACATACACACACACATACTGTACATACACACTCGCACACAGACACATACTGTACACACACAGACACTCACTTAGACACACATACTGTACATACACACACTGTACATACACACACTCACACAGGCACATACTGTACATACACACACACTGTACACACACACACATACTGTACATACGCACATACTGTACATACACACCCACAGAGAGACATACTGTACATACACACACAGACACATACTGTACATACACACATTGTACATACACTCACAGAGACACATACTGTACATACACATACTGTACATACATACACACACACACACACTGTACATATACACACACACACAGAGGCACACACTGTACATACACACACACACACAGAGACACATACTGTACATACACACATACATTACATACACACACACATACTGTACATGCACACACACAGACATACTGTACATGCACACATACTGTACATGCGCACACACACACACACTGTACATACACACATACTGTACATACACACACAGACATTTTATAGATATAAACTTAGTTTGATGATACATACTGCATTGTGTGGTTATTTTATACTGTTTATAATTATGTTTAGTATTCATTTAAAAGCTTTAAATATAATGTATTATTACTTATGTCAATTCTGAGAGGGGACTGGAACATAACTCCCACACCCATTGACATACATTATATACTGTACTTTGTTTATTTTTTTACAACTATTCCTTCAGGTACCTAACCCCAGTGTACATTGAGGGCTACCTGTACATATTTACTTTCAACTCCTGCACATGCTCAGTAGTAGCTGGTAACTCAGCAAGTGTGCATATAAAATGACTGCACAATTTGATAACAGAAGTAAATTGGAAGTTTTTTTTTTTTCCTTTTTTTAATTTCATGCTTTTAATCATGAAAGTTTAATTTTGGCTACAGGAATTGATACATGATTACCTTTTATAGTTGACTTGGCACATTATTTCTTAACATTTTCTTCTTATAATTACCACACAGTAACCCAGGTTTAAAGGGTAACACATACAATACATTTTGTTATCAATGACTGCAGTAAGAAAATAGATAATGCTATTCATCTCAATGTTAAATGGGGTTCATCTGTATTATGGGTTCTCTACAGCATAATGGTTAGTTCCCCGTTTAGAAGAAATGCTTCAGTATTCAGTAAAGGAACCAAGAGAAAACATTTTTGTAGCATTCCACTTAAAGAAAAAGTAAACACATCATAATTATAAGGTTATTTCGCAGTTGTGTAATACATTAACATATAAGGGTGTCTGAAAATGTTTTGGCAGCCAAACTCCGCCCACCACCTGCCTTATATGGATAAACCAGATTGGGCTTGTTATAGAAATGCACAAAGCTAATCACTGCCTTTATGTTAGCAAAATAACCACTGTTTTGCAATTCCCTTTCTGGTAATGTCTGCTGAAGCCAATATGGGACAGATGGCAGGGCTAAGTTTCAGGTGTTTGAAGCCTGGCATATGATGTCAGAATTGGAAAACTCTTCATTTTCAGACTTAAAGGACAGAAAAATGGGGTAAATTAACCCATAAAAGTTTATTGCTAGGTTGTTTTACTACACATAATTACACCTTTTATATTAAAATTTCAAAGTGTTTATTGCCACTTCATATTAGAGGTATGTGTTAATAAGTCACATCTAAAAGACAATTTCAAAACATACTTCTTATATGAATGTATATTCCTGTACTGAACAGACATTTTTTTTAAATAGAATTTAGAGACTAGTGACCTGATACTGTAGTGTTAGTTTCATTTAAAATGAATTAGTGTTTGCAGAACATTTTTCCAGGCAAAGAAATATATTTTCCTAATGCTTTTTTATGCATGACAGAGAATTTGTCAGTATATTGTCCCTTATGAAGTTGCTTATAAAATATACATACTACAGGGCTAATCCAAAGGTTCTCAATTGTATATGTGTTTTTCTGCAGACATTCACTAATTTAAAAACAGTTCTGGTGTATGATTTGTTTTATTATTTTTTAACCATTTCCTCCTATCTATAGGGCAGTATTATCACCCTAAAAAAGCTCCTTAAAAAGTACCATGTTTTACTATATAACACTATCAACCAAACGCAGAAGCAGTTTGCAGAATATTAATGGTAAGCCAACAATTTTTTATTCTCCATAAACCTCATTATAGTGTAGAGCAGCATTTAGGAAATACTGATAACTTATTTATATATTGTAATTGTTTGCCAACTGATTTCCTTTTCATTTGGTCTAATTCACTCACAGTCCCAAAGAAAAAATGAGTGATCTCTCACAAAGGGGACACAGACACTGAACAGTTGGTCAAGAAAGTGCCACACAAGGGGGTGGGTCAAAGTCAAAACTTTTTTCTTTAAAGGTGGTGGGGAGAGATTTAAAATCAAATCAAGTACACATAAAATCTGAAATATTTTTTTCCCCTTAAAAAAAAAAAAAAATGCAGTTTAAAAAAAACAAAAACATTTAATATCAGGACTCTTGGAAAAAATATGCTAAAGGTACAAATAGAAAGGTAAAGTATGAAGACTATTCTCAGAACCATACCATAAAATCAGTTTGAAATGATCTGTAAATGCAAACTGGCTCCACCCTTTTAAACATACCGTTAAACATATAATTAAAGGAAATGAAATACATCATGATTTTGTGTAAGTGCTGTGCTTTTCCCAAACTCTCTAGGAAGCCATAAAACAAATTCTGTAACCTACAAATGCTGAAAATTTTATGAACTAGTTTAGGCAATTTGAAGCATTTTGAAAACAAAGATTACAGATTTTGCTTTGTGCCCTCTCTAGGGAACGTGGGACAAAGAACCTTTTTACACAAAAGCAAAAGGCCTTGTCCCTTTAAGACTGCTCAATAATCCTACACAATCTGATACATTCAAATTCACACCTTGCTTCCTTATCTGAATTTATTCAAATTTGTTAAAAACCAGTAAAATGATGTACAGTTTTGAAGTTTTCCCTAGTTTAAAGGGGCATTTCATGCAATTTCAATTAAAAGAGAACCTTTTAAGATGTTTTTTCTCTCTATACCAAATAAACATACTAATTCTATATAAAGGTTTGTCCCTATCAACTAATACCATTCTGAGTGTTGTCCCTAATATAAAATGAAAATGTATGCAAAAATCAGTTCCAGTAACTATTAAAGAGACATAAAACCTCCATTTTTTTCTTTCATGATTAGAGCTTACAAATTTACATCTATTATCAAAATTTGCTTCATTGCCTTAGTATCTTTTGTTGGTATCTTACTACTGAGTGCTAGCTAAACAGATCTAATAAGCCAATCACAAGAGGAATATATGTGCAGCCTCCAATCAGCAGCTAGCTCTCAGAAGTGCATTGTTGCTCCCGAGCCTACCTAGGTATGAGTTTCAACAAAGGATACCAAAAGAATGAAGCTAATTAGTTAGTAGAAGTACATTGGAAATTGTTTAAAATTACATGCTCTGTCTGAATCATGAAAGTTTAATTTTGACTCTACTGTACTTTTTTCTTTAAAAATATCTTATAATATTACTTTATATATTAAAATAAATGTTTCTTTGTGTAACATAATAAGACATAATTTGCCTATAATGTTCCTTTCAGATGATAAAATGCTTAAAATCTTAAGTTAATAAAATATGCAGTTTTATTTGCAAATTATGACAAATTCTATATTATTCAGGTGTGTGTATATAATAGGCCACGCATATAATTTTAACCTACTCAACATCTTCCACAGTCAGGCTTTAAGGACTAGTAAACTATGTTGAACACCTCTTGGTTTGTGTATAGTGTTTTCTTCCACACTCCCTAGAGTGACCAAAAAAACAAAATCTGTAACCTAGTTTTTCAAAATGCTGCAAACTGCTTAAACCAGCTATTTGATTTGCAGCATTGGCAGGTTCAAGAATTTGCTTTTTGGCCTCTTTAGGGAGCGTAGCACAAGCACAATTTTACACAAAAGAGGTCTTTAATGTTCTTTTAACCCTTAGCAAGACCATGCTTTAAACAACAACTCTCTTTATCCACTAAGAGGTTTAGAGAATCTAGGCCATAGTTAATTGATGAATTATATAGTTATCTGAAGAGCTAAAGCAAGAATATAAGATTAAAACCGAAGGGGCAAATAAAGGACGCAAGTAATAAAACAAGTACTCTGGGAGTGAGAAAGAAGAAAACAAAGAATTATAAATGTTCATGCGAGACAAAACGCAGTCATTGCAATTTGCAGGCAGCTGACACACAGAGCGATCTCCCTACTGAACAAATAAAAATGCCCTTGGAGGAAAATGTATTGGTTTTATGAAGTGATAAAGCATAATACGTTAGGGATTAAGTTATGACACAGGGTCATCCACAGGGCCACGGCTTTATAATGTAACTAGTTCAGTGGCAATTTCCCATTATGTCTTGAGGAAAGATGCAATCACCCTTTAAAAAAAAGTTATCACTCAAGTTCAAAGTAAAGTGCTTGCTTCAGTTTTTCCCCCCAAATCTGCGGCTGAAAGAGAAGCCGTCACATAGTCGTAAATCCTTGCTGCTGCCATATTTTCCTGTATACCATGGTTTGTGCTGAGAATTTCTACGCAGCCACTCAAGAGCAGGACAGCTGGTACCATTAGCCGACCATCTTGAATAATTGGTTTCTAATCGGCAGATGCAGTAATTTGCACGCTGTTCATATCTTGATGCCTTCATAATCACCAAGGAAAATAGCAAGAAACGTTCAGTGATTCCACGTGCTTTCCATTCAAATGCTATTCAAAATCTTCAATTGCTTATTCATCGCCTCATGTTGTCAGAACCGGTGCACTTCTCTCCTTTTGGAAAATAGAATAAAAAACAGCACAGAATTAGCAAATAAAATGACTCTAGTACTATAATGGCTATAGAATTTTTATAATGAGGGTGAAATTCAAATTCACAGCATCAATGATATTTCACAATAACCGTGCATGGATAAAAGTGGAACAATTTAGCTGCAAAATTTGTTCAGTTCCATTTGGAATGGTCTTGTAGCAGTAATGAACAAAGTGGTTTCTAAAACTAGAACAGTGATTACATTCCAGCATAAAAAAATGATTAACTAATGTGACTATTGGCTTCTGAGAGTTACCGTGCAAAGCCTTGACTTTCAATACTCATTTAAACGTAAGATGTTTAGGGAACATGAGTCTTTGGTAACAATGAAAAGACTGCATGAAAATAAACAACACACATATATATATATATATATAATATAATATATATAGTACAGGTGACCCTCGATTTACGCCGGTTCAATTTGCGCAGTTTCAGAATAACAACCTTTTTTTTTCAGTCATGTGACTGCTATTGAAAAGCATTGAGAAGCATTGCATTGATTAAAATAGCCAGTAGGTGGAGCTGTCCGCTTGTGTTGCAGCAAAGATATGTAAAGCCAAGCACAGAAACAGGATGGAATTAATTAGTCTAGCTAGACATGAGCTATCGAGCAGCTGTCATAGGAACAAGATCTTCCTGTCTATAAATCAGTCCAGATTGGAATGCATAGAAAGAACTGTTTGCAGAAAAATACACGTAAAGTGTGTATTGTGTGATTATTTCATAAGGTTTATAATGCAGTTTAGCAAATGTTTTTGTTCATTAAACTTAGTTTGATGATATATTCTGTGTTGTGTGAATATTTGATACTGTTTATAATGCTGTTTAGCATTTAAAGTTTTCATTTCAAAGCTTTAAAAATAATGTATTATAGGTTACTTATGACAATTTTGAGAGGGGTTTGGAACCTAACTCCCTCACTTCCCATTGACTTACATTATAAACTGGGTTTCAATTTACAACGGTTTCGATTTACAACCATTCCTTCTGGAACCTAACCCACGGCGTAAACTGAGGGCCACCTGTATATATATATTTGAACAAATTCAACACTAGCTAATTTAGATATCTCAGTGTTACATTGTATCCAATTTTATTTTCAAACAAAGTTAAACTAAAAAACAATACAAAAATAGCAAAACAAAACCATCTGAGTATGTGATTTTTTTGGCTCTTGCAAATTTAATTCTGTTCCAGGGCATTAAGAAGTTGCAGACAGATCAGGGGCTTCAGCTGATGGGTATATTAATAATCATATTTCTCTCAACCATGTAGCTTGACACCCCCCTTAGTATTGGTGATAAATACAGATAAAGTGATGTTTACCCTCCTTAGCTGGCAGCAAAACACAGAGAACAATCTCACAGTTCTGTGTGCTGCTGGGACACAGATGTTATTTATAAGCTTCCAGGAACACACAGACCAGTGATATTACCAATATGTGCTGCCAGTAACACACAAAACACTTAGTTAACCCATTTCTGCCAGGTATACCCCTATTAGTGAGGTCTCTGATGAGGTTAGACGTTTGGCATTTTGGAATAAATATTAATAGACAAATTGAACACTGCAGAGCTTAGAATAAATAATAGAAATAATAGAATACTCCAGTGGCGTCACTAGGGTTGGTGTCACCCGGTGCGGTAAGTTATGGTGTCACCCCCCCCCGCCAGAAAGCAGACACACACAAAAACACAGGCACACACACATACAAACACTCAGACACACTTAAAAACATACTCAGATGCACACACAAACACTCGGAAACACACTCAGACACACACACACAAAGACACTGAGACACACACACTTACAAAATATGTAAACTGCACTGCATTAATTATAAAGCGCATGCCTAGAGCTGCTCCCTGGCTCAGCAGAGCATCAAATGAAAGATAAACAGAGCACTCTAAAAATAAATCACTAAAGAAAAGGTTTAGGCGCAAACTATGACAATTCTGCTCTCTGACTCTGTTCCAAGCCTGTCAGTGCACAGCCCCGGGCCGCGTGCCTACCACTTCTTATGGCCAATCACCTCTGCACTCTGCCCACCCCCAGACCCCCCGCCCGCCCTCCCTCCTACCTCTTCAGTGTGCACTTAGTGTACCGTAACCGTAATGGTCTGGTGGGCATCATACGTGGCTCCTTCACTTTAAAGACAGTGTCAAACAGTCATGCGGTCAGGTGCCAGGTATCCCCCTCATGATTTGCCAGTTCCCGTTTAGAGAGACAGCACAGCAGTGAGTGACTCCACTGCTCCACATGTCACTGAGCAGTGAGCACAGATAGGCAGGCAGGTTTAGGCTAGCAGCGCAACTTTGCAAGCCCCACGGCATGCCCACAACATTCATAGCGAAATTGCGAGAAGCAAAGTACAAACAAGCAAAAGCAGCCGGGAAAACTATTTGTTGAAATTGCAGCACTGGCTCAAGGGGCAAAAAAATTGTGTGTCTACAACTTCCCCAATCCCACCAATGTTCACAAATGCCAGCCCCTCTAATAAAAATAAAATCTATGCATCTCAACATTGTATTTCTTTGAATTTCAATAAAATTTTAAAAAAAAAATTAAAAAAAAAAATTTGTTTTTTTTTTGGTGTCACCCCCTGGAGGGTGTCACCCGGGTGCGGCCCGCCCCCCCCCCCCCTAGTGACGCCACTGGAATACTCCATACACCGTACTGTTATCACTATATAGTCTGGTGACAGAATTGTGCTGGATAAACCTATTGAGACATTTTACATTGCTAATTTTAAGGATCAGTACGTTTTACCTGCAAAATATACAGTAACTACTCTCTGCCTTGTCACATCTCAGCCTCATCTCTTAGCTTTCCTTCTTTTAAAGGGACCTAGAATTCGACCTTTAGCGCCTCTGAACAATAATAATTCACTTACCAGTATAACATTGTTGTCATATAGTGCTCCTAAGCCTACCAAGGTATTCTCTTATTATTCTCTCATTAAAGGGAACTACATTTTAACAAATGATAGCAAGATAAAGCTTTTGTTTTTTAAATGTATGCTCAATATTTGAATACTAAAATTTTACTTTGGACCTCCACATCTTTTTGAAAGCGATGTGATGCATTGCGCTGTTCTAAAAGAAGTGGAAAATGAAAGCTCTAACATATGACACATTACACAGCAAAGAGCAGATATTTCCATTACATTACTGGCTTTTAATATTACAGCCAATTCTCCATATGGCAGTAATTCCAGTTACCTCATCAACTGGCAATAATGAGCTAATGTACAGACATGGTGCCCAGCACTGCTGCATCATTATGGCAAAACAGTTTAACAATAAAATTGTAGCCAGACACTAATAACGATGTGTAAATATACAACAATATGTCAGGTATCCATATTAATCTAAAAGGGAATAATGACAATGCAATGATGTGTTAAAGCATTTTATTATTGCACTATTGCATGTGTATACCTGTGTGTTTAAACTGATGGTAAACCTCAACTAATCAAATGCCATATATTTAATCTTTGCAATTAAAAAAAGTATATGTATCTTTTTTTATTTTTAATCCATCTGTGAAAGGGTTAAATTAGTGCATATAGTAATGCTATGCCGGCCCACTTGGGTTAAAGGGACAGTCTACACAAAAATTGTTATTATTTAAAAAGATAGATAATGCCTTTACTACCCATTCCCTAGTTTTGCACAACCAACATTGTTATATTTATATACTTTATAAGCCACTACAGACAGCCTCTTATCATATACTTTTATTTGCTTTTCACAACAGGAGACTACTAGTTCACGTGGGCCATATAGATAACATTGTGTTCATGCCCAAGAAGTTATTTAAGAGTTGGCACAACACAATACTAAATGCAAGTCAATATATAATAAATAGTCACAGCCATGTGATCAGTGGGCTTAGATATGAGGTAATCACAGAGGTAAAACGTATATTAATATAAAACAATAAAAATTATATTGTAGACTGTCCCTTTAACTTTTTTTTTAAATGACAATTCCAGTAAACATCTAATCAACGTGTGTGTCATATGACAATCTTGACGTTCAGCCCCTTCAAATACCTTCGAAAGCCAATGTAGAGTGTGGATGTGACTGCTCTATACATCACAGCCCAGCCAAAAGAGGAAATTAAGGGGGGCGGAGGAACAGACAATACCAATTAGGATTATAAATATTTTATTATATATATATATATATATATATATATATATATATATATATATATATATATATATATATATATACACATATAAATGTGTGTGTGTATATATATATATATATATATATATATATATATATATATATATATATATATATATACATACATATACACACACACACACAAATCTTTTTTTAAAATAATAATAATTATGTGGTTTTACTTGCAAACTAATATATTTTTAATTGCAACATTCTTATAAAAGTCTGAAATTTACCTCACTTTATGCCCTGTAAAACCATAGAGGACAATTCCAGTCCCTTTAAAAAATAAATCCAAAGTTCTTTTTTTTACAGAAAACCACCAATAAAGTCTATGGATATTTTGTAGAGAGATCATTTAAAGGGACAGTTTACCCAAAAAATTTAAATCCTTTAATTTGCTCTCAAATATTGACGCTTTAAAAAGTGACACATAAAAATACATATGTCATGGTTGTTTAATTAAATGTTTTGAATAATGTTCCATTATAAGAACCCTGACATATGTATTTTTCATATGTGTTTCTTTTTCAAGCAGCAATGTGGTCCGCCTATCAAATATCCATTTTACCTGCTGGAATGTTTTAAATAGTTTGCAACTAGCCCCTTTACCCATCTGAAATAGCTTGTTTAGCCTGTTGTACCTATACGGAAAGTTTATATACGTAAGTATAGGCTATTGAGAACTTTGTAAACACAGCCAGCAGAAGAAATTACACTCCCAGTAGGGTGTAGGAAAGATATATAATCAAATGTAAATGTATCATTGTTCTCTGTAAGTATTGGGCTTCAGACAGCATGTGTGTGTACGTACACAAAGTGATAAAATAAAGAGATCGGATTTTACATGCAAGCTCAGCCAATTTTTATAGGTTGTGGTTTCAAAGCACAAAATGTTATATACACAAACCTGAAAATGCAATTTCTCATACATTTTATACTCTGCAGCTGGTATAACAAGTCATTGCAAATACATTAAGTGAAAAACAGTACACTGTCCCTTTAATACGTTTTTCTAAAGGATAGTGATCATTTCAAGTTAGCTTCAGAGCAGCAATGCACTGCTAGGACCTAGTTAAACAATCTAGTGAGCCAATGATGAGAGGCATATGCGTGTAGCCACCAATTACAAGCTAGCTTCCAGTAGCTAGCTTTTCAACTTTGCTTCTATTATCACATATATTTAATTCGCTTGGTATTCAAACTACACACTAGGGGGTCGATTTATCATCCTCTTCGGCAGGTTTTCGCCTGCCTACGACTGCAAGTTCTTACAAAAGAACCTGCATGCCGTATTTAACAAGCAGCGGTCATCAGACCGACCCTTTCGCCACCTCTTAAGTGGCAAATTTCAGTCTCGTCCGACCTGGGAGATTGACAGCTCCTGACAGCGTATATGCACTCCTGTCTGCCGCAGCTTGATAAATCGACCTCTATATCCAAATCATAAAAGTTTAATTTTCAATTTCATGTTTTTTTAAACTTTGTTTTCATTTTTTTTTTTTAATCATTAGCAATGCCCCAGAAAATCAGCATGCAAAGCTATCTGCACTAATTACGTTGGAGTTTGTAAAGGTTATAATGGTATAATGAAGACATGTAAAATGTTACATTAAAAACAATGTTCTAAAAATGTAAACTGTCAGGAGAGCACAGCTACAATCAGGCACTGCGGTTAAACTCAATTCCCCCCCCCCCCCTTAATTCAGATAGAGCATGAGATTTTAAACACCTTTCTAATTTAATTCTAATATCAAATTTTCTTTGTTCACTTGCAATCTTTTGTTGAAAAGTAGGGACATATGGTTAGGAGCTTGCCCATTTCTGGAGCACTATATGGCAGTAGTTTTGCAAGAATGTTATTCATTTGCAAGCGCACTAGATGGCAGCAATATTTCCTGCAATGTAGTGCTCCCTATGCCTACCTAGGTATCTCTTCAACACAGAATATCATGGAACACAAAGAAAATTTGATTATTGAAGAAAATTGGAAACCTTTTTTTAAATGGTATGTTCTGTCTGCAACTTTTACAGTGCACACAACCTGCATAGCATACTGCTGTAGGCCACATGCATTTGTGCTCCCTGCTGTAAATACTGACACATATTATGACTTGCATGCAATCTAAAGCCATATGCTCTATAGCTCAAGCACATAGAAAGATGTATAAATAGGGCTGCCAGGTGTCCAGTATTCAACCGGGCAATACTATTTCCTGCCATGTAGTTCTCCAAATGCCTACCTAGGTATCTCTTCAACACAGAATATCAACGGAACAAAGAAAATTTGATAACAGAAGTAAATTTTAAAATGATATCCTCTGACTGAATCGCAAAAGAAAAAATCTTGTGTTTCATATCCTTTTAAATGTAAAAGGCCACTTAAAGGGCTACTAAACCCAAATTTTCAATTTAATGATTCAGATATAGCAATTAATTTAAGCAACATTCTAATTTACTCCAATTATAAATATTTATTTGTTCTCTTGCTATCTTTTATTTAAAAAGCAGGAATGTAAAGTTTAGGAGTCGGCCCATTTTTGGTTCAGAACCTGAGTTATGCTTCCTTATTGGTGGCTAAATGCAGCCACCAATAAGCAAGCCTTCCTAAGCTTTAAATTCCTGCTTTTTAAATAAAAGATAGAAATAGAAAATTTGTGTTTAGTAGCCCTTTAATGCATTACAACTATGGAGCAGAAAGAAGTGAAAGGCAGTCAAGGGGGTCAAATCTCTACTTTTATATGTGTCACCAGCAACCAAAGGTACAATTATTGATTTGTATTTTACTGGCAGCCAGGGGGTAAAATGACGGCTTAGTTGTGACAAATATACCTGGTAGGATCTAGAGTGGTGTCTAAAGTAGAGCTTTGGTGGGCAGCTTTGTGTGACGCCCACAGATCATTGTGCCCAGTCACCTACAGGTTGTCCAGTATTACTTTGGAGGACAGCTGGCAAACCTACATATCACTGAATTTGCGATAACATACTAGAAGCATTTTTGCTATTGCATGTGTACTGAATAAATACTACCTTTAATAGATTACACTTGATAAAAATTAAAGGGACAGTAAACTGTAAAATTGTTTTTATTTTAATATATTTTCAATGACTCGTTAGACCAGCTGCAGAGTATAAAATGTATGAGAAATTGCATTTTCAGGTTAATTTTTGTCAATGAAGTAGCTGGTTTGTGCTTTTAAACCACAGCCTATTACAATGACTTGAGTTTCAGGTAATAGCAGATCTCATTATGTTATCACTTTGTGTACACACACTTGCAATAGTGGACCTACTCAACAGAGGGCCCTGGTGAAAAAATGTTTGGCCCTCCCAAAGGTAACTCAATAAAAAGCAAAATTAATAAAATACATTCTGCTCAATACAATGATTTTGAGGATAGATAGATAGATAGATCGATGGACCTGCAACCTGCACTAATAAAAGGCTTCCCTGCATTAGGATTGTACACATTCTGCATGCGCCTATGTATAGGCTGGCTGTTATGCTCCCCCCCTCCCCCCCCCAGCACTTGGGTCCTGGTACCACTACACCAATGGTAGTTACACCCCTGCACACTTGCTTCCTTATCTTATATTTATCTGGAAAACCAAACCTCAAGAACAATGGAAAAATTATAATTTTATTACTTACCTATCCTGCACCCCACTGAGAGTGTAATTTCTTCTGCTGGCTGTGTTTACATAGGCTTATCAATAGCCTAGACTTCAGCATAGAAACTTTTAGTATAGGTGGGGATACAACAGACTAAATCAGCGATTTCAAAAGCCAAAATAGGGGTAAAAGAGCTACTTGTAAACAATGTAATACACTCCAGCAAGTAAAATGGATCATTGGGAACAACTTAAAGGGGAGACATTTTTTGGGTGAACTGTCCCTTTAACTCTGTTGGTCTACGTCTCTGCCACTGCAGATTAAATATTTGATTGGATTTTCTAGCTTTTAGTTAATATTTTATTTAGAGGGAAACTTTTTTTTTGCTGGTGCTCTGTTACTTTTATGTGTGGTGCCAAAAATAAAAAAAATGCCTGCTGGCTTCTGCAATTTGTCAACTTTGTGTGCTCTGGATAACAAATAAAGATTTCTGAATCCTGTGGAACTGTGAATCCTCTCCTCCCCTTCAGCACCATGAAGGCAACGAGTAAGATATATTATAGAGCAGGATGAAGAGAGACCATTTGCTTTAGCGTTCCCAAAATGTTTTATACCCCGTGCATATCACTGCAGTATTCATTGTCTTAAAGGGATATTCCAGCCAAAATTGAAAACCACATGGGTGCATTTTTGTATTGAACATAAGCAATTTTGTAATATACATGTGTTAGCAAAAATGCTTCTAATAAAAGCTATAGCTGTTTCAAAAGAGTATTTGAGTATGCACCATGCACCAGCATTTTAAACATAACAGTTGTTCAGAGAGCCTATGGTACCATCTGGTAATGACTCAATTTATTAATTGCTGACATGATACAAGCTCCAATGATGATCTGAGCAGCTGCATTATTTAAAATGTGGGTGCACTGAGAATATCTAGCTATGCTTCACATGCACATGCAGAGAAAAATGTTAACAGTAAAACAGTGATAACTCTTAATAGAAGCATTTTTGCCAATACATTTATATAGCAAATATGTTTCTATTCAAAGATGTAATAAATCTATATGCATTTATATTTTGACTGGAATGTCTCTTTAAGTGCCACCCATTTTCTTCATAAATTAAAATACTTTTGACTGGAGCGCTATTGGTCCAAAAAAGATTTTGTCTCTGGGCAGGTTCTACCTTTCCAAGTGGATACCAGATGACACTTAATCTACTGGTAAAGGGACGTTCCACTGTAACAGAAATATTACTGTAGTTTTTTTTCCACAGCTCGTTATCATTAAATGGCTACTTTGAATGCTTTGTTTTAACCCATGCAAAGGGTTAAACACGAAGATAAAGGGATATTAAAGTTATGGTTTTATATCCATATCATATATTACCAAACTATAAATGCTTTAAGAAAATATTTTTAAATTATCATTAGTTCCATGATTTTGTGTTTTTTTGCTGAGCTTCTGCTATGATAAAGGCAATCGGTGCATGTTTCAGAGTTAGAATTACACCATACTTAAATATAACATGAGCACTCCAGCCTGTCTGGGGGTTGACAACAAGCAAATTTTTCATTAATAGCAGGGAAAATAAAGAATGAATGTTTACTGCAATGTTATTTAATTTCCCTTAAAAGGGATACAAAACCCATAATTTTTTCTTCCATGATTCAGATAGAGCATGCAATTTTAAGCAACTTTCTAATTTACTCTTTTTATCAATTTTTCTTTGTTTTCTTTCTATCTTTATTTAAAAGTAGCCACCAATAAGCAAGTGCTATCCATGGTGCGGAACCTAAAATTGACCAGCTCCTAATCTTTACATTCCTGCTTTTTAAATAAAGATAGCAATAACATGTTAGTGAATAGATAGATGATACCACAAATAAAGAACTTGGATGTAAAATAATAAATACTAAGTAAGCACAGCTAGGAATAGTGTAGTATTCAGATAAGATTATGACAGAAAATATTTCACAACACAGACATGTATTATATGGTTTTGTTTTTCTGGTTTGTTTGTTTTTGTCTGTTACAAGTTTTTGTTACAGCATCAAGATATGCAAAACGTTTCTATAATTTTGAAAAGTGTAACATCGTCTGGGACATTGTGAGTACTGTTCTCAGGATGTACAAACTGTTTTATATATGCTATATGGAAACAAATAAAAAAACTTTCAACATAAATAAAGATAGCAAGAGAACGAAGAAAAATGTATTTTATTAGTGAATCATTAAAAGAAAAAAAGTGGGTTTAGTATCCCTCTAATTAAATAACGTATTTAAGCACTTATAGGGGATTCAATTTTGAGTTTAATGCCCCTTTAAACTTGCATAACCAGGCCTTTTATCATTTCACAGGAAATGGGACCAAAATAAATTAAAATATATTGAAACTTTTTCTTTACTTCATAAAATTAAACATTTTATATTACAATCTCAAAGTTTTTAATGCCCCATTAAAAGTTAGATAACCATCTGTCCCGAATTTTCTGGGAGGGTCCCAAATTTGGGAAGATTGTCCCTAATTTTTCAAAGGACAATTGATAACACCAACTTTTTCTTCAGTCTCCTGAATTGTCCCGACTTTGTGGAGAGGAGTATGTGGGTGGACGTGGCAACATTGTGGTTTGGAGCCGACTTCCTACCAGATACCCAGCAACCTGGCACTGGGGGCTCTGGTGTGCACAACACTCTGTAGTACATAAAATGTCCAAATGGATATCTCAACACTCCCTCACATGGGCAGGCAGATTTCTCAGGACCAGATGGGCATCTCTGTCAGTGTATATATATATAAACAGAATCTGTAAAACCTAAGCGGCACCACATACAGTAGTTTAGCATATATATTATAAATCCAATAAAAGGAGTAGATGAAACTCGTACTCACAGACACCCCCAGTGGGGTGTGGTATCACCGTGCTGAGAACTCTTAGTGACCCAACACACTGTTTCTTGGCTTCATGCATCTTGGATCTTCAATTGTTTACATTCAATAACAAGTCCAAATGAAGTACAGCACCTCCTCCTTACAATGCAAGCTGATAAATGGCTGCTGCCCAGCCCTTGAAAAGTTCCAAATAACAGCAGCGTTCAGCAGCACTATGATAATCTTTAGAAGACCTTTATTGTATCATATCTGGATCATAATATCACACAACATATTGGGTATAAAACCCTAAATCATGTATTACATGATTAGGGGTGTAACACGCCTGAAACTTTGTTGTTTACATTCAATCACACCCAAGTATATAAAACAAACATAAAAATATTCTAGCATTTTAAAGTATTAAAAAACTTTAATAAAAACCAAGTGCAACACTCATGCAAGAGTGTATCACAAGCATGTCAAACGACCGTTTTCTCTGCCCATAAATGGCAGTTTCAGAAGAGAGTGGTTATTCCAAACATTAAAACAATCATTTAAAATCACTGCTGACCAATTAAAATCTTCCAATAAAATCACATGACAAAATAGTACATCATATGACTCATTCCATAATCATGATTGCGCTAGCTCACAAAGTTCACAGCACGCTGATACTACACCACACCAGTGGGCTAGCTCCTTTATTTTAACAAATTTGTTGGGCTCTGCTTTAGAAATAGACACAGGCCACAGAGCCATGGAATTAGGAATTTTACTGCTGGTTCCTAACTAAATTAAATTTTCTACAGATCGATTTATCAACAAATTTCTGTCGCTCCTAAATCTGTGTGGCTTGACACACTTCTATTTTTTTATTATTATTTTTTAAACTACATCTGATAAAGGAATTTATCACTGCTGGTTTAAACAGAAAATTAGCTCCTTTAATTTATCAAAACACTGTCTACTATATAGCGATGCACACTATTATTACTATATCATAAAGGGCTGGATTGGCCTACAACCTGCAAAACAAAGTACAACAAATGTTTTACAAGAAAATATCCCCGTGGTTACAATATGGTTTTGTGGCCCTACTTTTATTTCATAAGGACTACGGCAATAATGCTACACAGCTCAAAACAGCATCAATTTCTTCAAATAAATTATATTAAAAAAAAAACATTTTAACTATAAAACTAGTGCTTGTTTTTTCCATTTAAATTGGTGAAATTGCTAATCTGCCAGGTCACGAACTAGCAGTGCAAATAGACATCCTATTATGAGCTAGATTTATCAAGCCCTTTTCTCCACTTTGACTGCAAGTTCCCACAAGAGAACCTGCAGTTAAGATTTATTAAGCAGCGGACATGAGAATGCTGCTTCCCTACCCTGTTCTCCACCTCTTAGGTGGAGAACGTCAATCCCACTGGGGAGATTGACAGCTCCTGTCTGTGCGTGATTGGGTGTGTGCAGGCAGGGGCGGGGTTGCATGCAAGCACAAAGGAGCGCTCGTGTGCCAGAGAGGAGCTCGGGTGGACAGGACAGGGATGAATATGGATTAATAAATTAAGCTCTATGTGTCAAATAAAGATGCCACTTTCTATACAGAGGAGAAAGGAATGCTTAAAGAAACATAATTTTCACCTAATGGATGATACTCTTTCTTTTAAAAGTTGCTAAAGGAGCATTTAATCCATTAGTTGAAACAGATTTTTTTTATTATTATTAAGCGTCAAAACTACATATCTCTTAAAGGGACAGTCAACACCGGACACAACTTAATCCCATACCTTAGATCCAAAAAAGAAGTTGCGTCTGCACCGCATCCCATGTTCAATACCTCTAACGTTATATGTGTAATCATCCAAAGCACATACGATTTTCTCCTGCAGATATGGCCGCCAAACTCCCCCCACTGTTACGTAGTAACTTTCATTTTAAAGGCATCCGCCAATCAGAATCCAATCCTCGGTTGGATTCTTTACACATGTTCACGGTCATTTGCAGCTGCACTTTCTATTTCTGCTGGCGAGCGGACATAAATTGTAATGCTCACCGTGAACGAGCATGGAATTTAATAGAGAAGAAGATGGAGGAGGAGAGGGAGGAGTTTGTCGGTCATACCTTGTATCTAAACCTCTGCAGACTGCCCCCTTATTTCAGTTCTTTTGACAGACTCACATTTTAGCCAATCAGTGAACACAATGTTATCTATATGGCACACATGAACTAGTGCTGTCTATTATTATTATTATTATTATCAGGTATTTGTAGATCGCCAATAGATTCCGCAGCGCTGTAACATAGAGTTTTTAGGGATTGCTTGAAGCTGTTAAAACTAGGGGAGAGTCTTATGGAGCAAGGCAGGGAATTCCACAAGATGGGGGCCAGTCTGGAGAAGTCCTGTAAATGGGAATGTGAGGAAGTAACAAGAGAGGAGGAGATCCTGAGCTGATCGAAGGGGACGGGAGGGAGAGTATCTAGAGACAAGTTCTGAGATGTAGGGGGGGCAGTGGAGAGCTTTATATGTCAGAGTGAGGTTTTTATGTTTAATCCTAGAGGCAAGAGGAAGCCAGTGAAGGGATTGGCAGAGAGGTGCAGCAGATGAAGAGCGACGAGTAAGGAAGATGAGCCTGGCAGAGGCATTCATAATGGATTGTAAAGGAGCTATGCGGCAGCTAGGTAGAGCAGAGAGGACAGAGTTGCAGTAGTCGCGGCGGCAAAGGATGAGAGAGTGGATTAAAATCTTGGTTGTATCTTGTGTAAGGAAATGTCTAATTTTAACAATGTTTTTAAGGTGGAAGCGGCAGGCTTTAGCAAAGGACTGAATGTGAGGAGTGAAGGAAAGATCTGAGTCAAGTGTGACCCCAAGACATCGGGCGTGCGGGGTAGGGGTAATGATGGAATTAACAGTTATAGAAATTTTGGGGGTGGAGACATTGGAAGAAGGGGGAAAAATAAGGAGTTCAGTTTTGGAGAGATTTAGCTTAAGGTAGTGAGAGGACATCCAAGATGAGATGTGAGAAAGACAGTTAGTGACACGGGTTAGTAAGGAAGGAGGTAGGTCTGGTGCAGAGAGGTAGATTTGGGTGTCATCTGCATACAAATGGTATTGAAACCCATGGGACTTTATTAAGGTACCAAGTGATGATGTGTAGATTGAAAAGAGAAGGGGACCAAGGACAGAGCCTTGAGGTACCCCAACAGAAAGTGGTAAAGGGGCAGAGGATGCTCCGGAGAAGGCTACAGTAAATGTACGGTTAGTCAGATAGGAAGAGAACCACGAGAGAGCTGTTTCACAGATGCCAAAGGATTGGAGGGTTTGGAGCAGAAAAGGGTGGTCAACAGTGTCAAAGGCTGCAGGCAGGTCAAGGAGGATTTTGCTGTAAGTAGGTCATTGGTAACCTTGACAATTGCCGTCTCTGTAGAGTGATGGGAACGAAATCCCGATTGCAGTGGGTCAAGAAGAGAGTTTAGTGTAAGGAAATGGGACGTGCGTAAACTAGCTTTTCGAGGAGCTTTGAGGCAAGGGGGGAGTAGGGAAATACAGCGGTAGTTGGATGGGGAGGTTGGGTCGAGGGAAGGTTTTTTGAGTATAGGTGTGACCAGTGCATATTTAAGAGATTAGGGAAATATACCAGTGCTGAGGGAGAGGTTGAAAATGTGTGTGAGTATGGGGGTGAGGGTAGAAGAGAGGGAGGGGAGTAGCTGTGAGGGGATGGGGTCGAGGGGACAGGTAGTGAGGTGGGACGACAGTATAAGGGCAGAAACTTCATCCTCGTTAACAGGGGCAAAAGAGCTGCATTTTTTTATATTTGGGTTCTGGGTGATTGTGGGCTTTTGAGGGGGTGGGAGATTGGAAGTAAGTTGAGAGCTGATTTCACGTCTGATGGAGTCAATTTTGTTTTTGAATTGGCTGGCAAAATCTTGAGCTGAGAGAGAGGTTGTGTTAGGAGGTGGGGGTGGGCGGAGAAGAGTGTTGAACGTGGAGAACAGACGTTTAGGGTTAGAGGAAAGAGTAGAGATGAGATTAGAGAAATATTGTTGCTTATAAAGATTAAGGGCAGAATAATAGGAGTTCAGGATGAAATTGTAGTGAAGAAAGTCAGCTGAACTCCGAGATTTCCTCCAGTGTCGCTCAGCAGTACGGGAGCATCTGCGTAGGTATCGTGTCAGAGGAGTATGCCAGGGCTGAGGATGAGAGTGTGGTTTCTGAGCTAAGGTTGGAGGGGCCAGAGTGTCAATGACTGATGTAAGGGTGGAATTATACTGGCAGATAGATTGGTCAGGTCAGGAAAAGGAGGTGATGGATGAGAGGAGAGGTATGAGAGAGCTAGCGAGCTGATGCTGATCTAATGACTTAGTGCTTCTGTGAAGTTTGGTGTGAGGGGTAGAGGGAGGGGGAGTTGTAGGTAGGGAAGTGATGTTGCAGGTAAAAAAAACTGTCAAAATGCACTGAGATATGAGGTGGCTTTAAAGGGTTTAGAAATTAGCACATGAGGCTACCCAGGTTTAGCTTTCAACAAAGAATACCAAGATACAAAGCAAATGTGATGATAAAAGTAAACTGGAAAGTTGTTGAAAACTTTTTTTCACTTTTTTCAGCCTTCTATCGGGTGCCTCTTTTTTTTTTTAACTGGAAAGTTGTTGAAAAATGCATGTCCTATCTAAATCATGAAAGTTTAATTTTAACTAGACTGTCCCTTTAATAGCCAATTAAATTAGACATTTTAAACATTATCATTGTCATTTTTATTATTATCTTTATTTGTAATCTGCCAACAGATTCAGCAGCACTACCCAGGGGTACAATAAATAAATATAAGACAGAAAAGACAAACAAGGACCCTGCGTCCTAGAGAGTTTACAATATAAGTGATAGTAATAGACAAAATATTTTTGTATATTTGTAAAATTTTGAAAAGGTATGAAGCGAAGACCAAGTCGCAGCCTTACAAATCTGTTCAACAGAAGCATCATTTTTAAAAGCCCATGTGGAAGCTACCGCTCTAGTAGAATGAGCTGTAATCCTTTCAGGAGGCTGCTGTCCAGCAGTCTCATAAGCCAAACGGATGATGCTTTTCAGCTAAAAGGAAAGAGAAGTCGCCGTAGCCTTTTGACCCCTACACTTTCCAGAATAGACAACAAACAAAGAAGATGTTTGAAGAAAATCTTTGGTTGCCTGCAAATAAAATTTCAAAGCACGAACCACGTCCAAGTTGTGCAACAGACGTTCCTTCTTACAAGAAGGATTAGGACACAGAGAAGGAACAACAATTTCTTGATTGATATTCCTGTTAGTAACATCCTTAGGTAGGAACCCAGGCTTGGTACGCAAAACCACCTTATCAGCATGGAACACCAGATAAGGCGAGTCGCATTGGAATGCAGATAGTTCAGAAACTCTTCGAGCTGAAGAGATAGCAACTAGGAACAAAACTTTCCAAGATAAAAGCTTAATATCTATGGAATGCATGGGTTAAAATGGAATCCCCTGAAGAACTCTAAGAACTAAATTTAGAATTCATGGCAGAGCAATAGGTTTAAACACAGGCTTAATTTTAACTAAAGCCTGACAAAAAAGCCCTAACGTCTGGAACATCTGCCAGACGCTTGTGCAACAAAATAGACAGAGCAGATATCTGTCCCTTTAGGGAAATAGCTGATAATCCTTTCTCCAATCCCTCTTGGAGAAAAGACAAAATCCTAGGAATCCTGATTTTACTCCAGGAGAAGCCTTTGGATTTGCACCAAAAAAGATATTTACGCCATATCTTATGATAAATTTTCCTGGTAACAGGCTTTCGAGCCTGAATCAAGGTATTTATGACTGACTCAGAGAAACCCCGCTTTGATAGAATCAAGCATTCAAACTCCAAGCAGTCAGTTGCAGAGAAATTAGATTTGGATGCTTGAATGGACCTTGAATCAGAAGGTCCTGTCTCAATGGCAGAGACCATGGTGGAAGGGATGACATGTCCACCAGGTCTGCATACCAAGTCCTGCGTGGCCACGCAGGCGCTATCAAAATCACCAACGCTCTCTCCTGGTTGATTCTGGCAATCAGACGAGGAAGGAGAGGGAAAGGTGGAAACACATAAGCCAGGTTGAACGACCAGGGTACTGCTAGAGCATCTATCAGTACAGCCTGAGGATCCCTTGACCTGGAGCCGTAACAAGGAAGTTTGGCATTCTGACGAGACGCCATCAGATCCAACTCTGGTGTGCCCCAAAGCCGCACCAGCTGAGCAAACACCTCCGGATGGAGTTCCCACTCCCCTGGATGAAAAGTCTGACGACTTAGAAAATCTGCCTCCCAGTTCTCTACACCTGGGATATAGATCGCTGACAGATGGCAAGATTGAGCCTCTTCCCATTGGATTATCCTTGAGACCTCTATCATCGCTAAGGAACTCTTTGTTCTGCCCTGATGATTGATATAAGCCACAGTCGTGATGTTGTCCGACTGAAACATGATGAATCTGGCCGAAGCCAGCTGAGGCCATGCCTGGAGAGCATTGAATATCGCTCTTAATTCCAGAATATTTATCGGTAGGAGAGCCTCCTCCCGAGTCCACAAACCCTGAGCTTTCAGGGAATTCCAGACTGCACCCCAGCCCATAAGACTGGCGTCTGTCGTCACTATAACCCATTCTGGCCTGCGGAAACACATTCCCTGGGACAGATGATCCTGTGACAACCACCAAAGAAGAGAGTATCTGGTCTCTTGATCCAGATTTATCTGAGGAGATAAATCTGCATAATCCCCATTCCACTGATTGAGCATGCATAGTTGCAGTGGTCTGAGATGCAAGCGAGCAAACGGAACTATGTCCATTGCCGCTACCATTAGTCCGATTACCTCCATACACTGAGCCACTGACAGCCGAGGAATAGAATGAAGAGCTCGGCAGGTGGACAAAATCTTTGATTTCCTGACGACCGTCAGAAATATTTTCATGTCCACCGAGTCTATCAGAGTCCCTAGAAATGAAACTCTTGTGAGGGGGGAAAGAGAACTTTTTTTAACGTTCACTTTCCACCCGTGAGACCTTAGAAAGTCCAACACTAAGTCCGTGTGAGACTTGGCTAGTTGGAAGGACGACGCTTGAATTAGAATGTCGTTCCAGATAAGGCGCCACTGCTATGCCCCGTGACCTTAGAACCGCCAGAAGCGACCCTAGCACCTTCGTGAAGATTTGCGGCGCCGTGGCCACAAACTGATAATGCTTGTTCAGAAAGGCGAACCTTAGGAACTGGTGTTGATCTTTGTGGATAGGAATGTGTAGATACGCATCCTTTAAGTCCACGGTGGTCATATATTGACCCTCCTGGATCAATGGTAAGATAGTCCGAATGGTCTCCATCTT